>NC_088787.1:28825530-29142718 GCF_949628265.1 Cloeon dipterum | reverse complement strand
AAAAAGCTGCAAAGTTTGTGTGATTTTCAAATAACTGTCTCCCTACTGTAAATTTTACTTATTTAATATCATAACATTAACATTTTTCCGTCATAAAACGCATATACCGTTGAATCTACGAGGAAATGGAATTTGGCCAAAACCAGTCCAAGAGCACTACAAATTTTTGTTAAAATTGGTAAGATACTATTGCATAGCTTGTTCACTTTTGATTTTTCACCTTTAAAGTTGTTTCCAACAATCAACCTACTGAAGCAAAAAATTCAAATTATTTTGTTACCCCATATCTATCCACACAGTAAGATTAGATTCCACGATTTAACAATCGATTTTGCACCAAAGTGAGTATATCTAGGAGTAGAATGTAAAAGCGGCGGAGGAGTTGTCTGGCGGCAGTCGCGTCGAATCTCGTTTGCATTTTATTCGCGAGGCCGAAATTCCGATGAAACGACGATGGGTAACTAATTCAAGAGCCGCCAAGCCAAAAGAACGAGCAGTCTGCTAACAAAGTGACAACAGAAGGAACGTCTTCTTTTTTGGCGCGCGACGAGTCGAGAGCAGAAAAAGGTCGTCGGCATAGTTTGCATATTCTCGGGCCCGCACACACGCACACACTGCCGGTGCCTCTAAAGAGAAAAGCTAGAGAGATACACATACACACGGCTCGAAACGCATGTTTTTATCACAAAAGGGAGCAGCGAAAGATAGAAGAGGCCGGGGGCGAGCGAGCCGTGACGTCACCTGGCTGCTGCATCAAGATTGATGGTGACAGGTGTAAGGCTCTCTCTCGCGACGGCCAGAGGAGCCAAGATTGCGATCACACACACAGACACACACACTATCGGGGAACAAGAAGCCAGCTTGTTGAATCAAACGGCGAGAGTTGGTGTGCGTCTGTTGTCGTCGACCGTGGGCACACGGGCCTCTGTGCAGAGTCCTTTTAATAATGCGTGCCACTCAAGTTCCCCGCGGCGAGCCCAGGAGACGCGTTCAATGCTTCTTCAAAACACATTTGCTGTGATTATGAGCTGGTTTCCTAATTTTAGACTTGTTCGTCGAGCGTGGCAAATGTGATTTAAGCTATTTGCACTAGCTTGCCGCAACCGAAATAGCTCTTTGACACTGCGTGCGACAATATTTAGAGAAATGCCTTCCGCGCTTTCCAGTTGAAACGAAACGTCATTCTTAATCGAGTTCTAAGCAAACATTTTGATGAGCGAGAAAACTGAAAGCCAAAAGCGTTATTACTATTCCAGACAGAAAAATTACTCGACGACGATATTTTGATGTCTCAGAAATAGTTATCGTCTGTGTATAAAATATCACTTGTTTAAATCGCAATTAACATATAGCAATGAGAGATAGGTGCAAAACAATCGTAGTATAGTGTCAAATTTGGACCTTTGGAAGGGTAGAACAAACCAAAATATTTGACTGTAGCAAACGAATGATGTGCTCGAAACGTTGTAATCATTTGGCTCTTGAATTAACTTTTGCTAATCAGCTGAGAGAGTATTAACATCACAATTTCTCGAGGGCAACTTAAACGCTCTTACACAGGCATGTGAGCCTTTGAAAAGCGGCTTTTATTCAGGTCCATTAATCTAATTAGATGTCGCAAGAGAGAATACATATACATGCATACTCCTCCGGGCCGTTGAGCGACGTCACTGCGCCTGCAAAATTTAAACTAATTCAATCGATAGATCCGCCAACTTTCCAATTACTTAGCTGCGATTTGAAAAGACAGTTTCATCAACATTGCGCAGCAATGCAACTATTTCATATATGATATTAATGCGTATGAAACTAATTAAAACGGTGCGTAGTTGGATGGAGAGATAGAGGGAGCTTTGTTTTTCACGCCGGAATAACATCCAATTAGCCAATCGGCTGTTAGTGTTGCGATGCAACAATGATTGAAACTACTGAGAGCAGCTCGTGATGTGTTCGGCCAGCGCAGTTCAGCCGCAAAATCAATATAGTGCCATTAGCGGAGCTCCTTTGCAGACAAATAGATTAGCATGTGTGTTTGTGAACCTTAAATTGGAGCATAGCGTTGTTAACTGCTCGGCCACTTAAACTGAATGATGAACAGGAGAGCACCATTAGTGCCCCCGATGCATTCGCCAGAGTCATTACACATTTATTTACGCGGTGAATTTGTGTCGGTCGCTTGTTCACAAGCATGACGAGATGTATATGTTCCATGTATTTTGGCAAATGGTTGTTATTTAATTGCTTTCATCCTGCCCCGATTGCTCCGGCTGCTCAAAGGGGGTTTTATCGTTTTTGTCACCTCGCCTGGAAAGTTTCAAGGCAAAAAAGGAATATTTGACTAGTGATATATTAGCCGGCTTAATTTATGTCTGGAAACTTTACTTGGCACATAAATCCTGGAGCTTTTGGTCAAATTTGTGGTGGGATTTTATCCATAAAGCGGAGTAAATTTACTCCCGTGAATATCGTAGAGAGAAAATGTGGAGCAGAGTAGGCTAAAAAGAATGTATTTCCTTTGTAAAGCGCTTTATGAATAGCAATATCGCGATGCAGATTAAGTGAGAGGCGTTTGTGCCCCACTTTTACTTGTGCATGCGGACCACGAGTTGACAAAAGTGATTTTGGCGCAGGTATTATGTGGCGGAAAAAGCGGTAAAAGTTGGCTGAACACTCGAGGCTCATCTGCATGCAGAAACCGCTGAACTGAACTCTGAAGTCAGCGCACACAACGCTCAGACTAGAAATGAGGCTCGAGAGCAGTCGAAGAATGAAGGGTAAACACATTTGTACTTCTCGGTCAGCTATGCGGGCCAAAAGCGCTCAGAAATTAAGCTAGATATCATTGATATAAAATTGATAAAACAATCTAGAGCAGTCTCGGTACCTTCCGTTGACTCGTACGATTAAAATTTTTAGTTTAAGAATCTTCTGAATTTGCTGGGGTTGGCCTGTATTTTATTTCCTCCAGCTCATGTTTCATCTACACATACATCACGTTCTTTAAAATATCATTTTATCTGGAAAAAAATGCGATACGAAGATGCAGCATCGTTGTTTGTAAAGTTTTTTGTTCCGTAATAAGCCAGAAAATATGCTATCAATTAGACCGCTCTTTCCAAATTGTACCACCGAATAATGCAAATGGAAATTAATTCGGAAAAAGCGAACACTCGGTTAGACGTTGCCAAATGGCACGCACTCTAGAAGCACGAAAGCGTCCCGTTGGGCGAAATAATTCATCAAGCAATTTTATTTGAAATTCAGATTCGTTACCACCGCACTTGATTTATGCAAGCAGTGGTAACAATATTATTTATACGCGCCCGAGTGAAAAGCGACTTTTGAAGTTCACAGCCAAAGGCTCAATGTGTTGCTCAGGACCAATTCTGCCCTTTGCGTTAGGCATGCAGACCGCGATCGTGTTATTTGGTGCGTATGTGTTTGTGTCGTCTGGTGTTATAGCACTCGATTCCACTGTACACCCACGGTACTATAAATAATGATGGTTTACAACTATGTTCGAACCAGTTTAGTTTGTGTGCACGTCATACGAAAATGGTGCATTGCTCACGCAATCGATAACCCACAATATGACCCCGGTGCAGAACGATTGTATAAATCATATACCAGATCGGGTTAAAAAATAAATCTTGTCAAGTATTTTCAAACATTTTTGAAGCTCTTTCGCCGCTTTTTGCTGATGCATATAATATTTTTACTAGTCGAAAGCAATATTTTTAAATATATACAGTTTTCTCATTGCAAACAAACTTCTTTTAATTTTTGTATCTTAACGAATGCAATTAATATTTAAAAATTTAATTGAAAAAGCTGTGAAACGTGATTTTGTTGCATAATTTTTGTGTATCTAATATTAAAACCAATTTATAGAGTTCTTGCTAAGTCAAAATTTTCTTTAAAATCAAATTTTAAATCTCACAACTCGGTAGTCCAACGATTAATTTAATTTACAGTTATATAATAAATGCATTTACCCTAGAACCGTCGAACCAATAAGCCAATACTCGCAGAAATTGGGAGAAGCAAACCTGTAGCAGTGAAAAGTGTGCGATAGAGAGCCGGTCAAAGACATTGCTCATTGCACTTTTCAATCAAACGCACCTGCGAGCGATGTTTGCGCCACTTTGTTCGAGAGCAGTCAGCCTCCTTGGTGGCAAAAACAATCTGGCTTGTTTGCAGAGTGGCAGGGAAGGGCGGCTGGAAGAGGCCGAAAATCTCCTTATTCTTCTTACCGCTGGTGTCATGCGGACGGGCAGACGTGACTAACTCGCCTGCTTGTGTGCGTCTTTGTCTCTGGAAACAAAAGGAGCATTCCTTGTTTTTGTGTGCGTGGACGACGGCCCGGATTAGTGAGTATATACACTCGCCTTTGTGCAAAGTTTCCGCGTTCTGGACCGCTCCCTGGAAAGATGAGCGGCGGACGCTTTGAAGTAAATTAATTAAGTGACCGGCTCTGGAAATCACATAAAAGGGAGATTTCGCGATGGATACATGCGTGCAAAAAGGGACAAAGGCTTCAACCGGATTTTGTCTCCATTAGCCTGCGCGACTATCAGTTTTCGCTCCTCTGCTTTGGTGTGATTGGTTTGCGAAAAACAAGTTTTTCACGCGGCAAATAACTCTATTTTGAAAGCCTTCTTCAGATCAGCTATCATCGTGGCTATATTATACCATGAAAATTTAATTTTCACTGTGCTACGCTAAATATTGGGGATAGCAGTAAAATTACGATATCCAATGTGAATAGAGAGTTAGTTACGCATCAAGCAACAGCAATGTAATTTTTTCATGATGAAAAATCCGCTATGCAAATATTGTGTGCGATGGCCAAGATAAATTAATTGGGCACGTCCGCTGCTGATCGATCAAAGCATAGCTAACTATGATTTAAACAGACATTTGCAAAGTGGCGGTAAAATACACACGCATCAGACTGGCAAACAGTGTAATTAAATCGCGGGCGTGCCTCTCGAAATAAATAATTTTGCATTCAATTATCAATGGCGTCCATTAGTGAAAAGCCACGACGCCCGCTTGCTCTGCGAATTTTAATATCAGCGGCATTATTCGGCAAAAGCAGAGGGGTGGGCGCAAACAAACGTTGTTTTCCGCACTGATCGTCCGCTATATAGCTTCGTGTTGCTGGTCGCGCTCGACGCCAATAATTATCGCACTCGGCGCTAAACAAACATGCATTAAAGCGCCGCTACCCGGGCGGGGCTCTATTATCGCGTCTTCGCGCTGATGGAAGCGGCGGTGATTTGCCAGACAAATAGGTTCATTTGCTCATTAGACGGATCACTTATGGCAGGCGGTGGAAAGCTCGTTTCATTTTGTGACGGTGAAGGAGGTGGAGGGTTTGGCTAATAAACTTAATTACTTACATTGACAATTCATATTCCACTAGCCAAAATACAGGACGAATACAATTGATTGGGATGGACCTCTCACTAAAATTTAGATTTAAATAATATTAAGCTGCGTGACTCTTCTCCGAACATTTTGCCTCATCCAGACAACTGACAATTTAACAATTAAAAAATAAATAGCATGATGAAACATCAGTTTCAACTTGTTTTTCCTTTAAACTTTGTAAAAAAATTATCTCACTGTGAAGTAAGCTGCACATAAGGAAATGGACGTTGAAAATGATTAAATCAATAGCTCAGAAAAAAATCTGAAAGTTCGAGCGCCGTTGATAATTTTGCAATACGAACAAACGCTGGATACGGGAGTGGCAATAACGCAATGTGACGTCCTTGCTGCACGTTGTGGTATATAGATAAGACTGCGTCAACCTGTTTTAACGATTGTTTAGCTCCTTCTTGGATTTTCCTTTGTTGCCCATTTTATTTATACCAAACAATCGGCAAGAACCAGCAACCAGGGCAACATAAATGGTGTTGCCTATCTTTATTATCCTTAACGCTGATGAAGCCATGATGTGCTGGTCCAGCGCTTGTCCACCATCTTGGTTGCTGATTCTGAAAACAATGACGGGTAAAAGGTTTTGCGTCGTCCATGCCCTTAAATCGTACGTGGCGCGCCAATGACCTTTATTCTGAATGTTTTTATTAACATTTTATAATTCTCAGAACTTTCAAAGCTCTATTTGTTGAGGTCGGACATCACAAGCCAAGCATTCCCGTTAAGCGTCTACTCTTTGGATAGAAAATAATGGAAAAAATGCTCACAGAATTCTGCATCAAGAGAGACTCAGTACTGTGGAGGAGGGGAAAAATTGCTGCCGCCAGCAAGGAGGAATAAAATTTCCGTTCCCTGTTGGCTTTTGTCGTGCATTGCGCATACACATACCGCATACACTGCCACGAGGAACAATAAAGCTGTTTTATTGGAATCCGGCCGACCCCTGGAAGCACGCGCCGAATGACCAAAAGTGTGCCAAACGGCATTCTTACCATTGCTTTTATCGCGCTCCGATTTTAAGAACTATAATCCTAAAAGGAAATTACGCTGGTTGGCCCATAAATGCGCAAAAGGCCCAGAGAGAGGAATAAAGAACAAAATTGTCGGTTATAAAAATAACACCACCGTTTGGCCGATGTTATTATTTGAAAGGTACACATGCAAGTAAAGTGGCCGCCGTCAATACAGAGTAAACAATAAAGATAATGGGTCTGTGTGCATCGAACACTTAGGCTGCCGAGGTAAACGCGCGGTCCATGATAGCCTCTTTAACGATTGGCTGTGGCCGACAAAGCGGCACTCTCGGTCCGGAAAAATGATGAAAGCGCCGCTCACTTGCTCGCGTTTGCGCCCGGCTGCTTCGCAAATTAACGCCAGCGTGTAAATATCCATTTTGGTGAGCCTCCGAGATTAATATCATCACCATATATACAGCTTGCACGGCGACGCTTTACACTTTTCGCGCGCGGTTTTTCGCTGCGATTATCGAATGGACTTTCCGGCCTGACAGCCATCCGGCGCGAATGTGCCAATTTTGATGCGGGGATATTGTGGCAAATTGGAGCCCAACGAGTGGGAGGACCAGCGCAGGTCGTTGAGGCAGATTGCCGATCTATTCTTATTGGATGCGTTCGTGGCTGCTCGTTTCGCTGGAAATGAAAGTGTGCCATGAGAAGTTTTGAAACTAGAATCTATTCTCGTTGTTAGTGGCAATTTTTACGGCTCTCTTATGGCTCGGCAACAGCCGTCGGCACATATTTCTGATTTTTATTGATTCGCAGGAATTTTCGGATACGACTACTTTTCAACTAAACCAATTTACGACCCCGCAGGAATCCTCATAAAAATAGCACTGTCTGCAATCTACAAATTCCGATTGACTGAAATTCCCAACACTTAATCGCCGCATCACAGGCACAATTCAATGAGACTTATCCGAAAAAAATGATGTTTTTCTCATCAATCAGCGACGGCGGTGCGAACAAGTCTGAACCAATCTATTTCCGTCTACCCTCCTCGTCGCGCCCGTCTCAATCAGATTCTCATTTCACGCAGGTGCGAACCTTCTGACGAGAACGCCATTGAATGGATAAAAGCGACCGTGCCGATCAAAAGAGGAAAGTGTGCGAGGCGAACGTCTCGCGGTCGCCGGGAAACCTTCGAGCCGGGATTTTCTCGCATTCAACAGAGCAAGCAGGCACAGATGGAGAATAAGTCAAACTCGTTCGCGGAAGTACTGAAAGGTGCAGCTCGTTGTATATGCACGAAGCTAGAAAAGACATTTGCCTCTGGCTCTACAATTACGGCACCGAGAGCGTGCAGAGCTTTTAAACTCGAGCGCCGTAAGGTGCAGCGCTACGCTAAGTTTCATTAAAATATGGCAGCTTGCACGGGCAAGGGCCGAAGATGTAATCTGTTTAGCAGAAAGTAGTGGCGCTGTTTACAATGGCACTGCTACTCCACGATGATGATAAAAGCAGCCAGGCCCAGAAGAGACTTCTTTTATTGTCAACAAGATGACGAGATGTTTGAAGAGGATATTGTTTTATGGTAGCTAGCTGTGTCGCTGAGCAGAGATTACATACAGCAGACATGCAAAGTGAACCCTGCTGCCTGCTCAGCACAATTGCAAGCCTGATTCTGCGAGAGAGAGAGAATTTTTAGCAACATATATTATTTCTCCCGAGATACCCTTTTCCCGCTTTTCTTGTTTTACTAATGGCCATTGCTTCGACACTCGCTTGAAAAACGCCTCGAGTACCGAGACCAATTGAATTTCGGTGGAGACGCTCTCAGCCGGCGCGTAAAAGCATTTATTTCTCACCAGCATGCATAAACCCGATATTTACGAGCTCGCATTTCAGTTTACAAACACACCAATTCCATCTCTTCACTCAAAAGTCACTCAGACGTGCGCCTCTAAAACCGAACCGAAAACCAAAAGCGAGCAGACGACTGGTAAACACGAATATATCTGGCGAAAAATGTGATGGCTCTATTTGTGTCACCAGAGCGGAGGTGTGCACGCGGACACGTGAAACGAAAATAGCCATAGAGTGCGGTGGGGACCGGCGCTGTATCAACTTTTTTTGTTGTAACCTTGAGCGAAATCATGCGCGGCAATCCTTCACCGTTTCGCGAACTGATGTTGTACACAGCCACTTAAGGACTTCGCTCATGTGAGGCATGAAAAAGAGCCGGCTGGATTTTTAACGAGCACCGCTCTCCTGCCGACGGACTGAGCACTAATTGCGCGTGTATATCTGTGCCCGTCTGGAAGCAAACCTTTTCAAAAGCCGCAAACGCTGCTTCACGTTGGCCGCCTCCATGCAATGCACACCTAATTTGTCTGCTTGCCAGAGAAAGCAAAATTGAGCGCACCTGCTGTACAAAGGGAAATTCCTTGAACTTATTTAACTGTTTGATGGACTGAGAAACAGATTTTCATAGAACATCATGAGGAAATTTTGTTTTTGATATAATTATGAACATTGGCATTTCTTTAATGAGTAAAACAAGCTGGTTGCTCAGTATTCCCTGTTGAGATTCATGTATGTTTCTTGCTTCCGTTTGGTTTTCATTGCCTTGAGCATTTTAGCAACTGTTTCAATAATTACAAACCGGTATTATGGCTAAAATTTAGTGGCTTTTAGAGTTCAAAATCGTGTTTCTCAATAACAAGGGTTTACTATACTTTTAAATTTATAAAGAACTACAATAGCATGGATTTTAGGGAAACTTTGGTTTGATTATGAACTATAAACATAGCCCCACCGATCCATAGAAACACAACCCATTTAAGTCCAAAAAAGCTTTGTTATCTGCATCGTGAACTCTCTATTATCACAATTTTCAATTAGGCCGTTGGCATTTAAAAAAAGAGCGTTGTTATAACCATTGCAGTGTCCCACCAAAAGACTAACAGTGTAGATTCAATAGTTGAAGGAAGAGGTGATTCTCTGAATAGTAGATTGCATCAGGCATTTCGTGGGTGCGAAATCACGGTCGAGGGCACACGTGTGCTATTAAAGTGTCGTTTTTCAGGCATCAAGCCGAGGGGGTCGTTGGTGGGCCTGCCTCCACGCGGCAACTTCCGTGTGGAGGCATGCACGCGTCGGCACGCAGCCGACCGGACGCTAATGATGCGGTCATCTTGATGACGTGGACACGAAACGCTCGTCGCGCGCGCCGCGGTTTGCTAATCTCTTGATCGGTTCGCCCATTAGCGGCTCTTGCTCTCTACCTTGGTTTGTGTTAGAGTGCAGTGCGAGCAAGTGAGCGAGAGAGTGCGAGAGAGAGAGAGAGAGAGAGAGAGAGAGAGAGAGAGAGAGAGAGAGAGAGAGAGCACGCTTCGCTTTGTGCCGTGCTTATATACAATACTCGTCGGCTGTATCGACCTGCCGGTCTCTCAAGCGGCCACCCGCCGAGCCACCCACCCGGCAACCCTGGCACACGCGATCGGCCACTTTGGAATAAATAAAAATGGCCCTTTCACTCTTTTTCGCAGTAAAGCGCTTTCACCGAGCGGAGTAGAGAGCCCGCTCTCGACGGTATATTTGATTAAAGGAGGCGTGGTGGCGGCGGAACGGCACAAGTATGGTGCGAGGCGGCGTGTTCCGTCTTCGTCTGTCTGTCTCCCTACTGTGTGTTGGGTGTGATTAGAGACGTGCTGACGCGCGCGTTGGATGCTGTTTGCGCGCGAACTCATGGTGTGTCACCATTTAGCGCGGACCATAAACGCTTAAGTGGATTTTTTTCTCACTCTCGACAAAGATGACGGCGAGATGAAGCGTCAAACGCCTTCTCGTTAAGTGGCGTGATTGATGCGCCTTGGATGCTGGTGCGGCTATTCTCGCGCCGTCAGAAACAACCGACAGAAAAAGTATACATATTGTTGTGTTGGTGAGATTTCTGTCTTCTCACAATGGACCGCCGTTTCTTTTGCCGCTGAAATGAAGCACGAGTGGATTCGTTCTAAATGGTCTTTGTGTTGAACTTAATGGAGATGGATTTCCTGCGTTTTTGCTAACGGAACAAATTGAGCTTTCCACATCGTTGGACGATTTAATGAATGCGTCTTTTTGTTACGCTACTCAACTAAGCTTTTTGAAATAAAACATCATAATTTTCAAATATACGAGGCACAAAAATGTTCCGTAGTTGACTAGATTACTGTGGAAAAATAAAATTACACACGGACGAGAAGTCATACGTGTAATTGGAATTTATTGTGATGTTCAGTAATAAACCTATACCTTCATTTTTGTTGAAGTAACAAATTGGTTTGCATAAATGTTACGAATATAGCTGTCCTGCCAGTAATTGAAACATTTTGCATGCAAACCAAATTGCTTTTCTCTGGTCGAGCACACAACTGATTGAAATGTCGCAGTTCTTGGTATTTCTCATGACCTTTCTCGCCAGAAGGTTTCTCGCGAGGGAAAAATGCGAGGAATTTTCAACTCTCTTTCCTCCTCTGCTCTGTGCGTCAAATTTAATTGAAGTGTTTATTGATTTTTCGACCCAAGCACACCTTTTAATTTAACGATCAATTAACTTTTTATTTTTCAAAGTGAGTGTCATAACGATATTTTATCAGATATAGTTTGAAAAGAAATATATACATTTTTTTACCATAAGTTTCCAAAAATTTTGTCTCACTGTGCTGCTGGAGCTATCGAACACTCGCTGGGTGCGGTGAAAAAGCGCGCGCAACGCCACAAATTGGGTCGAGCTAATCAATTTGGTGGCACCGTCGTTGTGCGTGAAATATTAAAGCGTTCTGCAGGCGGCACCTCCTGAAATTTGCAATTTGGCCCCCAAGACCGGCACAGCACCATCTTGGCAATTTATTTAGGAGATGTTCGCACGCAGCGAGCGAGTGTGTGTGAGTGAGCACTGCATGCCCGGCCAACCGACCGTCCGGCCCAAGTTAAGGTAAATAAACAAGGACAGAATGGTTGTGGCAGTGTAGTAGCAAGGGTAAAAAGATAGTGGCACAACACGCTTGCTGCTGCCTCTGCTGGCGGTGTGTGAGTGTGGTTCGCAAGTCGATCCATTATTCATACTGGCCATGGATTCATGCAGCAGGCGGAAAGAAAAGCCGGCTGCGCTGCTCTTTTTATTACTTTGCCTCCGCCGCCGGCCACAGGGTGTTTATTTATTTCGCGTTTGCCCGTAGCGTAATTATTGTTGGGGCCCTTTACTGCCGATCCGGGCCCGGGCGTGAAGAGCGATGGGAAAAGGCGGCAGCCTAAGTGCCAGGCGACGAAAATGATTATTAAAAATATAAAAGCCGCAGGAAGATTTACGATTATGCTCGTATCACACCGAGAGAAAGTTTCACTCCCTCGGCGTATAGGTGTGTATATTTTGAGCGCGCACAGGTATATGCCGGGCGGAATAGAGCTTTGGCTGCAGACACATAAAAATACTAAGAGCCAAGAGCCATCAATTTCCGCTGCACAAAGTGATGAGATATCCACGCGCAACGGATCAACTTTAAGCGAATGCCGCCTTCCTTGGCTTGCAGGCGTTTGCTTTTTGGCCACAGCTGCTGGAAATTTCCGTCTCTGCCCGTGCAATTCATACTTCTCGGTGCTCTTCTAATCTCGAGAATTGAGCTTCAAAGCAGCTGATATATTGTCGCAAGAACACATCTTCATGTCGATGTGCTCCAGTTCGGCGACGCTCGTAAAATTCGAGATCTGGGATTCCAGGACGAGCTGCCGCGTGGCATTTGTCGCTCGAAATTATAGCGTTGCCGGAGCAAAGGAGGTCGACGAGAAAAGCTGCTTTTCGGGGTGACACGGAAAATTTGGACAATCGACAAATTCGAGTTCAGCCAATTGAACCGATCCCGAACTTGTGTTAATGTTAATAGGTATGCAACCTGCTCGTCACATTCACGCTCGTACGTTCCGCTGCATAAATTTTGATTCTTTCACTGCTCGCAGTCAAAAGTTATGGCCTCTGCTGATGCTGTCAAATCTCAACTCTGCTGACGAAAGACCCGTCACCCGTCACACTATTTATCTGAAAGGTCCGTGCTCGGAGTTCAGAAATCAGAACTCCCCTTGCGAGTCGGTCAAATAGAAGACTGCCTCTCTGCCAAATGTCGTTTGACAGCGGCATAACTCTCTGTGACAAACCGCAGTCTGCCGCTTGTTTCGACTCCCACCGAGAAAATCACAATGGCAAATCTTCAAAGTCGAATCCAAGCAAAAGCTAGACTTGGGACACATGAATCGAACTGATTTGAGTCTTTTGTTCATCGACGAGCCAAGCATGCCACAAATATTGTGCAAGAGAATCATCGCAGTATGATTCCAAAATGCACCCGAGGTTGTGCGGTCGGCTAGTATTGCGGCCAAGCACGGCTACAATAATATTTGCGTGCATTCAGCTTCATTTGCATGATTGAGTAAACAAACAGTTTTGCATACAATACGCCGAGTCTATATTGATTCCTGCTACTGGAAAATAATGCGATATTACGAAACCAAATGCATGCATATGCTCGCTTAGGCGAATGAGGCGAAACCCACCCTTGAGCTGGCTCATGAATAATAAAATATACCATAGCAGCGAGTATTTCTTTCTCCATCCGCGGACATTAAAGGCAGCCCGCCTCTCGCCCGCATTTTGATATTCAAATGACCTTGAAGTAATTGCCAGGCTGCTGCGAGTGTATCGAGCCGCCGTAATTATTTCAGATAAATCACGCGTAGAGAGAATGAGGGAGGAGAAGTGATAAAATAAAACGCCGGCCGTATGCTAATGTGCAGTGCCGGTCGTTAATTTATTTATGTCTTAATCTCCAATGGCCGGCCTTTGTCAATTTGACAGTTAATATTTTACTTTGAATGTTATGCATTTTCCGGTATCACGGCGGTTTTCGATTCTCTATCGCATGCAAATAGCTGCCGCCATCCTGCCACTAATTCAATTTATTTTGATGATTTCTATTTATACACGCGTATCAAAACGCGCATGCAAACCGTCTTCATGCTGATTTGCAATGCAGTCGGAAATGTGTGGCGAGCGATAAATAGAAGTTCAAATAGTGCATAATTTCCCAGCGGCTTCATAGAGGCAGCTCTACTTGCATGCATTTTCCATGGGGTGTTAGCTGCTGAATGCTTTGCCGTCTCCAATTTAAATTACCTTTCACCACATTACCGGTAGTCATAATTTAATAACGGCTCTCATATGTAATTAATTCCAATTTCCTGGAAACCAGATTCCCCTGGAGTATCATAATGCCTTTCGGCTGGTGTTTTATCGCGGTGGATGGGAAAAATGCAATAGGTTTTAAATTAAATTGAAGGCTATGTTATTAGTTATCTTTTTATTTCCAGAGTTATTCTTGCAATGAATTCTAACCATTCTAACAATTTACATCAGATTAATGAATAAATAAACAATTTTGATAGCATACATACTTGTGATGAAATTCCAATGGTTTGAATATTTGATTACATAATCACAAAACCTATTTATTTTTATCTCTATCGTAAACACGCAGATTTTTAGGTTCTGCTCAACTTTAAAAACAACAGAAACCATTAAAATGTATTTCATAATCAAACTTAAAATACACATAACAAATTTTTCTATTTCGTCTATTTCATATTTCCAATCACAACCTCGTTAGTAAAATTCTTAATCTAGCGTTGCAAAATGGCATAAATTGATGGCGATTTCTTCTCTGTGGTTGAAGTTGTCCTTTCGCCCCGAGAGCTCTCAGCTTGGCAAACAAATGGCCTTTGCGCAATTTGTACTTTCCTCTCTCAGGCGGCGTACGTCCTCAATTGCGGGCCATTAGCATAAAAAATGCACTTCATCGGAAATGCATTCCGCCCCATGTGCTGCGCGACGGCGAGCATTAATAAAACTCCACTTTCTCATACGCTCCTCCCATCTGAGTAACTGCATTATGCCAAATCTATCACCGCGAGGCGTAACTTCTTCTTCTTCTGCCGGCGCTGCTGCTGGAGCGAGGCGGGCAGGCAGAATCACTTAATGTTCCTTTACTTACTGCTGCGCGAAGAAGCAAATAGCCAAGATTCCCCCTCGAAGCGGCGGAAATATCGCAGATCTTCCTTACACACACTCGAGTTCCTTGCTCTGCCTCTCTTTCCCTCGTATGTTACGTGTGTGCTCGAATCAATACGGGCAGGAAAAAGCGTTTATGAAGCACTTAAGTGCTCAGCAAAGGGCGGTTCGCATAGTCGCATTCCTTTGTTTTATTGCTCTGCGGGGCTGAGAAATGGCCGGGCAAACACGAGAGGCGGCGTTTAGCCACATTTAAATACGCCGAGCAGTTTATGAAATGGAGCGTATGTGTGCGCCGTACTTTTCGGCTTAGAGTGTGAGTGAACCATCAGGGGAGCACTTAAATGACTGGAGCAGAAGTGTGTCAAAGTTTGCTGTTTCTCCTTCCATATTTATGTCACTTAAATAATGCGGAGAGGAGAAACGTAAATATGTAAAGCCACCCTAAATGGGTTCAAAACTTTCACTTCTTAAGCTTAAACAAGTGTGCTATTTAATTTCGAAAAATTCCTGTAAGATTTGTGATGTGGAATCAAATGAAATTGTCATCAATGCTAAACGAGTCGGGTTTATTTGTTGTTCCTCGACCGAGTTTGAACTACTTTAAATTTTAGAACATCGTGATTTATTTTCTCACGGTTGGGTCTGCAGGGCTATTATATTTTACATAGCAGAAAAATTGAAAACTCGCTCATGAAATGAATGTTTATTCACAAAAGTTTGATAGCTTGCTGCCCTCCCCTGTTGGGGCCAAATTTGCATTTTGATATTCATGCCACGTTCCACGTTGTGCACAGCGTGATTGTCCGTAACAGGTGCACACCATTGCAGCAGCACAACAGACTTATCCGAATCGGACCGAGTTTGCAATAAGCATAAAGGCAAGTTTATGCATATACACTGACTAGCGTCCAGCTGCAATCGTATCGGCCAAAACGGCGCCACCGCAAGCTCGGTGTGCACAAAGGAGGAGTCGTTGCGGAATAAATTTTCATCGCGAATGACGAAGATGGGCAGAAAGGCGGAAACGGAGCAGCCAATTCGTCCGGAGGAAGTATCAAGGATTTCGCGTCCTAATCTGCAGAGCGAAAGCGAAATGGATAGGGTGGTCGGGCAGGCATAGGCACAGAGAGCGAGAGAGCAGCTTCTTTTGATCAATGCCCCAGGGCGACTTTGAGCTGTCGGTTGGTTATTTGGCCCGGCTCAAGGTGCAGAAAGCTGCAGCAAACAAATCGAGTTAGGCCGGTTGAGCACACGCGCATTAATTCCAGGCTCGCCGGCAGGTGTTCATTCATTTAGCATGATATCGCCGGCGCAATTGTATCAGCAATTACGCGTCCGAGCGGCCCTCCATGCCATTTACTTTTCTCCCTCTTACAACTTGGCTCGCGCGCCCGTTTGTTTGTGTTTACCTGCTCCTATGCCGTCCGTCCAACAAACCAGTGGGCGGTCTGCCG
Source organism: Cloeon dipterum (assembly GCF_949628265.1). Lineage (NCBI taxonomy): Eukaryota > Metazoa > Arthropoda > Insecta > Ephemeroptera > Baetidae > Cloeon > Cloeon dipterum. Next base: position 29,126,756 of record NC_088787.1, on the reverse strand, counting down.
GGCGCTTCATTAATTATTCACGGAGCTGAGCAAGGCTAACTGTTTCACCCGTTGCAAAACCCGATCGCCCTGATTGGCTCTGCGTGCAAATGTTTTTGTCCCTCTTGTGCCTTTTAATTCACCGAACAACAAGGATCGATGTCGTATACTTGAGGGAATGGTAATTTAATTATTCATTAACTCAACCAAACTATTTGACAACTTAAAATTGAATTGCACACAACCTTCTAAAGTAAGAATATTTAGTCCTATTACTTGTGATTCCATAAGGTGTGTAAGACCAACATTCTTCTTGCAGCCCTGCTCATAATGCTGCTGGTATTTTATATGTATATGTATTATAGTTGATAACAAGTTACCGGAGCCGTCACATGGAATGCATTACAGAGGCATGAAGCAACTATAAAAATGCCTTGACGTGATTTACAACACCTTTGTGGATATTTGATCACCTTTCTTCCCTTCAACAATCACGCTTGCATAAATCATTGTTAGGCACTGACTCTCAGTTAGTTGTAATTTTTTTGCTTGGAAATATTTCGTGCACGCCAAATCGAAGTCTTCCATTTGCACGTTTTGCATTGCTCAACACGAAACCGAATGGAAACTTTTTTTGCCGCAAAGTGAAAACAAACAAGGAAGCCTTTTTACCGTAAATAGCTTTCAGCATTGTACTGATTCCAATGATTTCTGCAGAGAGCACGCGGACCAACAACTGGAAAAGTTGGGAGGAAAAGTCCGTCCAATTCACCCAGCTTCGCTACCAAAAAAGGCTTACCCCCGAATAGAAAAGAACAAGAACATCGCTCCTTGTCTTTAATAGCAGGTGGAGAGGGGGCGAAAAAGGCAAATCAGAGGTCGGCTTTCGGTGATCATTATCGCGGTGGGTGGCGCTGCGCTGCGTCGCCCACTCATTAGACGACAAAGCCCTGATTGAGCGGCGCCAGGCCTTTTTGTCTCTCCTTGGCAGGAAACAACAAGAAGCAAGGAGCAAAAATGCGCCCGAGGCGAGAACGCGGCCGCCAGTGATTATTGTAATTGGAATGACGTCGGAAAGGCAGAGGCAGCGTCGGCGGCAGGTATGGCTGGCTCTGGTGTGCCGTGACCTTTGGTGCCGGGCTCTCGGCTGCTGCCGCCGCAGCCGCTGCTGCTGCAAAGATCGATAGCCAGCTCTCGTGCCGCGCGCTTCGCAGTTTCTCGCGCGCCCAACGACCGAACCCAACTACTGCCGAGAGGTCGATCTCGGGACGCACGCCATCCACAGGTCTCTTAAGAGCTGGGGCGGATGCGGTACTCAGCTGCACGGCATTTGCATGCTCCTTGATCTCGCTGCTTTTCCGATTATACAACGCCTTACTGAGTTGAACGTTCACTTGAATTCTTTGAGTGGATTAAAGTTGATTTTTTGCTCCCTGCCATGTGTTTCTTTTATATTCATAATACTTTTTCACGAAGCGTTTCAAAAATGAAGTTGTATATCTGATTAAAGAACAAACCTCAAAACTTGACAAATAAATGTCATTTACTGCCAAATAAGTTTCAATCCATTTAAGCTATTAGAACTTTTTTCGGGTCGATAAATTAAATTACGTCAGCTTGGGAATTATTTAATTCTGACGGAAAATTTCATTTATGATTGTTTTAAATAAACTTAGCTAAATTAAATTGAAAATTTTCTTCAATTTTTTAAGGGAGGCTTTTTATAATTTGGAAAGAAAAAGATTTGGGCTTCGTTCAGACGATTTTTAACACGATTTTCAAGCCCTTAAAACTACATTTCTGGGGCTTAAAATAATTTAATATTATTTTGAAATCAACAACCATAAAAACTATTTCGATCATCCATTTGTGAGAAGATGCAATTATTAAGAAAATAGAAGGTCAAAAGGTTATAAAAATGTTTTGAATTTGCTGCATTTATTTACTTTTGAGGTATAAAAACTTAAAAGGCTTATGGTTGATTGAAACGGTTTAAGATCATTTTTGCTGTTTAATATAGTTTAGTGCAATAATAACAATTTTAAACGATTTTAGTATGACTCAAAAAACTATAACTATAAGGTAATAATATAAGTAAGATTCATTTCACTAAATTTGTGGTAGTAGTTATGATTTTCTTCTCCAATTCTGAATTTTACTGAACTAATCAAGTAGAATTTCCGTATGAAATACTAAAATCTGGTTACTTGTGTTAAATTCGTGTTTTTATGTCTATTAAGAAGTTTTTAAGAGGGTTTCCTTCAATCTCATTTCACCGTGAAATATAGGCCAGAATCTTAAATCACAAAGAAGATGTAAATAGGCCCAAAGTGCTCTAGGCGTATAACTGTAAGAATTATCAGCAGACCACATTTAGCATAATCGCTGGAGACTGGAGAGCAGTGCCCCTGCGAGGATCATAGTTATGCAAATGGCGCGGTGGTGCTGTCCGCCCGGCTGCATAAGCACCTCGCTTGGCACCTGTGGGCACGGATTGCGTTTTGTCTTCCCCGGCCCGTGTCTGCCCTCTTTTTTAATCAATTCAGAAGCGGGGCGCAGATGAAAAAGGCTTCGCCGCAGCTAGCGGCTTGCCGAAAAAAATCGCCGGCTTTGGTCCGTTGGGAAAATAAATCCAAAATGCACGCGTCAGGAGTGGCTTTTGCACACGTGAACAAAGAAAAAGCCGCTGGATTATGAATAAGGCTGCTTGCGAGCGCCGCTGCGCGCCAGGCAATAAATTTTCCACTTCTTGTTTTTAACAATGTAATCATCATAACAACAAGCAAACTCGGCGCTGGAGAAGAAAACGCTCTGGCAGTATATCTGGACGTTATCTTCGCGGAAAACAAGGAAACTGGGCTGTATGCACTCGTTTTTCGCCTATATTTATGATCACCGTTGGCGGCGCGAGTGCGAAATTGAAAGAAAAGAGGCGGAGCAGTTGTAGCTCAATCTCGCTTTTGCTCGCTCTGTTTGGCTGGCAGAGGCACGCAGAACAAAGTTCCAGCTCGGCACGGAACCATAAAACGCTGCTTTTTGACGTTTTATTCGCTCGTAAAAGAGTAGTTGATCCGGGAATTATTATTAAGGGTCTTAATGAAACGGACTTACAGCATCTGAGCCCCTGAAATAAACCTCCGTGCGCCACGAAAACAGTGCCCGCCCTTGATTTTTAGCCAGCCGTCATTTTATCCAAATAAGGAAACTCCAGGGATTAATTCAATCCGAGACACAGGAAAAGGGGTATTTTAATATCACCCAACCAGATGAAATGTGCCTACGGAAAAGGAAAAATTTTGCTACTCAGTAATTTGAGGGAAAAAAAGAAACGCTTGAAGCTAGCGTAAAATATATTTTTAATTAAACGAGAGAGAAAAACTCGATGCGCTGATCACGTATTTCGCGGCAACAGGGCCACCCACGTAAATATAATATAATTATTTGTTGCACTTGCGAGCAGTAATTTTGGATAATGGCGTCTCTAGCGGCGAACAAACAAATTCACAAGCAGCAGGCAAGTGTGCGCGTCGGTCACCTTAAAAGCGGGACAGAGAGCGAGAAAGGTCTTTTCCTTCCTTGCCGCACACGCAGAGAGCGTAAAAATTATTGACGTAATAAAAGCAGCAGCACCGCCACCAGTTGTGGCGATGCATACGCTTTGTGCAAAATAAAAAGCGTGTAGGACAAATGAGCGTGATTACACACACCCTGCTCTGGTCTCTCTCAACTCGGCGGACAACGTATGTTTTAATGTAGTTGGGGGCCCGCTTTTTTATTATTACGCCGTGACCTGCGAAAGCGTCACGCCTGCCGCGTCGGCCGTGGTTTTTATGCGGATGGACACGAAAGCGGAATCTGCGCTGCGTGCATAATTCAGCCTCCGTGTTATTCAGTTAGTAGGCAGGCGTACGTGTGCGAAAGTGTGCGTGCAAAAAAAGTTTTCGGATTCTAATAAAGTTTGGTTGCCATGGTGACTTTTTTCCCTTTATTTTCGCAGCCTGGACCATTAGCCTGGTGAAATAGTGGAACTCGCCCGACAATTTATTGATGCGTTCCTGAAACAGGTGACGCTGAACATTGGAGGAGTCGTAAAAGTGACAAGTTTTATTTTTAAGACACGATTGGGAATTTCGAGACGGGAAATATAAATTTTCTCCAAATCCTTTCTCAAATTAACAAGATGACAAAAAGAACCACAGATAATGCTGAGTATATCATCGCTTCAATTAAAACATTCATTCACATAAATGTAATTATACGGTCGACTGGTAGTTTAGGAGACCAAATAAATTAATTCAATTGTTAACACGTAAGCATAAATTTTATCCTCTCTCAATGAATTTTGCTGGCGTGTTTAGATTTGATTTTTGCTTTCGGTACGCTATTAATAACTAAGCTGATCAACTTTACATAGTGAGAATGTACATGGTTCATTATAAAATGGCGATATTGGAATATTGGCGCTTTTATCGAGGTGGAAATGAACAGCAATTAGACCGGTGAGAATTTTCGCTCTCCCGCTGATTATCAAAAATTATTTTTAAAAACATTTCCAAGAATTCCAATTTTTTGGTGCGTAGGAAAGAATTGTATTTTAGCGCCAGCGCTGGGAAATATCGGATAAAGCAGCGTGCTTTGATGGCGAGCCTCGTAGGTGTTGAATAATTTGCGCAGAAAATCCACGGAACAGCTCCGGAAGTTTCCTGTTATGCCGGAGCAACTCGATTAAATTTTACTGACATAATGAGCAGCGGCAAAAATAAACCATGCAAAGTTGCCTCTTGCTCACTGTCATCACTTTTTCCTTTTTTTTCTGCTGCGGCCGGATGACAGCACTGGCAAATTGCGGCAAAAACTCATTCCAACAGCATTATGCGGGGGCTAAAAAACGTGTCTGGGCTGGTAAAGGTAGCCTTCACGGGCAGACGCCTTTCAAAGCGCACTCTAATGAAGCGGCGAAATTGGGCCATCGGCAATTTTAATTAAACTTGGTCCGGCCCGCTAATTAGCCCCTTTTCGCCGCTGCCATGTAATTAGCGTCACCGCCATGCGGCAGCAGACACGCACGTCTGATGAGAGGGCGACATCAGCCGACGATTTTTCACCGGCGCTGCCTGACTGCACCGATCCCTTTATTTACCGATGGCTCAAAATACGCGCGCCGCACCGTACGAGCCTTCCTTGGGCGACAAAAAGCCGTCGGATTTACTTTTCTAATGCCATCCGCCGGGCCATAAATATTAGAACGGGTGCTTGGCTATGCGGCCGGGCAAAAGGTGCTCGGCGCTCTACTCCCCGGCTCCCTTCCCAGCTCCAGTGGTGCTTTTTGCACTGCGCTCTCGCAGAAGAGCCAATTCGAGCAGACAGTTTTCTTAAAAGACCGATCGCGGCTGCCAATGCTGCTCTCCAGCTGAACGGGCTCCAAGTCTTTTTCTATTCGGCCGGCTTGTTTTGAGATTGCCCCTCTCTGTACGAATTGCGACCTGCGACGTTCTTGTGAAGATTGAAAGAGATTTGTTTCAAGGCCCACAAAAATATGGGAATGAAAGTGCTTCCACTTGTAATATTTACTTCGTCAAAAATCTTTGTGGGGTTGTCTTTTACGACTATATAACAACAGGAATGAGATCAATAAAGAAGCCTAAACCCACACTACGAAGAAATGATAAAACAGTAAAATTATCAATTGAAAGATGTAAACAAATTGAATCTTATCCTTCTTCCATAATGTAAAACCGAATATTTTGAAAGTTTGAACGTTTCTAATCATTTCAGCTGATATCCATGGTGGGAATCATTAATATGAGTGTAAACTATACGATGATTGTGATAAATCGGTTTTCAATTTCCAATCGGAACGGGCTGGCAAGCGGGCGGGTGAAAAACAATAGGAATTCGACTCGGACAGCCACTTCTTTGTTTCATTACGGATGAAGGCAGCAAGAAGTCGGCTTTTCTTGGCAGCCAGCGCAGACAACAACTGCCGTTTGCGCCGCATTATTTGCCGGACTGGGCGAAATTTGTTGAGCCAGAAGCAGCGGGCCGAGATGCGCGCAGTTTTTTCCACGTCCGCCGCTGCTGGAAAGGTCAAAAGAGTGATTCTTAGCACCGGCAGACCACAGCAGTTATTACGGGCCAGACGCGAGCAGCTTTTGCGCCACTTTCAACGTGGAAACTGCTGCCGTTCATCCGATTTATTACTTTTATTGATCGGCCCTAAAACTAAGGCGCGAGGGGAGAGATTTATCTTGCTGCAATTGCACCATCTCGTGCAAATAAATATCAATAGAAATTGAGGTTTCACGGATGAAAGTTCAGCTCTCGGACAGATTGCACCAATTTTTCTCTGAGCACGCTAAACTTGGGCGTGAAAACTCTCAAGAGCGTGCAATTTGAAATGAAATGCTGAAAACGGATCAGAAAATTTCAGAATGAAATAAAAACTCTGCACAGCAATCACTTTAGGATCAGCGCATTTAATGCGCCGGTGGACGCATAATCACCTAAATTAATTTTTCAGTGCGACGAAAGCTGCGTTTACTCAGTCCCGCGGTTAATATTTTCGCTCTCGTTTTGGCCGCGAGCAATGATTTTTCGAGTTTTATCAAAAGCGACGGGAGGCGAGCCATTAAAACGTCGGCTTGATCATTACCAGCAGCGGTCTCTGGAGTACCAACATCCGTCCGTCGCTTTGCATCAGTGAGCCCCAGTGCGTGTAAATCACATGCTCGCTGATGACAGTTTGTGACACACAAAAGCAGATGACATCTCCGCTCACCCACGGAATAGAGCACGCCAAATGTTGGTGTTAAGCGCCGTTTGATTGCGATTTAATGGGTCAAATATGTTGCTTTACTTTCGATATGGAAACTGCACAATGGAGACCATGAATGCACTGTATCATGGAGTAAAAGCAGAGATCGCTCAGATAATTACTACCACATTTCGGCACGAGTTTCTCTTATACGGCGTTTGAACGAATTTTATTCAGTTCTTTTCTTTCTGTTTCCTCTTCAACAGGAAATGACTTAAGTTATATCTGTACAATAGGACAGGGTTACTCGAAAAGTCAAATTTTGACAGCAGAGAAAATAATTTTATCAAAGAGAGAGCACCATATTTTAGATGGATCATAAAAATTTATTTATTACAAACAGTGTAAAACAACTATGGTATAATTAAACACTTTTTTCTTACAAATTCATACAATTGTCGACTGTCACTATTTTAATTCAAAATTAATCACTGGATTTCGATTTCAGGAGCCTAAGAATGGTAGACACAGAAAACGACAGTCGACTTGGATCCTAGTTACTCGCCATTTGTGAACATTAGCGAAGTAACTAGGAACCAAGGCGATTGTCGTATATGCCATTTTTTTGTTCTCCTGTAGTTGTTGCACCTTAACATAATAAAATTCAATTGTTATATTTAAATTGGTGACAATGTTGCACTTCAAGGGGCCTCTAAAAGGGCTCATTAGGTATGCAGAGGATACAATAAAAGAAATTAGCAAAGCATCGTTAAGTAACTGCAATAACTGGCGTCATGTATTAAATCAAAAACTCTGCTCGGTGAATTTATGAGCGGCCATTTCCACGGTAAGCGAGCATTTATAAAATAAATCCCGGCTGTGTCGACATAATAAAAGAACGAATGAGCAAAAAGCACAATCGAGAAGCGAATTTGCTGTTTTTAATCAGCGCAATAACATTATTAGAGCGGAAGGATGCGCGCTCTGGTAGCCAGTTGGGTGTAATTTGGGCGCGAGCCGGTACAACACATACACAAACTCACTGCACGATGGATTTGTGAGAGTGTGCGTACACCTAAATTGCAATTTGGCCGTCCCGAAAATGAATCACGGAACAATGGAGCCGAGGTTCTGCGCAGTGTGTAATAATAACGGCCCGGCAGTTGTGCCCCTCGAGATAATTTATGTGGCATTGCGCGCACATAAAGTACGTAGGCTGCGCATACCGACCCCAGAGCATATTATACAGCAGCCAGATATCACAATAAGCTATCTGCAATTCAAATTCTCCGATGCGTGTGTGGCGCACTGCGTGTCTCTAATGGCGTTTCAATTAGGCCTTTCTCCGCCAGCCGACCGACCACTTTATTTTCTACTGAAAGTCAATCTGCACGGAATTCAATCTTATCTCGCGATCGCGGCCGCGCTTATGAAATGTCGTCTTTATACTGCGCTTTGTTGCTGTCGGTGGCTCATTAAAGTTTTCCTATCACGAAGAGACATCGCTTAATTGGCAATAAAAACTTGTTGGACTGCATCAAATTGCAATCGATTGGCACTTCTTAATGAACCGTTCAACTCGATTTTACGAAAAAATTATGGCTCTGTGTTTCGCGTGGGAATTCAAGTTCCCCACAATTTAATGCTGTTGTAGAGAGAAATATTCCTGGGAAACAAAAAAATCTTCAAGAATGTATTCAAGGATTGAGTAAGAGCCAAAAGATAACTAGGTAAACCTTTCATTTTTAGTATAGTGACTGGAAAGTTTGTATGTAAAATGGCGAGCACCGTTTTCTAGAAATCCTGCTCTATTTAATAACAAAGAGTGACCTCCATCACAAAGGTATACACCGTTGGATAGATCTTATCGAGGAATTGAAATTTTACATACAAAAAAAATTGGAGAAACTTTGACTGTTGTATTTTCGTCTTTAGTACTCAGTTGGTCAAATAATCAACTCGAATGGCAACTCACTCAAGCCAACAACAAAAATTATTTGTGTTGTTGTCCTGTTATATTCTAATTTTCAACTTTCCGAAACCTAATAAGTACAAATAAGTTGCGAAATATGTATAAATTGTGTTTTATTTCACTTCAAACGATGGATCTAAACAGAAAAACAAAGCGATCGAAACAAAAAATGACAAGGAGATGGTGGAGGTTCTGAAAGCAAGCAGCAGCCCAGTCTAAAATAGCGTCGTGGCAGAAGCAACATTTTCAGAGAGCTCTCTCGGCTCTGCTCTGCGTTTCTCTCAAAGCTTATCGCGCTTGATGAAGCCCAGACACGCCAGTGTAATTTCGTGTGACCTGAAACCAACTTTGACCTGCTGCAGTCGTCCTCCTCCTTCTCGCGCCGTACACATTCACGCACGCTGGCGTGTCTTTCCGTGGCTAAAACACTTTTCAACGACGACCTTCTTTCCACCCTCAAAAGGGGAGAAGGTGATTATGGCTGCGAAAATTTTTTGTTTGTGGCTAGATTATTGTCAACTAGCATCGATTTGGGACGTAATTTCTAGCTCGTTCCGGCAACTTTTGATTGCTCGTAGCACGGAAAAACAAAGCATTTAATGATGTTTGTCTTGGAAAACGCAAAATTTGGAACTGTTTTGTTTATTTTATATTTTGTTGAGGTAAAATTGTCTGCTATGTTTAGTTTTTGGCATGAGACTAAATTATTAATATAATTACAAGGGAAAACTTTCCTCTCCCACACTTGCAACCCTATTCGTATGATATTGAATTTGACCGATCAAAATTTTTGTGTTTTGTCTATTTAACAATGAAAATTCAACAGAATCTGAAACTCTAGGTGGTAAAAACGACCCTTTGCGCCCCCTGATTAAGTAGTTAGCCAATTAGCTCATGTCAGCGCGAAGCATTAAAACAGGCGCTGCCGAGTGCAAGCGATACGCTATGTAAAAACACGCGGCGCGGCTTCTGTTACCATGCATGTGCAATAATGAGCAGTAACAGGCCGGCTGCCAGAATAATTGAATTTGAGATGCGCGTTGCTAGACCTGGCGTTGTCCCACTTTCGGGCTGCAGCAGCCGTAAAGCACGGTAATTGCGGAGCTCGCTCGCTGCCATTGTTTTATCAAGCCGCTCTCCTGCCGTCGCCGCTTGCAGCTGCACATGATAATTTAATTAAAGTGTCAGATGAGCTGCAAAACTACACATACCTATCTGTTCCACATGTGTGTGTCGTTTCTTGCAATCTGGAGCGTAATACTGCTTCCATGTGGGCGATTTGATACCAACTACATTACTCGCTTGCTTTGCTTCTTCTACTCGCTCAATAATCTACCGTATTATGTTTCAGGTAAGACACGAGTTGTTGGTGCTGCGTTGCGGAAGAAACTGTGATTTCGCAAAAACATACCTCAGTGAGGGCAGCGAGCGATTCGGTCCTAAGCGCTGGCCGAGTGCTCATTTCCTCGTTCACCGGAGCGAAAATCCATCTGCAGGCCTTCATTAATGAGTATAACCCTCATTTATGACCCTTCAATTAAATTATCCCCGGGATTTCAAGTTTTTACGAGCGGCGGCGGAGCATCGTCATTATCTGAAGCATGGTACCGGCCCAGAAGAGAAAATTACTTGGCTCGATGGAAAGGATCCATTAGCCTCGGCCTGGATTAATTTACTTTTGCTTTGGGCAGGAATAATTATTATTTGTGGCCGTCAGGTGAAATGCGTGTTTTACTTCGAATTAGTTACCCAAACATATCCACAACAAATTTGAGACACGGATAATCCAATATCTCTTTATAGAAAATAGAAACAGCGTTCTTAAAATAAATTAGAAACACCCATTCTTATATAAACCGAGTAGATTCTTTAATCAGCTCTCCCAATTACAAAAAATAACAAATTTACTATTTTATTAATCTAATACTCAAGTACTCAGCTAGCTATAATTCTTTCAAGTCGTGAAGTTTGCAAACACACTCTCCCAGGATTCAGCGGCAGACGCAAGCAATTAATTAAACCTGCCAGCTGGCAAGTGTCCGAAGGAGCAAAACGAGAGCGGTAATGAGAGTGCTAAGTGGAACTCGCTTCTGTCTTCTCACAGCACATTCTTACATATGCGCCACAGTCTCACACTACATATTTATGTATCTCCCGGCGCAGTGAACAACCTGCGTTTAATCTGGCTTAATAGATTAGGGCGTCAGGAAAATGAAGGAAAACGGTCTCGGGAACAAGCACACAAGCACAGCTTTGCTCTGTCTCCTTTGCGGCTGAAATTCCACTGCAGTGCAGTTCGCCGTGTCTGTTTGCGCTGGTGCAAATGCCAAGCACACAAACGCGTGACGAGCAAAGCTTGAATACCGACAGTCGTGTCAAATTTGTCCTAGAACTTAATGAACTAATAGTTAATTTAATTCCCACCACAGATTTTCGTTGATCACTGAAATGATGGTATAATAGATAAGCATAACGCAAACAGAATATTTAGATTAGAAAAGCAACATCATCAAAATTCAGAACATTTATTTGCAAAAGAGATATGTAACAAAATATATTTAACTCGATCGGAGAGAGCATGAGTGAGTAGCTCCTTGATTGTAAAAATTGCATTTAAAAGTTTTGAGACACAATAAGCTTGTTGAAACAGTTACGTAGGCTTCGGCTATAATCTGGCTTTGAATTTATACTCATCGTTTCTACGTACTGATTTAACCATATTTAGTAAAAATATAATTAATTGATTGGCAGCCCTAATGGCTTTATGCTTTATATCAATAGTCACGGAACAATTTTATATTATCCCTTGACTTTCACTTTATTGTCTATTGTTCATACCCATTGTAATGACCCAGATTAAATAGGAAATGTGTGCTTGAAGTTCGGTTGAATCAGCAGCATTAACATTACTGAGAAATGTACTCTGGTAACTGGAGCGGATTAATTAATGAGGCCAGAATGAATGCTTAATTAGCCTTATCAATCATCATTGTAGAAAATTTGATGCGCTTGCTCTTTCTGCTCGCGTTGTTTGACTCGTAGATATGAGATTTGCAACTGGAATTACAAAATTGATCCGTTTCTGAATAGCGCTAATTGTTATAGAGACACATAAAACTATTGATCAATTTTTTAACTGATATAAAGCTATAATTCAATTTAATGATTTGTATGTATAAAACCCCTCAGCTATCTGTTATTAAAAAATTGTAATTAAATCTCACGCCGATGGTATCCAATAAAAAATAAATATTAATTTAATTATTTTTGTTTATTGTTAATAATGGTTTGAAATATAATGGCCAACATTTTTTATCATTGAAAAGAACATGAACAAAGAGTTTATTGTTAGCTGCATTGCGCGTGAAACAAAAGGTTGATTCAACCTATGTGTCTGAATGTGCTACTATGCTGAAAGACAATAAATTGAAATTACTTCAATGTAAAAAAATAATTGATAAAATTTAATAAATTAGACATGCATTAGAATTTTCCTTTCAAGTTAGTTAGGACTCGTGGTTCATAACTAATAAAGTCTTACAAAGATTGAATGTAGATTTTGGTTTTAGCATAATATGCTAACAAGTATATATATATTAAATACTTGTTTAAAAAAGCTTTGAACTTTGTTCTCTTAATAAACTAGTACCTAAAAGCTTGGCTATTTTTGACACCTCACAGGAAAGCAGAAACTACTAAATGGAGCTGAAGGTGATGACTAAACGCACAATGCATGTATGCGGGCGGAAATGTTCTTTCAGAAACCTTTTCACACCTCTCATCTCGCGGCATGCATAATTCAGGCCGAAATTACTTATGGAATGTGCAGGTGTGCGTGCGTGCAAGTGTCAAGCTGCTGCTGGATGGAATCGCATTTGGGCCTCCATTAAAGCACTCTCCGTCGCCGCGCGCGAATAATAACCTTGCGACGGCCGTTATGGCTGGAGCTGCGATGTCGACAGTCACCGCACCCTCCCGCCCCCTCCCATACGTGCCCCCGAAGCCCACCCCCGGCGCGGTGGTCGGCGGGGCTCCAAGGTGTTCCTCTTGTCTTTGCATTCCCGTCGCGCGTAATTTCATCCCTCGCCGCCTTAATTAAGCCTGAGCAGCACCGAGCTCTTATTACTTTGAACATAATTCCGTCCTTTTCAAACGTGTGCATGCATTCACGTAGCTTTTACACATACGCGCCTACAATTATTTTAGCGCAATCGAAACAAAAGAGTAGGGTGTCGTTTGAGACTCACTGCGTGCAATCGACGTGTTTATAATTATTTTAATTATGTATTTCATTGATAAACAAGGTTGGTTTGAAATCTGAGCAGCACATTGAAAATGCAATAAATTGGAAAAAGGGTCAGATTTTTTTAATATCCTTGAAAGTTATTTAAAAAAGTAAGTTTTTTTAAAATCCTGGCAATCATGTAGGTTAGCGAGCATACAGGCTTATTTGAGAGCTTTTCTTTTTTGATTGATTTTCATGAAATCTATGAAGGTTATTGAGTTTCCAGATTAATTTTCATTATATTGCTGAGCCTTAAACATGCAAAAGCTCCTATAAACTGAAATACATTTCTATTCAGTGCTGTTTTATCCTGGCAAACCAATTAACATAGAGTAAGCTAACACATATATGTTGCATTCAATATCAGAGATTTTTCAAATAGAGTAGAAAGCTGTATTATAGATTATATAAAGCATTATACATGTTTATGGTAAACGCCAATACATTCAAGTACATATATATATACTGTTGGTAAATTGTACAACTCATATGAAGCATGAATGACAAGCATGAAACGAATAGGGATGAACAAAACTTAATAGACCAGTTGTGCAAGTCCTTAGTGTTCGAAGCTGTCAACAGATGGCGCAACTGTATATTTTCGTAATACATTTAATTTTAAGGCACAGAATCAATCCTGCCACTGTGGATTCTTCACTTAATATGCTTTCTTTTGACATGCTAAAAACTAAAATCAGTCCAGTCAAATACCGTAGAATCGTGAAAAACTATATTTTGAAATATAAAATCTTTTCCAACGTTTCTACGGCGATTGGCTGGATTGCACTCTTTTGATTCAACGCAATCGTTGAATTATTGAAAACTCGAATGCTGGAGGCACCGCTTCTACCAAATCATTCACAAACCAATTATGCTTTCGGACGATGCGGTGAAAGCACCGTCCGCGGGGGATTGGAGGCGCGAGTGTCCTAGAAGCAGTTGCGCCAATCAGAGCGTGAACCCGCGCATAACCCTGCTGCAGCAGCCAGGCGAGAAGCTGGTGCAGAATAACTCACTTCGGGCCTCACGCACACCCACGGCTCTCGGCTCCTTTCACGCGACTCTCATTACGGCGAGCTGCAAGTGCAAAAGTCTCATTACCTCTGGTGCAACGTGAATTTGACGCGAATAGTCGACCGGCTTGCCTAGACGCCCCCTTGGGGGCACCGTGCGCTATATTGTGTAATTACTTTGCCCGTGCGCTCCGCGGCACCATGTTTACACTTCTAATCTTGGAGTTAATCAATAATTTATTAAGGTTTCGCTCTTACATATTGGCGTGTGTAAGCAGCGTGCAGCCTCATTTATCAAAAGGCACTCCCACAGCTGATATTCATCTTGCCCGCGCAATCCGCACAGATTTCCAGGTGATTTCGTAGAGAGATGCAATCTGTATTCTCAGAGAAGCGGCTTTTACAAGCCGGTTGACAACGAGGCCGGGGCAAATTTATAGACACCCTCCTTGTAAACCACGGCTTTTTGTTGCTTGTAATCGGAGCGATGCCATTAATTAATCTGATCCTCGAGGGAAAAAGCCGCAATTTGTGATCGTAAAACAAAATACATTAGTGGAATGTAATGAGCAGGGAAATTTAGACTGTTATTGACCTTTTTTTACGTGCTTCATTTATCAGAGAACTTGATAGTCCAAAACCGCGAAAATACCGCAAAAAGCGATTCAAACAATGATTTAAATTTTCGGTGATTGATGTTTATTCAAAGTGATGGCCAGAACTTGTTACTCAAGGGTCCCTGAAACCCTCTTGAAAATCCTCGACCTTCCACTTTGCCAAAGTTAGCAAAGGCAGGATACACAGGAAAAAAGCTCTCAGCTGCCGTCTAATTCGTTTTTAGTCCGCAGCGGCGGCTGCGTCTTAAACCAAATTTAGCACGCTCTCGTCGAGAGTTGACAACAACCGCCAGCTTCATTAATAATTCTGCGAGAGAAAGAGCAAGGAGCAGACTTGGCAAAACATAAAATCGATGTTAACACATCTAAACACACACGCTCGACTCATAAGTGCGACCAGAAGCTACACCTGGATGCCTTTCCGGTTCGCTTTCACACACAAAACGGAGCAGGGAACAAAAATGTCTGCGCAACTGTTGACACAATGACAAATTCGTTGCAGTCCTGGAGGGCTCCAATTATGCCGGTGCCAACGGGGTGACGTGTTAGTTTGTCTCCCGACGACCCATCCAGCGCCGCAATCAAATTTCAAACTGGCGCCGCTCGGCTGAAACAAGCCGCGATCAATCTCCACTACCTCAATGTGGGCTGCATTTGCACGCACTGTTAGACTCCGATTTAGTGTTTACATTCCCTTGTTTGACCTGGAAACACTCGTTTTGCAAGCACACTTTCTAAACTGCCATAAATTTGGGACCCTCCACCGAGGTTTTTGTAACTTGAATCAGGAAAATTAAATGCATTACACGCAGATGAATAATGATTATTTTCGTCCAGTCACACTGTTTATTCAACGGAATAAGTTTTATGTTTTCCGGTCCAATAAAAAGAAGCTGGTTGGTTATTCGAGGGAAGTTAGAATTAAAAAAAATGAAAGGAATTAGCTTACTATGGGGCATGCATTTTAAGTGACATAATCCATTTTGAGAAATTATACAACTAAGAAAACCAAAAATCTACGAAAATGACCGGAAATTATAGAAATTTTTATTATTATCTGCCATTTTTCTGAAACTTACCTCTTTTCCCCCTTACCCCTCCTTTCATATAACTTTACTATAATTTTTTGAAGAAATTAGCCATGCCGATAATTTCTTTAAAAGCATCCTTTTGAAGTAGCTCCTTGACTAGGACAGTCTGTTCCGGGTATTTTAGCCTCATCAGCTATATTTTAATGCATTTTCTGACGCGATATTTTCACAAAATTATTCATTCTGCATTTGGAAAAGAGTCAGAGATCAATGGAAAAGAAACAAACTCGAAATATAATAACTCGTTAATGGCCTAGTTTTGTATAAATTTCAATTTCTAGTTCCCGGGCGCAGCAGTGATTACGACTAATTATTCTCGTTCTCACTGGCAATGCTTAGCAAACCGAATCAAATAATGACATTGACGAAGTTTAAAGAGCTGCTCTTTGAGCCGGTGCAAGTTTTACGGCCATTATTATTTTCGGCATTATTCGGCGTCGTAAAGCCGACAGAAGAGTGAGAGCGGAGGAATGCAGCCGAGTGGAAGTGAGGGGCTCGCAATTAAAGGCAAGAACGCGGCAATAAAAGCGGCGCACCAGCAATTTGGCCTCGTATCGCCCCCGACTGACATCCTCGAGAAATGAGCAAAACGACCAAAAACTGTTTACAGTCGCGTCCTAAAAACGTTAATGGCTGTTGATGAAAAATGTGTGTTAGCAGTATAAAAAGGCATGGAAAAATGACGGAAGGAGAGCTGGAATTGGGCGCGAACGGCGCGTCCAAGTCGTAAAACCAGGCGAAAATAAAATGCATTAAAAGAGACGAATGCACTGCCCATATATACATACATAAATAAACGTTTCACCATTTAATGATAAACAAAACTATTCGGCTTCGGCAGCTCGGTGTTTGGCGTGAAAGCTTTTCGTCAATATCATAAAGTCGAGCTCCATTGGGGATTACGCCCGAGTTGTGTGTGTGCATCATAAAAGAGAGGCGCGGCCACACCAAAAGCCACCCACCACCCATTACCGCGGGCTGGGCGGAATCCGCTGGCAGCCGAGTGTGCATTACATCCTAGCGATGGAACGAGCGAGTTGCCAACTTTACCAGTTTCTTATTTCGGGTATTAAATTTCGTCGCCGGCGTCATCGTTTTTCTCTCGTCGACTTGATGAGAAAGGTGCTCAGCCCGTGTGTTTTCACGCGAATGTTTTCGGTTGCCTGAATTCCACTGCGCTGAAGTAAAGTGCTGCGTGGGCGGCGAACGAGTGAATGAATAAATCTTATTTAGCGGCAAGCCGATATTGTCAAACTTTGTCGCAGCCATAAAATCGGCGTTTCGACCCTTTCCTCCAGTAAACTCGTTTCAACGGCGAACTGCTGTTAGGTCGAAATATGTTTTCGCTCTTAAACAGGAGTGATATGCCTGTTCTTTTTTTATCGTTTCATTCCGTTCTTGGATTCTAATCGAAGTTTTGTAATGAGGAAAGAAATTGCCCTAAACTTGAAGCTTACTTCTGATTGGGAGTCAGGGAATTATAATCAAGGCCCCCTGAACTGCACGATTGGTGACATTTTTAATTCGAAAACAATATTTTTTTCACCTGACGAAAAGACAGTCTACTCTTTAAATTCAATGTTTGTTTCCTTGCAACAGTTGATTCAAATATTACACTGTTAGTTTAAAATGGCGATAATCCGTATCCTTTCAAGGAACATTTTTGTCAATTCACAGTTTCTGGCGGTTTCTGGTAAAGTTTTAAAGGAATAATTGATTAAAAAGCTCATAAATTAAATATGAATCCCTGTTCATCATCAAAATCACCATTTAACCGGAGTTTGTTGAAATAAATTTAGGAAGGGGTTGACATTTCTTCGTGAATTTCCCGAATTTTCCTCTTTGGTGTCACAATTCCATTGTAATGTGTTTGTATTCATCGATGAGTGCTTTACCTTCTCAAATTTCAGTTGCTAAACGATTACACAGCCATGAATTTCCACTAAGTGGAGATACATGTAATTGTTGAGTGCTTTTGCCTCTCATTTTGCAGGGTTCGATAAAAAAATTCTCGTGCGGGAATGTAAGAACATCAAACGAATTTAAAATCAATTATTCCAACTGCGTGCACGCTTCTTTATTAGAATTGCGTTAATGAAAGTGTAGCCGTCTGGGTAAATTAGGTGAATTGTGCTTTTTTTGCCACAAGCGCCGACAGTTGTGCGTGCTGGCCACAAGTCCAATTATACAACAGCTGCAAAGGCAAATTGAGTGTGCTAGTTCGTTTTTCAACCCTACCCGATGGCCAATAAACGCGCGTTCTGCTGAAATATTACGTAATAACACAGTGACACGTTGCCTTCAACCTTTCCATCCAGCTCCTTTGATGTGGATGGATGAATTTTATTCACCGTGGCGCAACTCGCCGCTTTTTCGCTGAAAAACGGAATTAATTTCGTTTGATCACGCCAGACGTTCGATAATTGAAATAAACACGAGCCGTGCGCGCTGATAATTAGCCGAACAGCAGCTAACGTAACATTGAATTGTGCGTCTATTAGTTATAAATGCATTCGTTGGTCCTGGCGCGATGCTGGACGACTCCCTCAGAGAGGGAATGCGATGGATGAGATAGGATCACGTCAGTTTGGAATGATTGATAGGAGGCGACGCTAATTAGCATTTGCCTGGCGCATCACCGGGGCATATTAATAGTCGACATCCCGGAATCGGAATGTGATTAATCGGAGATTGAATTACGGTCCAGAACATTCTCGCGACGAGTGAAAATTCAATTTTACAAGTTTGCTTGTTACGAAACACTCTCAATTTAGAGTCAATCAAATTGATTTGTCGACGCATTGCCATTTCAATCAAATCACGTTTTTGTCACGTCGTGTGCATGCTTGGAATGGTCCGACCGAATTCAATTTGGCCAATGTCAAACACGTCAATCCAATCGGGAAAACCGACTCTCGGACTCAAACGAAACTGCGAACTCGACATCAAATAGTGCCATTTTTAATCAACAGTTAATTACACGCATCGCTGCTGATCGGATGACCTGGTGGCAGGGTGCACGCCCAATTATGAGGCTTTGCTGACTCAAACACACACGCGCCGACGGTATCAATGCGTCCGTCGTTTTCGCGTGCCGAGATATCGACATGCAAAATCAGTCGAATTAGCGCCAGCGCGCGGTGTTCATTTAAATTTCATGCCCGGCACTGGAGCGCGCGCGGCCGAGGGTCGAGAGCCACCGCCGCCCTTTTACGACCGATTGCCAATTATTCATAATCCCAGACCGGTCTTGCTGCAAACATTGGACCTTGTTAATTTCAGCTACCGTTGTTTCACTTGTGCCCAACCGGCTTTATGTGTTTTGTGCCCGCTGCGAAATAACCGTCATTATTTACTTTCTCTCCGTTTACAAATTACAGGCGTCTTGCAAAGCTGAAATGTTCAAAATTGCAGCTTCTAAGTTACAAGCACTTATTCAAATTTTGAATGTAAATGGATCAATTTTATGAGGGAAAGACAGAAAAAACTGATTACAAAAATATCGACGAAATCCTCAAGCACATATTTACACTTTTTCTGTTTATTTAATTTTTCTCTTTCTCGTGTGCCGCATTTTCCGCTTTTTTCTCTCATAATCACCTCAGGGCTTGACCCAGTTTATCGTTTTTATAACTATATATGCTAACGAAGCAGCCTTAACCACGCGCTGTATGACATGCGCATCATATTCTTTTAACACAGAGTTGCGTGCAACACTGTTTGATACATTAATTTAAAATACACGTACAAATATACTCCGTTGAATATGCTTTTCCACAATAATAGAATTTGATGAAAGAGCTGACCTTTGCATCCATATAAAGCTCCAGCTGATATTGTACTTAGGTTGGAATTTCAATTGCAATATTATTTCTTAATATTACCAGATTTTTTTTTTTAATTTTGCAATTATTTTACTTATTTTATAGGCTTTTGATAGCATTATACCCAACCTAGGAAGTTATAAAGTCTTGGTAGGAATTGCGTGTAAAACCTTTTTTTTACAAAAATTAGTGAAAATATATATTCAACACTCACGATTTCTTAAAAAATGTGGCACTATCTTATAGTGCTGTGGATTGCTATCGAGGAGCCCATAATGGAAAAAAATACGTCTTTGACTTCAATCGTTTCTTTTAATTCTCACGTCTAAGTTTAGTAGTGGTACAGGACTGTAATAAAAATATTTCACAATCACAAATATTGCACATTAAACAAATAATTGTTCATAACGAAAAAGATTTATCACAATGAATATCTTTCCCCGATCGAATGCGGGTCAGTTACAATAAGCTCGTTGCTGCTTCAAAATATTTCCTCGCACGGAATTTCCTATTCGGATGAGTGAGCGGTTGACATGACCATCGTCGTGCGAGGTGGAAGGGTCAGTGCAGGTAACGCGCTTATCGCACAGTTAAATTGCCCCTCTACCGATTCGGGAGAATACGAGTTTGACTTGCGCCAGTAAGTGGCGGGAACTGCCACAGTGCAAATAAAAAATGCCAATAAATAGACGCAAAAATTGTCGCAATCACTGCTGTTGAAGCTCGAGGTTTTTGGTGCCGTCAGCTAAATTTTGACACCTTCGTTATCTTGGTTTCAGCTGCTAAATTTGCTTTGTTACGGAATTCACTATAAATTTGACGCAACTGTGACGAACTATCGTCTTCAAGATTGAGTCTTTTGCAGCGGTTTACTTACGGATTTCATTTTGCGCGGCTGCGAGCAAGAAAATGCACGTTGAATATTTCACGATTTCGCAGAAGCGCCATTTTTTAATATCGCCGGGGAGAAGGCAAACGCGAGCGCGCACAACATCATTGTGTATTCATTGCAGCGAGGTGCTGCAGCCAGAAAAGGGGCCGTGTTTACGAGCTCGCGTGTGCACCGCTGCTGTACAATAAACCGAGTCACCTAATTCACAGCATAATTTTATTTTTACACTCGTGCTTATTACGCTGAGAGACGCATTTTTACGTACCGCAAAAAGAAAAAGTGACAAAGGCAGTGTGCAGCATCACACACAGAGGGTTGGTTGTGCGCATTTTAATGATGCGAGCACAACTCGCAGCAGCCGCACCTGACACGTCAAAAGTAAAAAGCGAGCGAATTTCCGGCCCGATGACGTTCGCCGCGACTTTATTAGCACAACAGTCGGATTCTTCTCGGCGCCGACGGCTTTTTCCGTAAAATGAAACCACTCCTGCCCGCTGCCGGGTGAACCTTTTGCTCGCCCGTTTGCTCTCTAGCGGCGCCGAGCGCCAATTCAGGCTGCTTTGTTTTCGCGCAAAGGTGAAACTAGCAGCTGCACACACGCTCCCGCGCTTGTTTCTTTCCATTGTGTTTTTGTATCTGCGCTCGCTAACATCACGCCTACTCGTGCCGCCGCGGTGTTTAAAATTTCCCTTTGTTCGCCAGCCTGGATTATTCTGAAATCCACATCCGACTCAATTTCTGCCACGAAATTAGCAAAAAGAACCAGCTTTTTGGTTTGGCGTCATTTCAGAAACTTTAACAATTAATCATAGCCACTATATTTATTTGGTCGAGAATGGTTTTGGTCTGGAAGCGTCAATTTCCTCCACTAGGACAAAGTTCCTGCGTCTAAATAAAATATTATTTAGAAGTTGGGAGGTAAACAAAACTTGCTCAAATTTATTCAAATTCGTACTGTCAAGTGCATGATAAATCTACTTACCCTCTATAAGAACTGCTTCAAATTTTGATTTCAGTTGTCAGTTGTGCAAAAATTCTTTATTAAACCAAACCGAAAAAATTCGTCATAAAAATTGTTACTTTTTAGTCTCAAAGCAAGGGATCGATCAAAGTTAGCCGGGAACATTGAAATTATTCGAGGTTTCTCTCTGTAAATTTGCAGCGAATAATGCCATATTTAGTTCTTATTGCTCCGTGTAATTTCTTAAAATAATCCTCTCGCAGTCTAAGTGCACGATGAATTATATACACTCTGTGAAACACTCACGTAAGCAATGTGTACAGCACACTGGACTAAAATACGTATATCCCTAGCATGTGTTTTCTCACAAAAGCTCAAAAGCCTGCTATTTTCGCTACTCTCCCATCCCCCAATCCATTGTATTTTCGCCTTTTGGCGAGGAAAAGCGACAACTCTCAATGACCAGCGTTTTTTCTTCTTATTTTACCAAAAAGCAGCTCTATAGAAATGTTTCCTAAGAAGCACCTAGGCATTGTTGTCAGCGGCCATCTTCGGCTGCTTATTATTCGCGCGGGGCAAGATGTGTCGTGATAATGGCACATGCCATTGCGGGATCATAGCGCGCCAGCCGACGAGCTGCTGGTGGCGACGAGACGTGCGGGCACGCACCCTTTCGCTGCGCCCTAATGGCGCGAGCCCGATTTTTCCATCGCACTAAAGGGAACACCAAGAACAAAGGAAATAAAGGTCAATATGAAAATCTTCTCCAGCCGTGGGATATTTATGCAACGTGTATATCGTGCCTGTAACGCAGGTTGCCTAAATGAGATTAACAAAATTGCTAATTAATTTACTTCCTTAAAACAACACTTCCGGAATTAATACCGTCCTGGATATTATATTTTTGTAGTGCGGTTGAAACATGTAATATAGAACGTGTTTCTCGTCGTTAGAAATTTTTAACTATATCATTACATTATTATTTTATAATTATATTAAAAAAACCTACATTCGTGAAGATAAGAATAACGTGACATTTTTCGCTAGGAGGATACGGTCCCGAGACTTTTATACTTTTTTCCTCCCGGAACCCACGGGCTTTAAAAGGTCAGGAATATTATGTAGGCACCATTGAGAGCAATTTTAAGTTAATTAGGTGGCTTCCCAGGCGATTTGGACTGTTTTTGGCTATGGTAAATCGACTAGGCTTTATTTTGACGGTTTAGCGAGCTCAAAAGTCTTACAATAATTTGATGCCTAAATCTAATTTTTGTACCCAAAGAAAAAAGGTTGGCCTTATCAAAATTTCAACCCCTAATTCAATCTGTGTTGGGAAGGCTTAGCGGTGTTCCCTTGGAAACACGGGCATCCGCAGGCTGCACCTTTCTGTCTAGGCGTCGATCTGAATAGGAAAGCGAGCTTAGACGGCGGGTGGGCGCATTTGCATGCGCATCAGTGGCAAAATAATGCCGCCGTGGGCGTTACTCGTCATTATGATAATGCCCGCGGGCGATCCACTCGAGCTGCGTTCCTGCAAGAGCACGTCGTCGGCGCGTACGTAATTATAAGGAGCGGCCTCGAGGATTTTTCAGCTGTGAAATTTGCCACTTGCGCGAGAGAGGCGACCGGTGCTCGCATCGCCCTTTTTAACATTTTTCATCGCGTAAAATCCGACCAGCCGTCTTAACTCGGTGGTTGCTTCCGTTATTTTTTCTCGCACTCATATTTCCCGTGCGTTCTCATTAGAATTTCGCTTCTCTCCGTTGGTATTTTCTTTCACTCGCACAGCCCGGAGCGCACGCCACGCTTTTTCAGCAGCTAGAAAAATCGCGAGCCTGGAAAAACGGGTACTTTTATTTCATTATGGGTTCTGCCTCATGCTTGTCACAGGAAAACTTGTTCCTGCGCAGTTGGGGAAAAAAATAGAAACTTGCGTGTGTTGGTTTTGAACATGGTTTTTAACTTTAGCAAAATGTAAGCGAATGGCTGCAAGCAGGCTTTAAAAGCCCAGAATTCATTCAGTTTTTTCATAGTTGAAATGAAATGCCTTATTGTGCCGACGAACAAACAAAACAAAAAGGAGCAAAAAATTCCATCCATTGAGCTTTAAAGGGTGCGATTTATTTTGGTCTGACAAACAAAAAACTGTTATCCGCCTTGATCTAAAGATATGTAATACTGACCTTGGTTGGGCTTTGTAGAATTTTTACAGATCCCTAGAATATATCCTCATAAAGGTGACACGCAAGGCAGCAATTACAAGTATCCGAATATCAATGCTGGGGTTTCATTTTGAAAAGCTTTTCAGAAAATTCACCTCGTCAACGCGGTACTGACACTGCCAGAGGAGGAAGTTTTGGTGTTCTTCGTCAGTTTGAAAACGTTTTTTTGAATGCACGGCCTACATTCCGTCGGTGCTGAAAAGACGCACGGCTCGGCGGGCAGGCATCGGAGCAGAAGCTTATGTATTTCGTCAGTCAAGTAAGTCGAGTTGGTGCGTATTCGCGGCAATCGGCAAGTCAAACGTACAAAACGTGCGAGGCCCAATTGAGTGCGAGTGTTGTGACGCGTGCTAATGCGCGGTCCTCGCGAGTAAATTCTGAACCTTTGTCCGTTGCTCGCGGGGAGATGTGGGCGACGCTCTCGAATTTGCAGGCCTCGCTGACGACCTTTTGGCTTTGCAGATTCCACCGGCAATCGCGTCAAATGTATTTATTTAGTTTTGCACCGGCACACCGCTTTGTGCCCGCTCTGCTTTCAGTTGAAAATCGACCAACTGGGTTCGCACCACTATTTTCAGCTGCCAATTAATGTTCCACTTTCTATGCCCTGCAGGGACTTTTGTTCCAAGTGCCAGTGCAAAATTGATTCAATTTCAACTTCACCTCTGCAGCACAGGCTTTATTTGTAGAGTTTAATTTGGGATTAATCTCAAAGGATGCTGCCTGGAAGTGAATTTGAAGCCTTTTGACTCCGGCTGCTGGAAATAGTCTAAAAGTACTCAAATCCTTTGAGGATATTCTGAGAAGGCATTTATACATTAATTAAAATGCAGGTTTAAATTCGAATGATTTTTATATAATGAAGCTGCTAACAATAAGTAAAACTACAACTGTTAATTTATTGGTATTTAAGAGTGTGCCAGGATTCATAATAAAATTTGTGTTTCAGAAATTGAAAGTGTTTTACGTGTTTTTTTAGCGATATAAGACTATGGAAAATGTGATGTAAACACAACATTGAACACTTGAAGTACATGACTTTTAGACTTGTCTCACAAAATCTGTTCTTCCGTTTATGGTACTCTGATTTTCCTCTTTCATTAAAAAAACCAATCTGTCTCGTTGCAGAAGGAGGTTAATTTGGAACTTCTTGGCTTGTAATTTGTAGCTATTATATCACAAATACGATTTAATTCAAATGCTCAACATTTATGCATATATACTCTGAATATTTTGTCTATAAAAATCAGTCCAAACCCCGTTGAAAAGAGGACATAGCTTTATTTGCCAATCAAATGACCAGTTTATAGGCACAAACCCCTGCTTTAAATTGTTATATTACTCCACTTTTGGTAGCACAAACGACGGAATGGTGCTAGATATGCTAATCGATCGCATCTGCTGGCTACCGTATCACCACTCAAGCATAGAGACATACGAATCCATTGTGTACGCACACACTTGGCTGAATTGCAAATGTATCCGTGTTTGTGTTTGGATCCGTGCCTGGGCAAGTGGACACAGAGCCCTAAAGGTGCGCGTGGGTGGTTGTCGTGTGCTAGGCCTCTGCTGCTCGCGTGCGATAATATTTGGCCGACTGATTTGGCTTTTTTGCTCACACACGTGTTCCAGCCGCTCCGGGCTCTATTAGCTTTGTCGCCAAAGCAAACAGCAGCCAGTCGAGACCGAATTTAAAATGCTAATGAAAATACTGGGCTCTCGGTCAAATTTAACAAGCCGCTTTTTGCCGGCGCAGTTTCAAGTTTTGCACACGCGTGCGGGAAAAGGTAATTTTACTGGCAAAACTTCCTCGATGCGCGTTCCAGGAAGTAAAGTTTTTCGCCTGCTAATGACGCCCTGCTAGTGGCTCATGTTCTGATATTTCCCTTTTCCCAACTTTCTGCAATGTTTGCGTGTAATCAAAGGCTTCTTTTAGCAGAATCACGATGCTAATATTAATTTCTTCATACCAAGAACCGAACATACTTGAAGTGAAATGAATTTACTGAATCCTGATTTAGAAAATATCGCATCTTTAAATCGATTAAAATCAACATTTTGTCAAAATATTATACAAATTCATCAAAATGCGGAACATGAACAGTAAAATGTATGAAAATATTAATTTTACCCTCACGAGTTAATTATTAATATTTTTAATGATTAAAATTGTGTGACTTTCTATTTTCATCCTTGGAAAGGTTCTCAAAACATTACGGTTTCTAGCAAAAAAGGGTGCAATAACTATGTTTCAATTTTCCGTTCTATGGAATATAAAATTGCCCTATAACTCATAAATTCGAACTTTGTAAAAGATTAATTTATCAAAATAATCGAGAATCATTCGAATATTCAGTCAGAAAAGTTAACTATTTGGAAAAAAAAACAATCATAAATCCCGATTCAAACGAAAAATATGTCATAGGATTGATTCATCATCACAATAAATGTCGCTTGAAAGCAACATTTTTTTCTCTAACGTTACACATGACGAAACCATTTAAAATCAAAGTCACTGATTTAGTGCAGATTAATTGTAATTTTTACGGCTTCTGAGTATGTTTGAAGCAAAAAATACATTGTGACTTGCATGTTCAGGCCGGAGTGGATTGAATGTCTCAATCCGAGGGAAAGCGGCCGCCGCCTGCCTCACTCTCATTACTTTAAGTGCTTCCCACACGTAAATCATCGAATTACCTGCTGCTCGGCCATTCCGCTGCCAACTCACACTGGCGCATTTTTCCAAATCACCTCTTCCCCGAAATGAAGTCAGCAAAGCGTAAATTGGTACACTAAAATGATTAATCGATTTGGGAATGTGATTTTTTTCTCCGTGAGATGGAACTGTTTCTATTTTTGTAAGCTCAAATAAAAAAGCTAGTATAAGAGCATTTCGCGCGATAAGCATCCATGGAAATTGCAAACCTAAAACGAACTCGAACGATTTCCATTTAAACTGACGAGAGCAAACTGTTCTCTGCATCTCTGAAATTTCCATTTGCGGGGAAATTTGAGAAAGACGCGCGCTTTGAACCATTTGAAACCCGACTCTGGCACGGCGAAGAGACTACTCCTGTTTCGAGCTGCTACAGGAAAGCATTGGAGCAGCGTTGTTTCCCAATTTTCCTCCTTCGGCGGCAAATGTATCGCAGCCATACTATTTGCCCGACTTTTGAAGTTGATTCCTCCGGGAGCCAGCTATTTGCCCGTCAAAGAATCTAAAAGGTTCGGCTGCTGCGAAAGATGTGAACGCGCAATAATTGGGAGCAGAATTCAAGGCATTCTCGCAGCAATCGAGCCTTGAAATTGGCACTTTGATGCGGAGTGGTCTGCCAAAGTGGGACAGACAAACCGCGCCCTCGTACTCCAAACCAACAGGCGGAGCGAAAAAGCAGCTGTCTGCTTTCTTACCAACAACTAATTGCGCTCGCCTGGCTGACGACTCGAGGCCGGAATGCCAAATATTTTTCAATTTGGCCTCTCTGAATTTTTTTCTCGGCTGCCAGCAAAGTGGATTAATTATTTTCGTATTTGGAGGGCGGAAATGGCAGAGAGGTATCAAACAAAAAAATAACAACCGCAGTCATCTCTATAATTGGAAAAAAAATATTTTTGATGGATTTGGCCATGAGCACTGACGGAGGTATAAAGTCTCGTGTTACCAGAGATTATATAAAAAAGAAGCGATTCATTCTGGTTTGCAATTTCATTCTTATTTACTCTGACAGAGATTTTTCAGTGTTTGCCCTTTCTAACTTACAATCAAGATGATTTTCTTGTGGGTGCAGTTTTACAAGTAAAAAATGCTTGCAATAGGAGTTCCCTCATAATTTTCCAGGCCGGCTCATCCGTGAGCATCAAGCACTCGTCGCGCGCGTCAGCCCTTTCTCAACACAAAAATTTGCGGTGGCGGCCGCGTTTCGCACGCGCTACGGATGTCTGCAGCTGCCTTGTCGCAGAAAGCTGATTGTGCTGGTGTGGCAGGATGGCCCAATTTAATTTGCGCTGAGGCGCGTAAGCCCCCTGAAGGTTTATCGCGCGGCCTGCAGCAAAAAGCCACGCACTGCACACACACGAGAGCGTCGCGCGCTCGCTTCGGGTCGAGTCGCCTGGAGAAACGGACGCAGAAATTTACACACAGACAAGCCATTCCGCTGGCGTCTTCCGCTCGAGTGCAGTCGGAGGGAAAGAGAGAGAGAGAGAGAGAGAGAGAGAGAGAGAGAGAGAGAGAGAGAGAGGGCGGGCGCGTTAAAAATTTACGATACACGAGCAAAATGGTGGTTTTATAAACTTTTACAGCACTACGGGGTGCCATGTAATTTAGCTCTTATCTTAACACGGAGACGTTTACGCAGATAAAATTAGGATTCATTGCTGATAGCTCGCTGTTTTATTTATTCGGCTGCTAATATATATGCAGCTGTAGAGGGCCGCTTGTTTGTTTGTTTTCCGGCCTGCGTAATTGCTTCTCTGCTTTTTTCCGCCATGGAGGTATTATTGAAAGGGCGCCGCGGTTTGTATTATGCTCGGCCAATATCCAAAAGCGACGACTCCGTCCCCCTCTAAGGGATGGACGCACGGCGGCAGTCATCTGGCCGGTGCCCTCGTACGCATAATCTCCCTGCCTGCTTTTTGACTTTGTCAACACAGCTTTCAGAATTTGTGCTGAATAAGTCAACAGCGTGCGTCTTTTCCACTTCTTTATTGTAGTGCAAATAAAGCAGCGAGTTTTTGCGTTTCCAAAAGCGGATTTCGACTGTTAAGCCCGCAGCAAGCTGATCTGATCGGCGTGCTTTCAGTTCCCGACATTTGCATCACAGATTATTTGCCACAAAGTGAAGCTTCTGAATGTCGACGGAGCACAAAGCCGATGATTTATTTAAGAGTCAAAAATGGTCACGGGAGAGGCTGACTTTTTATTTGGAGGGATAATAACAGCAGGGAGGCTGGAGAGAAATTCATTGATTTTTTTTTTAAATCCACAATGATTGTACGCGAAATTTTGGGGGTCCCAAGTTCACGACGGATTGAAATAGTTTTAAGTATGCAGCATAGCTTTTCAGCTGTATAAAATGCAACTTCTCTTTGCCTTTGTGAAGTTGCTAGCAAGTGCACGCTCCTTTATTTTTGCACCATGCACTTGATCAAATATCGATAATTTCGCTTGGTGAGAGCCTGTCGGACACGGGAGAGCGAGAGGGCAAAGGCGCAGAAAAGCGATGACATGAATGGATGCTGTGTGGTGTGGCGAGCCAGAGCCGTCGCAGAACTGCTGATGTATGCAGCCTAGACGCACACATAATAGAGAGGAGGAGCCCATAGAGATTGCTTGCCGGGTAGCCGGCTTGCCCGTCCGCCCGGTCGGCCGATTGAGCAAATTGTGAAAAGCACTTTATCAACAAAATATTGACAGCACCCTCGGAACACGTCCATCTGTGCATACGCGAAGCAGCGCAAGCAAAAATTATTTATTTCCAGCTGGCAGCAGCCAGCTCTCGGCGAAATAAAAATGAGATCCCGCTGCCGCCACCGCCGCTTCTCATCTTTCTGGCGCAAAAAATGTGTTTCTTTCCGTGCGGAAGAGCAGGCGACCGGGCGAGCGGGTGGTACAGATAACAGGCGCTCTTTTGCACCAGCGGCGGAGATGTAAAAGAAAATTTATTAATATTTCACGGCGGGCTGAATGTGGGGCATGTGCGGCCGACGCATGCAGCTTAAGACTTGCTCTCGCCGCTTTAGTCGTGACGTCAGCAGGTGTGGACCGAATTTCGGCAAACACCTCTAAAGGCCATGGTTGTGTTTCTGCAACTGGCTGCATGAGCTATGAGAAAGCAACAATTAATCAATTCTTATTAAAATAACTATCAATCAAGAGTATAAGAACCATAATTCACAAAATTTTCTCTTGAAGTAGTGGAATAAAGAATAGTAAGAAGGAAAGCTAAACTTAAAAACGAACCTTCATTATCGTTAAAAGTTTGTGAAAAAGCAATTAGCTAATGATGAAACGACCATCTAAAACAAAATCTAGTTCTGAAAATGGTTTTAAAATACACGTTTTTATCAGAAGTTGGTTGCTATTTAAAAAGATTTGTAGAGAAAATTCTAACACGTAATCGTGATGCACTGCAGCTGTTTCGGCTTCTCATCATCAGTACTATAATAGCTGCCATAATCGACGCCACATATAGTATTAGCTGCAGGAAATTTTCAACCACCGGTCGTTGGAAACTTTTGTATGTACTCGACTGCCGAAGCATCGAGCACAAAAACAGGACAAGTGACGGAGTCACCAACTAACCCTCACTCTCTCCTAAAATATTCACAAGCACGAGAATATAATCCATTACTCGAAGCTATTTCTTTCATTGTCAGTGTTTTTCTGCATCCTGTATATACCAAAAAATTCTAGAAAAATGGAAATTGATTCCCATGTAGCTCCTGCATCTATTACACACGTGTCGTTTGGCTGTCTAAAAAATCTGACAAAACAGCGTAGGTTTTTAACACGATTTAAACTCATGAAATTACACGAGCATCCAGCAATTGAGAATTGTGGTCTCTATAAAAATACTTTTTTGTGCAAAATTATTCAAAACTAAATCCCCCTTATTTCCTCACTATTGTGCAGAGCGTTGATGTTGTTAGGCCTTATCAAACGTGCGTCTACTCCCTCCTTGTTTCGCTAGAAGAGGCAATTTCACAACCTCCACCGTCCTTCATCTCTTCAAATAGAGTGGTCTGCATAGCTCGACGTCTCTCTTTTTGTGCAATGCAATTTATTATTGCCGAGATGCCGAAGGGGATGCTTATCTGCTTGCGCAAACTTGTCAGTCTCAGTCGGTCCAAGGACCCTCCAAGCAAACCATGCTTCATTAAAAATGCCTTTCTTGTCGCAGATTGAGAGATAAGGACCGAGCCAGGTCAACGACCATTTGGTCCACGACGACAGAAATTCGCATTGCATTGTGGTCGTCGCAATTCCCCGAGGACCGCGATTGTCGCGCCAAGTCTAAAGCGCCTTGGAAAATCTTTTACTCGGTAACAAACGACTCTGAATGAGCGGAATGGGATGGCTGTGGAATGACCAAAAAGGGGATAAGGATGAAACGGGGAGGAAACTTAATGTGCTTCACTCTTACGGAATATTAAATCAAATTTAGACGAGATATGAAAGTTTGCTTCTCATCAGTTAATGAGCTTACTTTTTGGAGTCTCTAAAAAGTGACATAACTAACTGTTTCAAATTCGCTCTTCTCGTGGAATAATTCTCGCACGAAAAAATATGTATATTTAAACCGAAATGCCTGCTGGAGTTAAACTGTAATCGATACTAATGAGAGAAATCTCCCCTTGATAAAAAGTATCCGCGAGTGTCACACATTAAGATTTGGAATATTTACGACAAACGAGCGTGCATGAGCTTTGAAAAGGCAATTACGCAACTTGAAGCAGTCATTACCATACGTGGCCGCGGGCGCAACCTGCTCCGCCTGCTCGGCTGGGGAGTCCCTTTGACCGTAATTTTCGTGAGGCGAGCAGAAAAGTAAGCGTGCACACGCCAGGGCGGCAGAGTGTATGTGTGTGTGCCAACTTTTTGTATACCCAGTAGCAGCTCGAGTCGCATTGAAACTGGCTAGCTCTTGTGTTGTCACTGCATGGACCGTCGTCGTCGTTCCATTGAGCAGCGAGTAAGCAAAGCCTCCGCTCGTTATCTTGCTCCTTTCTTCTGCGCTTTACCTTTCGCGAGTGATGAAAAATCCAAAGACTTTCGACTTCATCACCGGCCCTCACTCAGAGCTCCCGGGGGCTGGAACGACGACAGCTTCGGCAGCGAAGATGGTATCTTTGCAGTCACTGTAGCAAACACGCTCGACGGCCTTGTCACGACTGGAAATCGAATGGCAAGCTTCAGAGCAGACTCGTTGAT
Organism: Cloeon dipterum; assembly: GCF_949628265.1. Taxonomy (NCBI): domain Eukaryota; kingdom Metazoa; phylum Arthropoda; class Insecta; order Ephemeroptera; family Baetidae; genus Cloeon; species Cloeon dipterum. Next base: position 29,095,216 of record NC_088787.1, on the reverse strand, counting down.
GGTTACATTTTTATTTATAATTTAAAAAGGATTGACAGGGGAAACAATGGAAATGTTAAATAGTTCAAATAATAAATAATTATGTATATTTCTTTATCAACAGCTAATTTTAAAATCGATATTAGCGTAGAAAAATATAAACGCAAGGTCAGGTCAATCAATTTTCTATGTAAAAAGATATTAAAATCTCTACGGTTTTGTAGATTTTGTATCCACCAATGCGTAAAAAATATTAATATTAGGGATATCGTATGGTGTAGAATCAGTCAAATCGGCCTTCGAGAATCAATTACAGCAAATCATGAATATTACCATGAAACAGTTTAATTCGTTAGTAACATCTCTATTACAATGATATGGTGGTGTTCATGTTCATCCTACCCCTGTTACTAGATTGATGTTCAAGCGGAATTCCAGTCGGGATAATTTCCAGTCGTATCAGAGACAGGGGGTTTCAGATACAAACTCTCTCTACTCTCTCGCACGTGCACACACACAAAAAGATGATATCCCCACCAACAAGCCAGCTACTCTGCGCTTTGTGTTTCGCCAGATGATACGAGCAGAATGTTTGCTCATCCGTCGTCTACTCATGGTAAACACGCCGAGCACAATTATTATTTAGTGCCATCCTAGTGGTTATTCAGCGGTTGCTGCGAAACTAAACCACACTGCTTTGACCCGACGCAAAAGAATTATGCCAACGGCACATGCAAGACAAGATAATGCTGCTGGCTGGCGAATTTAATTTATGCACTGCTCCCGCACCCTTATTGTGCTGCGCGAATGCTTTGTGCCCCGGCCAAAAACAATTACCGGTGGCTCACAATTGCCGGACGCAACCCTTTATTTCGTGCCAAATCGACGCACCGGCCAGTTCAGCCGTGTTTAATTTTTCCCACTTTTCACCGCGAACAAAGAGACAAAAATTGCGATTCTCACTTTCCCGAGGCAGTTTGTTTCAACTGTCACGCTATTTTCATTTTTAAGGGATGAGCTTGTATCATCAGGTTAAATGCATTTTTTAACTGTGAAATTGACGTTAAAACCGTTAAATAATTTAATCCAGTTCTTATGTGTCTTTTTAGAGGTGTAAAAACTCGTCTCAGAACTTCTATGCCTCATCAGAGATACCATTAAATGTTTGGCTGTTGATTAAAATTAGAGTTTCAGAATATCAAATTTGTATTTGACTCTTAGCATAGTAATTACAAATTATCACGCCATCAAGCTGAGAATTGTTTTTCTATTTTTACATTTAAAAATAAATCCAATTTTAAGAATCCGTTTAAGTTTCTGTGCTGCTTTAACACTATACATCTTCTGACTAATTAGTGTCACCTTTTAATTTTCTGATGTCTCATTATAAATGGGCTTAGTGAATATCTGGTACGTGTCTTTTTTTTTCGAAAAGAAAAAATGATCTGATACATTAATTTTCCCTCTAAGCAATATAAACAAGCGTTTGGAAAGTAAAGCGCGCTCGTGTTTATTCCCAAATCGTGCTTCCTTGTGATGGGAAGTGAATGTCGCCTTATACAACGAGAGGCAAACGCTGCACCTGTGCAGAAACGTGTGTTGCCTATTTTCCAAGCAATTATATCCTTAAAGCCCTCAAAGAGCACAACGATAGCGGCAGAGCTCTCTTTCGACATCATCAGCCAGTCTGGCTTTCCAAATCCCCGACGAAAGCTTCTGCGTGTGCCGCAATAATTTCGGCGCCACACTGCCTTACCGTGTTTTCGTAATTAAACGCAATTAATTAATGAAGGGCACGTTCGTACACGTGTTGGCATTTATAGCCCACCGCTACAATTAGCTGCTCGAACCGGTTGGTCGAACTGTGTGTGCGTGTCACGCGCAACGCCCAGCCAATCCATCATTTGCGTTTATTGTAATTTAATTGTTTTGTTCGCAGGTACGTACCCTCTCGCTGTCCGACGGCTGCAATGCTGATGGATTTCCATTGTGTTTTGTGTGAGTAAAAATGATTTATGTGTGCAACAACACACAGGCTTTGACTTTCACCTGAGACCTGCTCGACAGCGGTGTCCACTACGCTGTGTTGGTCTATTGTTTTACTTTGATTTATTTCAATCATGAATAGTTGCAAGCTTTTTTGAAAAATTAAGCCTCGGTGAAAACCCTCACAAACAAAGGATTTTAACCTATGAAAATTAAGCTCTATCAAAACAAGAGAAAAATGCAATCCACACTGTAATCGCGTGAAAAAAATCTGTAAATAAACAGGCGATGGCGGAATGAAGCTCAAAAGCTGTCGAGAGGTGATTTTTCGCGCCAGCTCTGACGGACTTTGTGCGAAGGCAAATTGAGTTGAGCCAGCGCAAGAGTGGAATTTCAAGCCCGCTTGCTGCGAATAACATCCCTGTAGATCAAAGATGATCCCTCACGCTCGCACAAATTTAATTAGCCGCGCTCTCTACGCGGCAAAAGTTTATTTTTGCCGGAGCAACACCTTTTCTGTCGGCACATTAGCATTTGCAAGTTTTTAATGAGACAAAAGAGAAAACGAGCTGTGCGCAACTTTGTGCCGCGCGCGTGTTTCTGTTTTCCTGCAAAACAAAACGTCAACCGCCGCGTGTGCTTTCTTTTTTGCTTCGAATTCTGGCCAAACTGTTTGTCAACTTTGTGAGCTTTTTGCTTGTCGGGGAAGCAAGCGACTGCCAGATTATGCGTTGAATCCTGCCTCTCTGGCGAGTAACTTTTTGCGCGACTCGTAAACAATAAAAACACACTCTCCAATTCGTATTTTGCAAGGAACAAGATTTCTGCGGCAGCTGTTACTTCCCTGGATGAAAATAAATTACACTCGTCTGTTATGCTGAATCAATCTAAATGCACACTTTGCTAGTAGTAATTTTACCACTGACTAGGTCGATTTACAATTAGTCTGGAAAGCAGTTGGTCAATAACCAGATAGAACTATTCCGATTGTAAACAAAGTGGAAAGTTTCTTGATTGCTTCAAACCTTACCTCCAGTTTGAATATTTCTAGCTTGTTTAATTAAGAGTGCCTAAGGAAGCTGTAAGGGTTGGTTAGGAATAATTAAAGACTAAATTATATTTTTAAGGGATGCTTCAAACTGAATTTAAATTGAAACTTTGTCAATGTTGCAAGATTAAAAGGCAAAAGAATAAAAACTCTAGGAAGACAATGTTAATGCTCCATCACAGCGTCTTTTCTTAACAAGAGTCATCAGGTAAGATTTTTCAATTTCCAATTTGAACGATGAATGCTGTTCTACAATTTGCTTCCTTTTTCTCACAAGAATATCCTTTTGAATACAAACAAATTCACTTTTCTAGATTAAAATTCAACAGCATAAAAAATCTAACAAAAAAGAGCGATTGAGGTAGAAAATATCATAAAGGGAGTTTGTTATAAATATACTTTAAAGGATCTCTTATGACAATTTCCATCACACAAATCGATTGTAATTGCGCAATGCTGCTTGCAAAATGGCATAGAGTAATATAGTCACAGTGCGAGTAGAAAGTTTTTGATTTTTGCAGCGGAGCAAAGCACACTTGAGGGTGCTTTTGCTCTTAATGAAAGAGAGGGAGCTGCAGCAGGCGCGTCGAGTTCGGAAAACTCTTGCTCTGACACAGCCGTTTGCAATTTCGCGCTGTGCTGTACATGTCGTTGCTTTTAATCTGCCTGGTTAAAATTCGCTGCGGCGCAACTTTAGCAGCAAGCTCAGTCTCTCTGTGAAAAACAGTCTGGCTCATTGTAATTTCATCACGCAAAATCCTCACGTACAAACAATTATCCGAGGCATAAAACACACTCCGCAAAAAGATCATCGCCACTTTCTGCTCTGCTTCCCCTCCCTCCAGCCCAACCCGCCACATCCCCCCGCTTTCTGCGCTGCGAATTTCACTGTGAAAAGATAAAATCGTCCTCTCGGTGCCGCTTTTTGCGTGCGCTGCGGCTTTGTTGCAATGATATATTTTAATTTCCCTCGCCAAGCACAATGCTATAATTCGGCCGCGCGCACCATAAATTAGCCACTCAGCAGCATTCGCATTCGCACTCAGCACACTCGCAACACAAAACGGCAAACAAAACGCCGGTGGCGGTGAAAATGAAAGAAAACTTGATAAGAGCAGCCGACGGAGATTATTGCGTGCCCCTGCGCCGTTCGGCGCAACAAAGAGCGGCTGTCGTGTTCCCGCGTGTTTTGCGCCTCAAAGAGCCAAGACAAATTAACCCGATTAAGGTAACAATGGCCACACGAATAAAAACGCGCGTTGCTCTTCTTGTTTAAAGCTGTCGCGGAATTTCTTTTCTGCAACGGTGTTAGTGGTTCCTGCTAGAAAATTCAGACACAGCACACTACTCCTTTGTCGTTGAATCGCTGTATAGATCCTGCGATACATTTTATTTTTGACGTAAGAAGTTTTTTAATTTAAATAATTTTTAAAATATAAACTCTGCTCGGTGCAGATTTATAACCAGAATATAGGCGACTATAAGCCCCCCAAAGACAAAATACCACTGGACAGATTTGCAAGCATAATATATTTTATATCTGTTAATAACTAGTGAACAATCCTAAATTGAATATTTGGTAATTCTACAGCATACACTTGTTTTAAATTCAAAGTTTTAAAGTTCATTATCATCCTTGCTCTCTCCTTTTTCCATGCAGTGGCCTTTATTCTGCTTTGTACTATACTTTTACCTTTTATGCAACGGTGATTTGGTATCCTCTTTTCCTCCATGAATATTATACAAGCTTTGCAAAAACGGTGTGCGGTCGGAGCAAGTGCATTACAAAGCAGAACGTGTCCATTAGCTGAATTAATATTCGCGGATTGTGCAATGCCGAGAGCGAGTCTTGAAGGCGAGAGCGCCTTCTGCACTGCCACGAATTATTACACATTCGCTTTGTCCGCCGTGGAGAGCTCGCTCAAAGGATTCTCGCCCGGCATTCATTATTTCATTCTCTCCTGTGTCGTCGGCGGCAGTGATAACCCAATAAATTTCCATTTACCCACGCCGGTGCGAAGGGTAATTTCGAGTTCATTCCTCAAATTGCGTCGGCTGGGCGAGCGAGACCCAAAATCCGCGGCGAATCCGCCTGTTGGAGCGCAGCAACCAACAATAATTATTCCGAAATCCAACTGCGGGCCACAGAAAGGGCGCCATGGACGCTCCCCCTAAAATATTAGCCACTTTAGTTAATTAGCAGGCAACCTCTCTGCGAGTGAGGGCGAAAATCGCGTGAATAATTACTCTTCAATTGAGATTAATCACTCCTCAATTAGCCCGCTAACCGCGCAAACGAGTTTGTTTTTTCCGCCAGCGTGGTGCTTAAATCTTTTCCCAGTTAGCCCCCTAAAAACGGATTTTATGTTTGAGTTGAATTTCCCCTGCTACACGAAAGCAGATTGTTTTTTAAATGAAATAATCTATTTTCCAATTTTGTTAATACGTTTGTTTGAACTCCAGAATTAATTAAGTTGTTCGTGTAAAAAACATGTTCCTTGATTAATGAGGAAACCAATCAATGCAGTCTCTGGTATAAAATGGAATTAATAAACGCAAATTGACTGATGGTGATGGGTGGCCAAGAGTGAAATTTTGAAGAGGAAAATTACCTCGCACGTTCTTCTAATTGACAGCCAGATGTTTCGGCCCCTCAAGGCTAATCAGCAGTTCCTTACTTCTTGTTAAGGAAAATTCACGCAGAAGTGTCAGCTACGTGAAATTTGGAATTAGTTATTGCTGTAAGCACGATCAAAAAGAGAAGCAAGTGACGAAATCTCGTGGAGCGTGGAGTCCTGTCACTCGCTCTTCTTATGACAAAAACCCCTGTTATAGAAATTGACGAACCCAAAGTTTCGATAAATCAAGTTTTTCTAACAGTGAAATTCTGCTTCTTAAAATATGAAAAAAAAAATTAATAAAAGGACAAATCCCGTGTACCTTAATGAAGGGTGCTACTGGTCCCTTAACCATGCTGGATACACCGGTTCTCGTTAGATCACCGAAGTTAAGCAACATATTGTGTGCAGTCAGTAGGTGGATAAGTGACCGCCTGCATGCCGGCTGCATAATTCTAGGCCGACTCGCTACTTGCTGGTTTGTACCTTTCCAGCATGAGTGATTTGGCTTCACGAGACGAATGTCTAGCGTTTCAAAAAGTGCTCTGTGCGGAGGCAAATGGCCCTTCAGTGGGCTACGTCCCTGTGCGGCCTGGTGCGCCCATGTTATCCGTTCGGGGTGTTATTGGGACCCGGGTTTCAGCATTCGTGCTAGTGCAGTGCGCGCCCTTCCCGGTCCGAGAGGACAGGGATAGAGAGAGAGAGCAAAAAAGCCTAGAGACGACCCTGCAAAACAAACATGCATCGTATATTTTGCAAAAATTCAAGGTGACGAAATTTTAAAAGTATATCCATGTATACACAAAAAGCTGCAAATTTATTGCGAGTTATACGATTTGGACTATTGACTGACAGCTATGGCATCGTTCCGGAAGCATTTTTCACAAAATGATAGTTTCCATTGGGCCACCAGGTACGCCTGAGCTATATCAAGCCGTTCCTCTCCCTCAATCGCGCGCGCCCCGAATAAGGGTCAAATCAGTCAACATTAAATTCGACGGGCCAGCTGCACTGATAAGGGCATTCCTCGTCCCTTTTTCACGCATCGATGTATTTTTTATTTCATCCCTGATCTGCTCTCGCCGGAGAGATGAGCGTTCGTTGTTCCGGCCGAATTGTTTATTCTGCCAGCTCGACGTGCAGTTGCTTTTTTATTAAACAGCAGAGAGAGAGAGAGAGAGAGAGAGAGAGAGAGAGAGAGAGAGAGCAGGCAGCGCCAGCTTATCCCTGGGCGCCGCTGCTCCCGTGAAGAGTCGGCGTTTCATTGGAAAAATAATCATGCACCGTAGAATGCGCCTGCCAGCCAGCCACACAATTCGCCACCCCCGCGACACGATGATTCTGATTCTGAGCAATAATTACGGGCGGCGCGCGGCGGGAAACTTTTTGATTTGGAAACTCGCTGCCGGGCAGTAATCTAGTTGATTGGGCTCGGGCAAACGAGATCGAGGATACTCAATTTAGAAAAAAGATTCAATCAACTCTGATGAGTCTTGCATGTAAAACGGTTTTTTATTGTCACCTGAATATTTTTTATTTTACTTCAAATTAGAATCTTGAGTTGAAACTATTTGCATTTAAACTAAAATTATGATTGTTTTTTTCTGTTTATTCTTGTCTTAAGATTATTGTAAGTTAAGGAGATGATAAAAGGCAACAAGATGAGCGAAGGACCGATAAAGCAGACCGAAATCATCATCAACGTTTTCAAAGACAATCTCAATTAATCCAGAAAAAGAGGATACGTGAGGCTGAGACAAGATGAAATCTTTCCAATAGCATTTGGTGAAAAAAGGGGGAAAGGATTTTTTGGTGCAGATTTGAAACTTTTGTTTTCCGCCAGAGGGGAGTCTGATCCTAGAGATTCCTGTTTCCGATGTCAAGGCTGAAAACGCTGGTTGTAGCCCAAGTGACGCATTGCCGGTGCTACTGTTTTGTGAGCTGGTGATACATTGCGTTTCCGTGCTGTTTGCCGTATCTATCTTACAGCTCGGCCGGCCATATTTTGTTTTCCAACCAGCAATATTTACACGAACTAAATCGAATCGGCTGCGAGCGTGTGCATGGAGCTTTTTCTGGAATGATTTGCATTTCGCCGGCTGACGTCTGAACAAAATCGCTTGGGGGCGTGCGATGCTCATTTTTCCGACGTTTAATCGCATCCACAAAATTTTAGCGTTTCATCTGGTGAGATCCGAGAGATTAATAAAAGTGAACGTGACTACGGTGATACTCGAGGCCCGAAATTGCTTTGGCGCGTGTTCGCGTCCAAATCGATTCCGGCTGTCAGAGTAAGTGCTTTTCTGACAGAATGGTGCCGAATTGAAACAGTAAAAATGGCATATTGTTGCTGTCGCAATCATTATACACTCTGTCTCGTGTGTGTATTATACCGTATCGGAAAATTCTCCACTACACATTCACTAATTTTCCGCTCGCCGTATTTACAAAACCTATCATTTGTTATACTCACATAACGAGTAAAAAATCACAGCGGCAGACATTCTCATGGTTTCCGTGTCGCCCTTCACATAAAACGATGCGAAACGTGAAGGGCAAAGGGTAGTGAAACGATGTTTTTTCAAATTGTTATCATCAACAAAAAAAACACGAATAATTTCATTTGAGGAAGTATTTCAGTTTATTAACTCCTTGGCCACAATATGTAATGGAAAATTTTCAATTTTTAAGTGAATGTTTGTTTTTGGTGGTATTTAACAAGCAAATGTTTATTTGGTTCAAACAATTGTTGACGTGTGCTTTGAGTAGGGAAAATAACGGCTCGACCCACGCGACAGGGAGAGTGACTGGATTGTGTTTTTCACGTCCCTTGGCGGGCGAACAGCGATCGAAGCAAGCGACCATATCGCGTCATCTGCGTGATGAAAAATTGCTCGTTTCTCTTGCATGATCAGGTCACATTTGATTATTAATACGAATGGAGCCGGCGCTGCATTCGAATGTCGTGTTCACGAGGTGTTGCCGGTTAGTTTTTCTTTCTCGCCCAGCGCTGAGTGCATTTCATTTGTTCGGCTTTCTGGGTCAGTCTGCGGTTACGCGGCGGAATGGACGGTGTCTAACTGACACACTTTATATGTGTGCTTTTCCGCACATTTTTATTGCAAATCATGATAGCGTCGGAAGACTTATGCACACTGCTCTGCGGAAGTTATTTGCAGCGAGTTCCGAGTGCTTTTCTCTCTCTTTCGTGTTTATTAAGACGCCTGTCTGAAATTTCACTTTTCGCAGAGTAGTGCGAAGGAGATTTTGACGGCACCGACAGTCAAGCCGGAACGCAAATTACAGAGCGGCAGCTTTTACAACACCATCTAATTTTCATAGACGTCATTGTTGCTGAACAACAGCATTTTTCGCGCCGTATCCCTCTAGTGTTTCACTCCTTGCGAAGCAACAAAATCTGCTTACGTTGTGTAGAGCGCTCCGGTTTCAGGCAGTGGTTGTAAAAAGCAGCATGAAGCATCTCCTTACTTGCTCTTGAGAGCAGACAAGACAATTTCTTATAAAGCGAGAGCGTCATTGCGTCTAGCATTTTTTGTTTTGAAACAAACACCCACACTCACGAAGGAAAGGATTTCCTTTATGAGAGGTGCTTTGAAAAAGTTTCTGGTTTCTGGGCAAAATGTGTGCAGAATTTTAGTTAAAGGTAATTGGATAGGTGTCGCCAATGTGTAGCACTCGTTTTTACCTGGGAGCAAATAAGGGAACTGACACGGGAGCCTATTATTTCATTTTTTATTGTCGAAAATTACATGTATCGTGCTGCTTGCTTCACGTGGATAACTTTTTTAGACATTTGGCACTGCTGTCCTCGATAAAATGAAAATGTCACGAGAATGGGCACAGTTTTTGTAAAAACCGTAAGCTGTGGCCATGTAATGGAATTAAATTGATTAAATTTAATGGAATAAAACTTCAATTACAATTCCTAGACAATTTTTACTATTTTCTATTCATAGCATGTTATGAAAATATGGCGAGCATTCGTATATTCTATCGATTATCGCGAAGCAGTTGTTCAGTGAGCAAATAGACCCGGTGGAATGTTCTTATCAGTTCGATTTGGTGCTTCCAGACTTTCTAGACTTTCATGAATAATCTCCAGACTTGTTTGCGTCAACTCTTTACTAAGTGCAGTATTTTCCGTTGGACTGGCAGGCCGCTCCACCGAGATTGCAAGCATAAAAAAGTGTGCGTATAGTAGGGACGAGAATCGCTTTCTGCTGTTAGCTGATCCTTCGCCGTTTATTGACTGTACACACGGTGGTGGAATATAAGAAAGCATCTCCTTTATCCTCGCTGGCGACGGTGAACAAGAAAACACACGCGACCCCTTTTGCTCGTCCCTTCAGCCGCTCGACTACTCCTTAAAGTTGCTGGATGGGCATATAGCGCTCACTTTTTCAGGCATATCCTCGACATTCAACTTTTTATATAGCTCAGCAAGAAGAAAACTTAAACGCTCTTCAGCTCCACCGTCGCGCAACTTCTTGCACTAAGTGTATGCATGTTCACGGAAGAGCACAAACAAAGTGGCGTTTCGAGCTAAAAAGTTCGCCTTCGCCGCGTCCCCGTCGGCGAAAAAAGAAGAGCGAAGAGGGAAAAAGCAGGTGGACTTCTGGCGGCCGAAATTGGCGTTAAGTTGACTCTGTTTTGCATATGCTGGCAGCGGAATGGCGGCAAATTAAAACAGCCGAAGCCTTTTCTCACGGCTGCTTTCTTTTCATGTGTAACTTTTCCCAGCTGCCGGGGACAAAAACTTTCGCATTAATTGCAGCGAAGGAGATTAGAAAGTATTAAAGCGGGGTGTAGCCCCCTGGGCACCCACTAATTGCACTCGCCAAAGCCATCAAGATTGTTATCCAAAGTTACCCGCGCGCGCGCGCCGGCCCTTCAGTCAATTCAGAATCCGAAAACTTTGCCAGCCTGCTCCACCAGGAAATTGTAATCTGCTTTAGACGGATTATCCGCCGCAATTTTTATCACGTTTGAATGATTCCGCCCGCCGTAGTAAACATCGATTTAAAACCGATCATTTGTCCACCTTCACCTGCTCTCCAAGAATGTATATCTGCGACTTTCAAGACGCTTTTGCTCGAATCGGCGTAAACGCACTCTCTGGACGAGTTCCTTCTGGATTGACTCCATCTGAGTGGCGTTGCGTCCAGAAGCGGACCACCGGTTGACGGTAGGATAGCCGACACACCCAGAAACGGATACTTTTGATCTTGTTGGCTGCATTGACTATTTTCTGACTGAAGTTAAAAATGGGTTTTCGGAGCGAAGGTTTCAACTCCGATGTCGAAACTTCGCTGAAGGTATGATAGCATTGCGAAACACAGCGTTAATCCTTGGAGAAATCCATTCACACGAAGTCCTTGACTGAAAATTTTAGACCTCACAATTCAGGGCTATGGAATAGTTTACTTGAAAGCTAACTCTGCACCGATCTTCCAAAGTTTGCGAACTTGCACTGATTTACATCGAAGTCATCATAAGCCTTGAATCTCATTATAGACATCGAGCCGAGGACACTGAAATTAGCTTACTTTCAACCGCAGAGCCATAATCAACAGCAAGAATCAGTCTAAAAGGGGCATGCTTGTTTTAATGCAACTCATCAAATACAGCTATCCGTCACTTGTTCACTATTTACAATCATACTTTACACCTCATTTTCGGTTGAAACCTTTGAGGCCATATATTAATTTCCAATAATTTTTGTTCACTGATTTTTCAGACTGAATGTTTATCTTGGGTTTCCTCCACATCCACAGCAAACAGTTAAATGATTTCCTCGTATTAAATATAAACGTGTTTTTACATCATGGAAGTTTTTGTAGCAAAGATGGTGATTTGGGCTTTAAAGGAGTAGATATAACCATTGTTGCAAATTTATGTTTTCCAGCCAATTATCTTGGAGTTTAAAATTTCTGTAAAGTTGTAAAACTCAGTTGTAAAATTCACTCAAATGTAATTTGAATATTTCATCCTTAATTGAATACGCTCTGGCTATACGAATGCAGAATGAGCCAATAGTAGAATCTTCCTGAAATAGTAAAGTTTATTATTCACTGTTAATGACCTGTCAAAGTTTGCAAACGGACACTGGAGGAAATTGTAATCAGCGAACGCCTTGCAAGTTCAAACTTCTCTTTTAGCCTCTCATAAATATGCACAACACGTGAGCTCTTACTTTTGCGAGAAGAACAGCGCAGAGAATGTATTAAATAGTCGAGGGAACAGATCGATCATAGCTCAGCCAGCGCCAGTGGCTAGGCCAACAACTAATTCGCCGGAACACAGTTTTTGGACGAGGACCAACTAGTGATTCCATTGCTTTCCCACGGGCATAAATGTTATGAAAATGTTTTGAGTCAAAGTAACAAAATACCGCAATGTAGCACAGTTTCATTGTTTTCCAATATAATTTAAAAGTTTTAAATTAATATTTATTTTAACATTTACTGTTGTTTTGACGCGGCGAGGCGATTAGGCGACTCTTCATTTAGCAGAGTGCAAAAATGATTTTATAATTTTGGAACTTTTGCGTGGATTATTCACGCGGCATAATTGGCGCTTTTCGCCTGAAATATCGTGTCCTATTGAACTCTAATTGCATCATGAGGCGCGCTCGACTTTGCGATCGGTAAGTAGTGCTCCTTGGCATATCAGACTGACTTTTTGTGCCAGAGTCAATTTAGAGCCCCTAATGTCGATCCATTAACGCGTGGAGCTGTCATCGGCTTGAAGCCGCTTTTGGACGGGGATGATTCCGCGCCGCCTCAAATGCGCCTTGCTGCGTAACACACTTCATATTCTATGCCATGTAATGATAATTATTGCGTGAAATCGGCGGTCGTCGTGCTCCACGCGGTAATCACCGCGAACTAATGGCTGCTAATGCGACAACATGCAAATAGAGCGCAATTTCGCACGCAGCACCTAATGACTGCGGCGAAAAATCATCTCGTGCAGTATTGAACGCTGCCTGCCTGCTAAACAACTGTGAAATATTAAATGCAGCTTAGAGTGTGTTTTCATGCGTACTAACTCCCTTATTCCCACTTGCTTTGTTAGAAATATCCTGTTATATCGGATTGTTAAATACATATACTTCATCGCATGTAATTTAAATAGATTATCCTTATTCAATGTAGCATCAAAAGAATGAAATGTGTAATTTGCGATAGAACGCATAATTTGTCATTTTTAGTTGGTGTCCGTTTTTCAAATTCCACTAAATTTGATGAATTTAAATTATAAAAAGTGGTACAAATTAATGAATTTAGCTGTCTAAACTGATATAAAAATGATGTAACCTCAAAAACGAATTTTTTAGATATTATTTTTTACTATTTCTTTTAAATCCTAATGGAATGGAGTTAAATAAATATTAAACTTTCATGTTGATTCTACTGATGCTAGTTGGGCTTAATATTTACTACTGACAAGATTAGAGTGTCCTGCGTTGAGATAAAAAAGTAACAAATTGCATCGTGTTTAATAGAATTCACTAGCGAAAGTCCAAAGATATGCAAACTACACCGGTTGAGCAAGCTCTAGTTACTGCGATAAAAGTCTATTGTAGCCTCGACTTATAGCATGACTTCCGAAAACATTAAGCAGGAAAAGAAACAAGTCGACGGAAATCCAGTGTATGTTTGCAAAATTTGCATATTTGGCTGCGGACCAGTAGCCAGTAGGGAAGGGTGTTAGCAATTTCTCAGGCCTGCGTCGTGTGCACGCACGGAAAGCTCTCAGATTAGTTCGTGCCTCTCGACGAGACAAAAAGTGTCTCCTTTGGAAGCGAAACGGACCATTATGTGCTCCTCGGAGGAGCGAGTACATGCACCTCCATTATTCGTGCATGCCCAGCGGAGTGAATTACCCCCGTCCGTCCTGTGCTGGAGCGTTCGTATTACTCACCAGGGGCCGGGCTGCTCTTTATTTTGAGGCTGTCGAGTGAAAAGACGTGTATCCACCTACTCCGTCGGCCGATAAAACGGTGTAAATATTTTCTGGTTGCGCGACAACATTCGCGCCTCCCGTTTCATTCGCCGGCAGAAATCTAATCATTTTGAGTAGCCGCGCGAGAGTGACAGAAGGGATTTATTTATTTGCCCTACACCACGCACTCTTTGAGGACGTCTTGTGATTGACAGCGTTCTTGACCCAAATCTGCGGACTAAGAGCACTCTAAAAACTGCGAGTCACGGAATACCACTTTTTTGGCTCACACATTCGCTTTTTGCACGACCCAAAGCCTCCAAAGGTTAACCCTCTGTGCGGTATATTATAGTACTGCTAGCAGCTTCAATGAAAGTTTTTAAGAAACCCTCACATCATTTGACGAATGCTCTCGCTGACTTCCAGTGAGCTATTTAATGATAATTTTGCGCCAAGTTTATCCGCAGAAAATCAATTATAGTATTTTGTCTGATCCCCGCGATTAAATTGAATGCCCTCTTGTTTGGCTTTACACTAATAACATAATACTGTTGCGCAGTTGCTTTTAATCAACTTAGCAATGATGACGGAGAAGCAGATGATGCGTAATGCTGTTTTCCTGCTAAGCTGAACGCGAACAAAATCGCTCTCTGCTGGAAAGTGCTCCATATTCGCATACATCCCGCAGGGAGGTGCAAGTGAGGAAGAAGAATGGTCGCTGCTTGTGCTCTCTGTGCAACTCTCCAGAGCCAAACGTACCTACTTTTTGCTCCTTTCCGCGCAGCCAAAGTGCTCGCACGCTTTAAAGACTGCCTGGTAATAAATTATCATTTGAGCGTGAGCATCAAATTTTCAGGGGAATTACTTTCCAGCCGACGTCACATTGCGTACGGAACAACTTTGACAGTTGTAATTTTCATGCGCCAAATTTTCTTGAACTAATCGTCTTCTTACACACGCACTCGTGGCTTTTTGCTACAAATTGAAATATATGTTTCAAATATAAAGGCCTTGATTTATATTTTTGAGACTTAAACCTTCCATTTTACAAGTAGAGTAGCCATTATTGCAGTCATGGCAGAGTGTCGTGTAGTATGGAGTATTCGTTTAGCCTGGAAAAAGTGCAATAATGCGAGGCGTGGTAACAGAAATAGAGGAGTGATGTAAAGCATTTTAAAAGTGAGGTACAAGGTATCTAACTTGGTAACAGGCGGCAGTAAATCATTTTCTGCCTTTAATAATGAAACTTTTTGCCTTCACCAGTGTGAGAAGCACTGCCTGCTGACATTATTAAAACTCGCAGCAAAGTACGTGCTATGTTCTGGTTATTATTATGTGGGCGTGAATAAAACCGGTTTTGTAAAATCTAGGTCGTTTGCATCAGCGTAAAAATTAAGCGCAACCAGGTGCTTCCCGCATTATCTACCTCACGCGAATATTAATGCCGTGTTTCGCCACTGCAGCAAATCCACATCGAATGTTCCAATCGAAGAAATAGTTGATTTTTGTTCGATCATGCAATTAAAGACGTTCAGTTGACGGTTTTGCCCTCGCAACTTGGTTTAACACCTTCCACTATTTATTGTGTCTGACAAATAAGGAGCGGTGGCGTCTACAAGAACGCAATTCACTCAGGGTTTCCTTTTGATTGGCTTTTTTATTTTCGAGAACGACAGCGGTGCTGTTGTAAACCATTTTTCATTGAGGTTGTCATTTTGCCACACAAAGAATTACGAGTTTGTTTTATTTTCAGAAGCACGACAACCTCCTTTGCTTTCAGCCTCTTTTGTACGCTGCAAATAATGAGTTGAACAAATTTTGGCAGAGAGAGCCATTGTGCACACGTGGAAAATGTCGAATCTCAAGTGGGCTTGCGAGCGGCACATGAAAGGAAACTTGAAAGAGGGCAAAGCACAAACAATTCATATTCAATAATGATTTTTGACGGGTGGAATGCTGTGTGTGGACTTTTGCTTGTAAATGCTTGCCATTTTTTCCTTTGAAATGGTTTTGTTGGCTTTTATACTAAATATTTATTCGATAGCTCCTTTCAATATGATTTTCAGAGAATTTAAGGATAAAATTAAAAAGAAATAACCATGAATATTTTTGGCTTTCAAGAAAAACCTCCGCGATCAACGTTCAAATGCAAAGCAAATTGATCTGAAATGAGTTTTTCATCCAAAGAACCCAATGGTAGTTGGAAAAAACGCAGCCCATTCGGTCTCGTTTTTGTGCGACCAACCAACGCTGCAAAGCAATACCTGGATATACAAACCGATATTTTAATATTTTCCTGCTTCTCCGTAAATTTATCGCCGAGCTGCTGTTTCTGGTTTCACGTAAAACCGACGTTGCTCCACTCTTCTGATAAATTCGTAGCCACAATCACGCTCAAATAATTATGACGGTCTCTTTTATTTCGACCTCATTTTCAACGGGCTAGAGAGCAGAAATTAGCACACGACGGAACCGCTCTGACCGCAATTTCAATCGTACACACCTGCTTCTACTTGAAACAATGTTGCACTTCTTGACTTTTGGTCGCCCGACCGAATATCGATCATCTGGGCGTGTGGTTTTAGCAACTGGCATTTGGCACGCTAATCTAGTGGAAAGATGACAAATTCGAGCCGCAAAGGGCGTTCGCTGACATTTTGATCACGCTGCAAAATGCCTTTTTCAAGTGGATTAATTCGACGCAACCCGAGCACGACAGCCAAAGGCATTAATTACTCCTGCAGCGTTTTTAAACACCTAAAGAATTCCGGTCAATACATCCAGCTACTAATAATAGGGACAATTTTATTTACGATTCACAACATCGACGTATTCTTAAGAGACATTTTAGCGCAAATATCAGATATTTATTAAAATTAATTATCAGTTACTGAAACCTTTCACGTAAAAAATTAATTGTATTATAAAAAGATAGGGCCAATTATGTTTTATGTCATGACAAAGATAGTAAATGGTCCATTTTCCAAGAATTCGTATGCCATCGATCGAAGAATTCTGCTTTATAAGCAGCCGTTAGTTTCGGAAACTCAAATATTTTCCCGCGAGACCAACAACCTCTCTTCTTTTGCGTGGTCTACTCCGCTTCTTCCCTACTTTTTCATCACGCACGTACATAACATAGAGAAGCAAAAAGTGTCTCGGGTTGCTCTTCTCCTGCAAGTATCCTTTTCCACCCTCTTCGGCAGCTCTTGAGGGGCCGCCACGCAAAAGGGTTTCGCGGCCGATTCATCAATTTCCGTTTGGCGAGAGCGTTTTTCCTATGCTCTCTCCGCTGATTAATTTGGGCCGCGCTGCAGATGTTGATTTATGCCAGTTTTGATCAAATAGGTTTTATCAGTCGCCCGCCCGCCCAGCCGCCCGCTCGCCTGCCCCCTCGCTCACACTTACTTATTATTCACTGCTTCGGGGCGGCGGCAACGTTTTGGCACGAATTCGTTTGATTTATGTAAGCAGTTGCTGAATATTATTCGTCTTGCGATTTATATGCTGCTCCCTTGCGCGCTAGCTCTCGGCGAGCACCAAATTGCGAGGAAAA
This sequence comes from Cloeon dipterum, assembly GCF_949628265.1. Lineage (NCBI taxonomy): Eukaryota > Metazoa > Arthropoda > Insecta > Ephemeroptera > Baetidae > Cloeon > Cloeon dipterum. The sequence goes on along the minus strand of NC_088787.1, from coordinate 29,078,061 downwards.
TCAGCTCGTCGCAACTCTGGCCCATGAATTCAATTATTTTGATTGCTCTGGCCCGAGAAACAGCTGCCACGCTTGCAAACGTTGGCGCCGAACAAGGAAATGAACTTGAAAGCTTGCCTCCAGTGTGCGAGGAAGGACTTGCCACGGAAATTGCTTGTGTTATTCACAAAGCGAAAAGCAATATGTTGTTAATTCCTGGAAGCACAGCCGCTGTACCTCAGTTTGTGCTTCTTTTCTGGCGCCATTCCATATTTGTTAATTGGGCTTATATTGCGATTCAAATGAAATGTTTACCTGCACTAGAAACCTCGAGAAATGCCACAGTGGATTGCTAACTTGAAGACCATATAAACTCAATATTTTGTTTGGCTTCGAAATTTGAATTATAACTTCTAAATAGATCAATAATTGTGATTGTTGTAGCAACCCTCTACCTACAATGATGCAAAACTATAACGCATAACGTTAAATGTTTCAGAGTCCTTTCAAAACAAAACGATAACCTTGTGGGCGAAGTTTAAGTCAAAATACCTTCCTGGATGAAATCAAATCTTTTAGATGATTGCGAGATTCAAGTTGGCTTGTGTAGTAATACATATTCATTATTCTGTTTCAGGTATGCAAACAAAGCAAGGTTGGTGCACGAAAGCACCTCGGGCGCAGCGCGGCTGAGTTCTCCGGTTTCGAATGCACGGTCGTCGGCGCTGCGAGCTGCTTTTGCCTGGTCGTAATTTAATTTCATGCTGCAATATCGTAATTATGCTCGAGCGGCGAACGGAGCAAAATTGCGCTGTAAATTGCGGCGCACAACCAGTCTGGCGGAAGATAGCGAAGGCGCCGGCGAGAGTTTTAATAAAACGCTCTCCTTATGAATTTTATACTCGCGACTTGCAAACATAATGTTTACACAGCCGAGAGAAAGCTACGTTGAACTTGCACAAACGTCTTATGCCTCAAAGGACGCTACTTGAGAGTAATGCAAATTCAAATGTTATATTGCAATAGTTTGCGCTGCGAGAAAATGAAACAAGCTTCTGCGTAATTAGGCTAATTAGGATGGAATTTAATTATATCTTATAGAAAGATGCGTAGACCAATTCTCATTTGTTTCAACTGTTGAAAAATGAACGAGCAGACTCAGCCACTTCTTTGTGCACGCACCAAAGGAGGGCGACGGCTGTTTCATCATGTGGCAAGCGAGAGGAAAAAAAAGAACGGGAGAGCCAGCTCTGCGAATAATTACGGAGAGGACACGCACCGGAGACAAAAGGCGCTGGCGGATTAAAATTTTCACCAATTCCGCACACGTAAGGACATAATTAAATCCTCTCGCTTGTTGTGCGCGCGCGGAAACAAAAGAATATGGAAATATGATATATACTTGCTACTCGCGCGCGCGCGCGCGTGTGTCACATAATACACTGTATGAATAGTTTATTAGTGCTGGAGCAGCAGCACTGGCTCGGGATCTCTCCCAGGCCGTATTTGCCTTTCTCTTAAAACACATAAAATTTCTCGTCGTTTTTTTTCTGTCTGTCCTACTGCCGGCAAAAAGAGAGCGTGCTCCACTCGCAGCAGAGGGAGGAGAATAACATTTTTTCTGGTATATTTGTCCTTGTTCTTCGGCTGCGCTCGATTCCCTCCACAGCTGCCGAAATTCAAGTCAACTTTTTCTGCCTCTAACTTGCAAACAAACATCAAAATCGAATAAAGCGCGCCAGTAACATTCAGTACAATACCATTTTCGCATTATGCGTTCTCGAATACGTGTGTGACGGTTGGAGCGAAGATGTATGCAACCCGAATGCACGCACACCAAGCCGGTTGCATAACTCAGAATTCTCAGTCGGCTTGAATTATGCATGAGAACAGCTCTTGCTGCTTAATAATTCAATCGTTAACGTCAGCTTCCAATTATTTTATCATTCGACAATTGAAAAAGAATACTACCATTATTAAATTTATTGTAATATTCGTCGATACTAGATTAGATTAGATTATTTATTTGCATTTATAAATCAGTGCAGCAATTAAAGTTCCTTTATCACTATCTGACTATTTACAAATAAGTCAAATCAAAACACACAAAGAAAAATACGAAAACATTATAGCATTGAAACATATTGTTTACAATTAATCTGCTTGCGAGGTGATATAAAGTGTAAATGTTTCACTACAAAATGTAAATGTTTATACTGCAAAATATCGTCTGTAGAAAACAATGTACTCAGTTCAACTAAAGTAATGTATGAATTTTTCTTAATTGTCTTTAGCAATATATCGAACCGTTGCCATTCAATACTTTTTGCCATTTTACTGCACATTTGAGCGAGTTTTGATTTGGCTACACAATCAGAACAGCAAATGTGGCGAAACGGGGAAATTTGATGCGGTGCAGTGACCCAAAATCAGGGCAAAATCATCTCCGTCGACCTTGAGAGCAAAAAGGCAATTTTTCCCCCGATATAAAAAGTTTTCCAACCGAGCTATTTGAAAAGCACTCGAACTAGGCCACCTTTTCCCTTATCTGCTCGAGTGGGGCGCGAGAAAATAAGACTCAAAGGGCTTCCAGCAGCCAGCTTAATGTAAAACAAGATGGTTGGTTGTGTATTCCAAGTGAGACCCCAAAGCTATCTGGATGGTGAGCAAAATTTTTCAATTCCCCTCCGCGGCATGGTGAACAGCGAACGAACTTGGTCACACACACACAGCAGCTGTAGAAAAGAGTGAGTTTTGCAGTCGCAATCTGCCGGGCGAACTCATGCGCGTTTTCAGAGACGGATGATTCTCTTTCTATGCCTCGCTCGCACTCATTGTCTTTGAATTTTATCTGCGAGCATCCATCTTCAATTTTCTGCTCCACCAACAAGCAGTCCGCGCAGCAGGAAATTATTTGCTCCAAATTATCTTCCTTTGTATTGTTGGGCTGTCTCTCGCTGCTGTTCTCAAGACAAATTGAAAATATGTATACAAGAGAAGGAGAGAGGACAAGAGGGGAGAGCTCGGTGAAAAATTGCTCCACGTTTACTCTTTTCTCTCGCTCGATGATAAACGAATGATTTGCATATGCATATGAGCGATTTTATCCCAGGATTGCAGCCTGCGGAAAGGAAAGGCGGGGGCCGAAATGAAATCCTGCTCTGGGAATTGTGGAAATAAAAGGGAGAGCAGCCCGGGAGGAGCGAGCAAATTACAAAAATGGGCTCTCGAGCTTGTTGATGCTGATATGAATATTTGGCTGAACGGAATCACGCACGCACGCACCTAATGGGTGGGCAAATAGAGCGGCCGATTGCGTATCGATTTTCTGTTTGCCGATTGTGTTTGCCAATCGCGGCAGTGTTTGTGTGCTTTATCATCCGAAGGACTTCTTTGCGCCCACACGTGCGCTCCTTCCCCATCTCTACGCCAAAGTCTTTGCTCTGATGCTGAAACAATTGGCTGTTATGAAGAATAACGCTCATTGTTCTCACAAGCCAATTTCTCTTTGATGGATAACATGCCATGCTTCCATTCTCTTTACCTCGCTTGTTTTTTCCAAGAATATATGATTTTTTACTTAACTTTAGTTAAATTCAAATGAAGTGACGACCCAATTTATCTTTCGTTTCTATCAGTTTCCTAACTGTTTTAAAATAAAGATTGATAAGAAATTAGATATTATAAAAACCTACTAGTAATGTTTGCCAGTTTCGAAGGTCGGGGTGCGGAAGCACGAGGCGAATCACAAATCACACGATTTTGCACGCTGACCGCACGACAAATCTCAGCTTGTCACATTTCTTGTGTGCATCCAGTCATGCGTGTCCCTGAGGGAGGTGTAGTCCAATTTAGACGCCGAATTCGTTCCGATCGAGCGAAATATGTGTGTCCCACCGAGCGTTGGCAGTTGTCGGAGACAGGGTGTACGCTTGAGGTAGGCTGCCCGAAAAATTCGGCACGCAATCCAGGTGAAGAGCACGACGGCAGAAAAGCTGCTGATCCGTTTCCTGCCTCTTTCTTGTTTTCCTGCCACCGCAGTCGCCGCTTTTTTGTTTTCCGCAGCTCCGCCCTTTCAAGTCGGCTGGCATCGCCACAAAGAGAGAAAAACCAGGCAAAAGTGTGTGCGAGTGTCATTTTAAATGTAAATCAAGCGTGTGGAGACGAGAGGCGGATAAGGCGACGTGCGACTGCAGCTTTTTGCCCGTTTTTCACTCCGACGCGGCAAAAAGTCGGTGCGCGAGACTGATAAAAATGGTTCTATAATTCATAGTCAGACAGTCAGCCTGGCCTAAGATGGCGTGGGCTCTTGAGGAAATGGAAGGCAGCAGCTTAATATCCATTTCATTCCGCAGACACGCGTCTTTTTTGCCCTGGCGCACCGTATCTATCTCCATTCCTGTTCTTTTTGCGCCAATGCAGATTTTGCACCTCTAAATAACCTTTTCAAGACGGTAAAAAAAACGAGTGTGAATCGTAGTTTACAATTTATAACTCGTCGTGTTCACTTAAAAGAGACTCTTAGTATAAGGAATGTCGATTTTTTTTATTTGGCTGAAATGTTTTGTCTGTGTAAGATATATGTTCAGTTGTTCACGCCAATTTTTTGCGTTCTTGACGTTATATTTGTCCTTTCTTGCAATTAATGTTATCCTAAAATGTTGTTCAAATTATCTTGGTGAACATAAACAAGTAAAAGCATTTATCAGATACGCTATGAAAAGGTAGCTGACGGTTAATGGAATATGGGAAATGCATCATGTCATTTGGAAGTTAGAAATGCGGTTAAAACCTCAACGACATGAGGTTTTACTGCTATTTTTCACAGGTAAGAGCAATATCTGAATCATACACGATCTCGGTGACTAGCATGCATTCCACCTCAATGCCGCAATGCCGCAAAATCAACATAATTTGGTCATAAACCGGCAAAAAGCCGAGCAAACACGCCGCGCGAATGCGGGCCGCATAATATTCGGTTTCGCAGCCAACTCGGCTCAAATTGCTCTAGCAGCAGGCTTTATCTCTTCCTTTTTTTACTTTTTTTTTGTAATCCAACACGACGGGCGTGTTTTCCGTTCGGCTCCTTTCGTTTGTGTGTATGTGTTTTACGTCCGCGCCATGGATGCGTGCGGCGCAGCAGAAGAGTTAGTTTATTGTGTCAGACTACGTGGCCCGAATGGCTGATGCGGCTTCTCAATTGATTGAGAAGTTTACACTCGAGGCCGGCTGGCTTGTCATCGATTCGTCCCCTTGCTCTTGTGCTCCGGCGACAAAACAGCTCCCGCGGAGCCGATATCTCCAGTTAGTCACGTCAGCCGCCCGCTTCATCAAAGGCCCTGTGACACATACTCGAAGACGAGCTGGCGGGCGGGCGCGCTCCCCGGACTCTTAATTGCGCGCAAAGTATTTATACTTTACGCCCACTCGGCTTCTCGCCCGTCATTGATCCCCTTTGACACATACGGTATACACACAAGGCTCAACCGCGATTTTTAATCGCGGGCTTTCTTGCTGACTCGGCTCGAGTTTTTGCTCTGCATGTCGTAGCTGCTGAGCTTTGAAGATTGCGCGGCGTGTTATTCTCTGGATAAATTGCTCTATTGATCGAGTGGTTTACCTGGACAGACGATGCCATGGATGCTTTGAAAGAGTTTCAACTAAATGAAATGCTGCTCTGCTCTCTTCCCGGTGCATTGATTTGATTGGAGCTTCAACTGCACGATTGCGACATGGAAAATGCTTCATGTGGATTGAACTCTAAAAAAATCAATTATTTAGAGGAGACCTTTTACAGTAATTAAATCAAATATAATGTTCAATCCAGCCTCAAGTGAGTTCCCACTGCAAACTTCGTAACATTTTGAAACCACTGTAAACAGTTTTTCACGTATCAAACAACCCACTGGATAATAACACATAAGTGATACTGTATGGTTGCAGCCAAGCATATAATCGGTGCCTTTCATTAGCAAGATAAACACGCTTGGAATTTAACCCCTATCGGTCCCCTGCGTATAGTAGGCGCGGATCCACTTTGCTTGAGCAAGCAATTTTAAATTGTACCGTCTCTCTCCCACAGGCGGCGCTCGACACGCGAGTGCAAAAATTCATTAGCGCTCGCGATTCGGTCGGTTGGCGGTAATTGGAGTAAGAGGGCTCAAGAAGCTGGTTGCTAATTTTAGACGTGCGGTGGCAGCCTGCTCTAATGAGCATAATTTGCAAAAAGGCAGTTGTTTGAAAACAGCTGACTCGGTGCTTTGGGAGGCACGGAAGCACAAGGAGGCAGCTTGCGAATGCAACTTGCGCCTTTTGCCCCAGATCCGAACTTGTACTGGATATCACGCTCTTTTTTAATAAATTTGCGGACAAAAACGTCCGGTCACCACTGCAGTTTTTGGGAGACATGTGCGGCTTTGATGTTGCCAAGAAAAAAAGTAAACGAGCTCGACTTAAGTGATTGGATTCTTGCGTGGCCCTTGCTCTTTTTCAGCTGCTGGTGTGCTTTTTCCTAGCTGCTAAAATATTTGTGTGAACTGTAATTTTCACAATTTCTCGTGCTTGTATTTCCACACGAACAGTCAAAAATAAATATAACAGTTTTGTTCACTGGGTTTTTACTAGAACTTGGCAGAAAATTATTATTTGGGAGCAAAAGCCCCGTAATTATAATGCTTAAGCGCGCGTTGCCTTTTGCAGAAATAATTAAGTTTCTTGCCTGCTAGTGCTGCGCAGATTTGAATCTCGCGTCTTTTTCTGCGCTCATTAGCTTTATCTGGTGAACAGAGTGCGGCGTTATCCTCTCCTTTGGTTGGCATTCTTACGTCTTGGCTGTTAATTAGCGAGCCGAAATTAAATAAGCGGCCGAGGTCGACGTTATTGTTGTTGTCCGCTCTGCCGGTTTGCGTCCATGACGGCAAGAGCCTAATCCGGCTCAGACCGGATTACCCCGGCTCAACAATTAAAGGCCTGCACATTCGCCGCACACACATGCGCGCAAGTGAAGATAAAATTATACGTCCTTGCCCGAGGCCAATTAGCGCTCAAGTGGCATACATGCAAGTGGGCAAACGTCTACTCAAGCTAGCAGCTAAAATCCTGCTTTTCCAAGCTGATCCGTTGATATCAGCAATACGCATGTGTTCGTGAGCTGGCAATTGGATTCGTCCGTCCACCAGCAGTCCTTAGCCTTTATTGCTCTGTGGATCAAAGCTCGTTTCATTGGTTTCCCTAATTGGTGCGGCTGGTCGAATGTGTGTTGCAAAAGCTATTTGAAAATATGATGCATGCTGTGGCACAAACGTATTTTGTCTTTATTAAATAAAATTATTTTGAAATACTCAAATGGATAAGCGCTGCCAAAACGAAATGAAACATATTGAATTCGGAGAATATCTCCGTGCTGAAATTCAGTGTCAAATAATGGCTCCAAATTGTTGCAGGATTCGTCTCTTAGCATTCAAATGCAAATTCGCGCGGTGTATTGTCTCCGCCGCCTCTACCCGCAACCACTCCTTTCTGGAGCACACCTTCAGTTTCTTGTAAATGCAAATTCCCAGCCGGCGGAGAGAGCAAAACCCACTCACTTAGCTCCGGCCCGGAATAATACGCGAGAAAATTGGATTGAAGCGCGACTGACTCCGCGCCGCGCCAACGAACCATCCGACCAGACACGCGCATCCGAACGCAGAAACAACTCACGCACGTTTGCAATATTCATTCCGCGACACAACAATGCACGTGAATTTGCACCGGATGCTCTTTGTGCTTCGAGGAAAACAAATAATGTATGATGCGGATTAACAAGGCTCCTTTTTTCTGCACTCATTGTTTGTTTTGTGTCTCAAGGATCACTTGAGCATATATTTAGCTGCTTGTTGCCCCATATCGTGCTCTCTCTCTCTCTCTCTCTCTCTCTCTCTCTCGCATTTCAAGGAGTTTACTTTTTCAACCGTAGAATATGAATGATACACGGAAATTGCATTTGGAAAATTCATATAATTGTGTAAGAAAGTTAGGGGGAGCAATAATGATGAAATAAATAAGTAAACAAGTAAGCCTTCAACTTTTAAATACGCTCCTTGTCTGCAGAAGTGGTCCTCTCTTGAGCGCAAATTGCGTCTGGCTGAAGGGGGATCATTTTGCTCGGGAAAATCCAACCTTATGCTCTGCAGCGCTGGAATTAGACGACGTACGCCCCTTCAGCTGGCGAAATTGCACAATTCACTAAAACAGAGCACGCTCGTTGGCAAAATCAGCGCCGTCGTCGCCATGTCGTCCGTAGCAGTCGAAGGTTTGCATAAATAATTCGACAGCAGCGTGTATTGACATTGCCTGGGGAAATCGGAGGCGCAGGCAGGCAGGCAGCTCTGCTTTCACCGTGGAAGGCGGAAGAGTCCCAGCCAAAGGCTACTGCAGCTTTTTTGTTTACTTTTATTATCGTGAACACGATCCGCGCGGAGGCTCGAAATTTTAACATCGCTTTGTCCGCTGCGCTGCTGCTTGATGAAAGTTTAGAAAGTGCTTGCGCCATTTTTGTGCGCTTTCCCACCTCACTCTCTTTTTGTGTGGCTTCGTGTTCGCGAGCAGAACAAAAACACCAGAGTTCGCAGACAGAGGTGGAAAATATTTGGGAAATGCGGGCAATTGAATGCGTGACGAGCGAATTACGACTCTTCGTTTCATTCCCTAAAATTAAGCCAAAATTGACGAATCAGCAGCACAAGTGACAGACGCGCGCTGAGACTAAAATGAACACGTGAACCCAATAAGTGGTACAAAACCCGAGAGCGTTCTGAAGTTTAATTGATGTGTTGGTGGCGAAATGTCGCAGGGCGTGCAGCAGACGAAACATTTCCTCCCGCAGCTTGTCATATATATTTGAACGAAACACGCGCGCACACAACTCTGTCAGCGCCTTATTTTCATTTATGCCCCGCTGCAGCAGCTTTCCACAAATAGCGTAATTATTTTCCTCTTGTTGGGCCGAAACTTTTCCTAACTCGTTACAATAGTGGCAAAACACAATTTCTACTTTCTCCGTCAAGTTTCGCGCTCGGGCGTCGCAATAAAGTGCCGAGTTTGAATTTAAAGACACGCCAGCATCCCGACGGTGGTTTTATTCTAAGGAAAGGGGTTGCTTCCCTTTCTTCTCGCCGCAACCAAGGAACTATTGCGGTGTAATACTTAAGTTTCTCTCGCTCAAAAATAGCAGTTAAGACGCCCTGGGAAGTGCAAATAGTCGAGACGACTTTGGCTTTGTGTGCACAGCTAATTAAAAGTCAACCTTTCCGCTATGTAGGCAAACGTGGCAATTTTCAATTTGCCTGGGAGGTAGGGATTTGGAGGCAAAGCAAAAAGGAATCTCGAAATCGATTCTTCCCGCGCTGAGCTGAGCCAAAAACAACATAATTTTCTGAGGTGCCACCACAAAAGGTATACAAAAACTCGCCTTTGAAGTGAATCGTTAATTCGACGCATACTCGAGGGTGGAAAAAATGAAAAAGCGTCAGGAGCAGACTGTAAGCTGCAAGAATCGACGACGATATCCATGTTTATAAATTGGATTTATCACCGAGCGCGCGGAAAATATTTTCAAGAAGCTGCGGGCCGGCACGAAGCTGAAATCTCGTCGGTGGAAAAGGCTTTTTGCCGGCTGTCAGATTAAATTCACTCGGCGGTGACACAGCAGGCAGCTGTCTCTTTCGCTCTCACCTTGCTTCTAATCTAATGCCAACTCATTCCAGCCACTGTCGCCTCCGTTCGGTCTTTTTCCGCGTCAAGCGCGGTCAGTCGAGCTGTCTAATGAATGCGGCCGAGAGTAAAATTGCGCGGGCAAGACAGACCACACGGCCCGCCAGCAAAAGCTATTATCCTAATTCGGTGTTAAAAGCAGAGCCCGGCCGAATTTCAGCTTGTTTTACGGCTCAGCCGCGTCCGCTGAGTGAAAATTATCGAGCGCCGGGTGAAATTGTTTTTAAGTCTCAGCGCAAACAAACGGATGCCGCTGTGTGTACTTTGCTTTCATCCCGACGCTGCTGCGGATGCTGAGCCAGCCATCCGGGCGGAAAACGGAGAACGCGCGCCAAGAAAAAGAGTGTTTGCTAGCGCTAGGTCGCCTACTGCCATTAACCACCATCTCCTCTCGCAAGGGTGCTTTCGGCTTGATTGACGCGATCGTTATTCTATTCCACCTCAGCCAAATCGGGGGGCTGTGAATCAAGCTTCAAGCTTCAAAATTCAAAATAATATATTTTAGAGTTCACGTGCCGGTTTTATGTTATTTTACTGGCCAATTTTTTATTTGTTCTATCTTGTTCGGTTTAAAATATGATCGAATGTAAAAAACTCTCAAGCTTTGTCGAGGGAATCTACCAAATTTTTTATTTCAAAACTTCAACTTAAAAGAGGACACTTTGATATGATTTTTATCAATTACCTCTCCTTTGTTCATACTTCAAATCACAAAATCACTCAAATTATTTGCTCAGCAATATCTAGATTATGAAAGTTTTACACCTGAAGCAGAATTTTCCAAATTTTGAATGAGTTCTCAATTTTTATCTTACTCTTTATGCTGGAATAATAAAATAATTAATTTCCAGCAAATTATTATTTTTAATTCCAGCACCCTTTGTATGCATTTCATATTTATTTCTGAACAAATAGCGGGGAGAGATAACAAAAAGTTTTGACATTCTCATACGCTTAACAAAAAATTGTTAAGCCCCCGCTTTAAGAATAATTCAGTTAAGCTCACAATATTATCTGATTTGACTTGCCGTACATATATCTTAGCTGTGCTTCTACTGTCCTTTTCCTCTGGAGAGATAAAAAATATGCACGGAAGGTTAATTTTAGAAGAAGGAATCGGTGGTATATTAATATACTACGTATTTTCGGATCTGAGCATGGTCAATAAAAAAGTCAACATCGCTAACGATGACGGGGCGTATGAGCGCGAATCAATAAGCTTGAATATTGAGCGGCTGGGAATAGCTCGTAAAACTACGCCCTGCTCGCAACAAACATCTTTCAGAGATTCATCATGTTTAAATGAGAACACACGCGGGAAGCAATCTTCTCATTACAGCAAGGAGCGACTTCAAAAGTCACGTTGAAATGAGATGCTAACTTTGTCAAGTCAGAATCTCATTTACAATTAAATGGCTTAATCTATTATCTGGTGTCAGAATGGCTGACGGAGTCACGATTGAATCTTCTTTCGCCAGGCAGGCACCATTTAGTGCACACCGTCTCTGCGCACCGCTCTCGCGGAAACGTACATTTTGCCTCTTTCAAACTTTGTTGACGGCAAGTTTAATTAGATAAATTTCCATCCGAATGCCCCAGCGACTCGTCTGTCTTCATAAAGCACTCGCGCGCCAATAGGCGCACGGAATAAATTGGTGTACACATTCAATTTCGCCAATGCTGTAATTGTGTTTGAATATACATCTCGAGAGAGCAGCATGATCTTGCCTGTTTAATCAATTTAAGTGCTGCTTTCCCTCTTAAAAGACTGCTTTCCTGGCTGGAATTTCGCTTAACAACAACCGGTTTCTGCACCGACAAAGAAGGCCGACGGGTGTCGATTAAGATACGGAAAGTTCGACTTGGAACTTTTCGAGCTCTTCCTGAATATTTCACGAGGCAGAACCGAAAAAGCAAATTACGATGTTTCTGGATTATCTTGCTCTTCTTGCCACTAATGCCAGAGTCGCTCTGCGCGTGATTTATTTGCCAACAACAACGAGTGAATCGACTTTATTTATTTATTTCGAGGAACAAATCATCCCTTTTCCTCTTTCTCTCTTGCACCGCTTTTTCTCTATTTCTTCGCTGCCCGTTTTTTCGCTTTCGCCCGCCAGCAAATAATTTATCGAGCTGGTAAACCGGTTTCACTTTGACGTCGACTGTATTTTATTGTCGTGTTCCAATTTCCGCTGTAAACTTTCGCAGCTGCCGGCGGATCGGTATGTGCGTACATACTCCACTTTGCAGCTAGATATGGCACTTAATAGGCAATTAATTTCGCACGCGCCCGCTATTCGCCGGGTGACGCGTCTATTATTGCCCCGACAGGCTAATCCAACAACTATTTTAACGAGACTTGCTCGATCGACATCGCCAACTATGGACGTCGATGCTCAAGCTGTGTACCACACAAAACCCTTTTGTGCTGTGCATGTTTATGTGCGGTGATCGTGTTTGCGCCTAGAAATGTCCTGCGTCAAACAATATGCCTTCTCTATGGCTCTAGAGGCTCTTAAGAAATGCTTTCCAACCTAATGTGCCGTGATTACAGATTGTATATTTACGATGACGCAGCACTCTTTTCCCGACGGTATTACTTGCATGAGAGCTAACTTTACTGCTACTCGATAAAGGCACGCAAATACAGTCAGTTTGCGGGAAAAATTACACCATTTTTTGCATGTTAGCTATTTTAGGTTAGGATGCTAAAATGCATTATGGCGTGATTGACTTCAACTTGAAACAAATCCAGTTGTTAGTCATGAGCTATTCAATATTTATTTGATGTTTTTTTTACCACCGATCCCCTTCCCCACTGTCTTTTTTTAATTTTGTGCGATCATAACATAATATTTGGTCCTTATTTGACTGTTCCAGTACCTCAAACTGTAAGTTTTGGAAATTTCAGTCATTTGTAGCCGAAAGTAAAGTTAATCAATATCAGTTGACTTTTGTAGACCAGGTTGCTATTTTTAGTTTATATTTCAGCTCAAATGATTTTTCGCAGGACTTGAATGATTTTCACAGCAGTTTTGAAAATAATTTTACGAACAAAATGCACCTATATATATATATATATATATATATATATATATATATATATATATATATATATATATATATATTAAAAAAGCATTTTGCAACATTTTAGCTTCTTAATTTTTGTAGATTTAATTCAATTTCAAGTTATTCTAATCAAAACCTTCAGAGAGCAAAGAAATGGTCAGAGAAAATGATTTTTTAGGGTCTAATATTTTTTGCAACAGAGCAGTTATTCGCGAGATTGGAGGTCGATTGGACGCAATTTTTCAGCGTAGAAATTTTTAGGTGGCAGTTATATTTGCTTAAAGTACTTGTTAATAGATGGTGAAATTCCAAATTTGAAGCTCGGGAATGGGGGCGTTCCCTATTTTTTCGGTATCTCAAAAATACCCGAAAAACGAATTGTGTTAATGAATTGTAAACTGCAACTCTTGACTGCATTGAGGTATCACCTTGAAATTTTCACTGCCCAACCTAGTTTTTGATCCTGAACAACTTTTGCATTTACAAAAAATTCGCAGGTCGAAGGTCAAGGTCACCCTTTGCGACCTTTTTTTGAAAATTCAAAATTAAGGGATGATAGCCCCCTACGATTTTTTTGGGGTTCAGGGCTGAAATGTAGCCCGTGAAATTCTGCACAAGCACACCAAGTTTCATAGGTGCAATCGCGATACTTTTGCTGCAATTCGAATTTGAAGTTTGAAAACCTGCTCGAGGCCGCTTTACCGCGCGTGGACTTTGAGCAGCGATTTCACCTCTTGTTCTTCAAGTTGATTTTTTTTCGCATTTCGCTTGCTTAGAAACACCAATGGGGCCTCGGGTAGACCAAGGAAGGTCAAAATCGACCTTCAGGGTCTGTCCCTGACGTGACCCTGAGATCCGAAATATCGAAAATTTCCAATTTCATCGAACTTGGTGTCCTTAAATAGGTTTTCACCACCGTAGAGCTCAAATATGCAGCCAAAACTGCCGAATGACAATCCTGAAACCGGTTCTTGAAATAATTGTGGTAGCCATTCATCCAGACGTGATGTGTGAAATGGTCAAAATTTTGAAATTTTTATATATATGCTTAATACCATGAAAAAATGTTATTAAATGCAATAACAAATAATCTACTTTTAAAAACTAAAATAATTTGTTTCCTTACATTTTTAAGTAAAAATTTTAAAGATGTAATTTATTTGTTATTGCTCTAAATTTGTTAACTTTGTAAAAAAAACGATCGGTTTTTTTTAAAACTCAATATAAATTTCGTGTGTACAAAACAGAAGAATCTTTTCATATATTAAAAATTTCAAAATTTCGACCATTTCACACATCACGTCTGGATGAATGGCTACCACAATTATTTCAAGAACCGGTTTCAGGATTGTCATTCGGCAGTTTTGGCTGCATATTTGAGCTCTACGGTGGTGAAAACCTATTTAAGGACACCAAGTTCGATGAAATTGGAAATTTTCGATATTTCGGATCTCAGGGTCACGTCAGGGACAGACCCTGAAGGTCGATTTTGACCTTCCTTGGTCTACCCGAGGCCCCATTGGTGTTTCTAAGCAAGCGAAATGCGAAAAAAATCAACTTGAAGAACAAGAGGTGAAATCGCTGCTCAAAGTCCACGCGCGGTAAAGCGGCCTCGAGCAGGTTTTCAAACTTCAAATTCGAATTGCAGCAAAAGTATCGCGATTGCACCTATGAAACTTGGTGTGCTTGTGCAGAATTTCACGGGCTACATTTCAGCCCTGAACCCCAAAAAAATCGTAGGGGGCTATCATCCCTTAATTTTGAATTTTCAAAAAAAGGTCGCAAAGGGTGACCTTGACCTTCGACCTGCGAATTTTTTGTAAATGCAAAAGTTGTTCAGGATCAAAAACTAGGTTGGGCAGTGAAAATTTCAAGGTGATACCTCAATGCAGTCAAGAGTTGCAGTTTACAATTCATTAACACAATTCGTTTTTCGGGTATTTTTGAGATACCGAAAAAATAGGGAACGCCCCCATTCCCGAGCTTCAAATTTGGAATTTCACCATCTATTAACAAGTACTTTAAGCAAATATAACTGCCACCTAAAAATTTCTACGCTGAAAAATCGCCTCCAATCGACCTCCAATCTCGCAAATAACTGCTCAACAGTAAAAATGTAAACCACTTGAGAGAAAAATTGAGAATTTATGCAAATTATTTTTCCGTCTGCATTTTAAGTATTTAAATTTTGGAGATTGCAATTAAGATTTAGGCCCTTAATTTTTAGATTTATTTTCCAAAGCATTAACAATGTTTTCGGTAGATTTACTCAAAACTCTTCACTTCCAAAAGGCCACGTTTGAAAAAGCTGTTTTGGATCCACGCTCTCAAATAGCCTCTTTCAATTTAATTTTTCAAACAGCCTCGTGAATTAGAGTGCTCAGAATTTAATACCAGGAGCGCATTTTCGAGAAAAGAAAAACATTAAAAGAGGGCCCTAATGGATATTCATGTGCGCGAGAGTGAGACGTGAAAGCGGCGTAAAAGGCAGCAGCGTATGCCATTTTCCGCACTCTGCATCGCCGAATTAAATTATGCCCGCGCCAAAGGTGCAGCCGGCTTCTTTGGCGCGCGGCAAAATGAGTTTCGTGTTAAATAACAACGGCTGGCACACACCGGCTAATAAATCACCCGGCGAGATAATTACGTCATTAACCTCTCCGGGGGTGCAGTGATGAATTGCGAGTCGTTTTAAAATTGCCCGCGAAAAATGAGGCAGTTAATATCAATAACTTGCCCCCGTGAGCAGGAAGCCGAGTGTTTTCCCTTCCTTTTCCTCTCCCCGCGCATGATTTCAGAGCGGAAAATCTAATAGCCTCTGTTTGTCGGTGCAAATTGCACCAGCAGCAACCTACTTGCGAAAAAGTTTAATTAAAGAAAGTATGCGGCGAAAGACATTTAAAATGAAGGCAGATGCACTGCACTTTCCAGCTGTAAAAGGTTGCGACGCATCTGAGCTATGAGCGCGTGCTCGAAATTTATAACAATTTCTACGAACGTGCGCAGCTCTTTCCACGTCGAGGATGCTGGAATGTGGCGATAATGGGGCCGTTTTAATTAATCGCCGTGAATGCGTCGTGCATACTGGGATTTATAGAGCAAACAAATTAAAGGGGGTGTTTATACTAACTGAAAAAGTATCTCAAATGCGAACATTCTTTTTGCGAAATTTTAATTAATATGGAGCTTCTAGAAAACGTGAATGAATGACTTATTAAAGAACTGCCGAAATGCTAAATGGTGTTTGAAAAACAAACAGATCAAGACTGAGCCACTTTTACACTTTGACATGAAAGTTGCATGTCTCTGATAATATCGTTATGTCAGATTGCCTCTGTAAAAATACAATATTGCTGTTTATTCTTCCTCTACAACTCACAATCTAGAACATTGCTTACAATTTTCTCGTCATCAACTTTGTCATAATTTTTTACACTATCTTCGCTTTTAAACGTTCTTTATTTTCATCTAATTGTAAAATACCGTTGAAATTACGTAGTCTAATACTGAACATCGTAAAACGAAATAAAAAGCTTAAGAGCAAGTGCAGCTAAGGATTTTTTTTATTTTCCTCAGTATTTTTCTAAAGTTTTGATATACCGATCACATCATTTAATTAAAATATTCTGAAGAGTTTGCCTAGCTGGAAAAATACTCAGCTTTGCCATAATTTAACAATGGAAAAGGCAACATTTACAAGTTTTATAATTTGCTACATTTTTCATGCAGTATCAATGCCAAAGTTTTTGCTTGGTTAAATTTATTTGATTCCGTGACCTAATTTGTATTCTAGAGTTGAAACCTCGCTGGGAAATAAATTCATGATATCCTGCAACTGCCAGCAATTACCCGCCTTGCAATTTTTATATTCGCTATTTAATTTGACCTCGACTGTAGCAAAAACTTATTGGATTTGAGCTGGAGAAACAGCGTTGCTAAACTCAATTGCCTCTCTCTCTCTCTCTCTCTCTCTCTCTCTCTCTCTCTCTCGCTCTCTCTTGGTTTCCAAAGATGGTGCTCGGCTCGGCTGTTAACGTTATTTTATTATATTTACCGTCGAGCAATCGACGACAGCTAACTAGATCTGCAGCGTACGTGCGTGTGTGTGTTGCTTGCTGGTTGTGCCAATCGGCCCTCTTCAACATCCTACTCTCGCCGACTGACTCGCAAACTTGAATTCAATCCGCAACTGTGGCGTATTTTGCTGCGACAGTTCAATATTCTGCACGCTCCCGCCTCAGTCCCACGGGAAATGTTATCCGCAACGCTTCTTTTGTCGTATTCTAATTAACCAAGTTTCGAGTGCGTGAAAATGCGTGCACAGGAATCCGGTACGCCAATTCACTTAGCTGGGAAGAATGGCGAGCACAAATTCCGACGGAATTATAATCCGAGAGGCAATCTTGAGCGGGGATCAAACCTCTTTGATCGAAAAGTTTCTTAGCCACGAATTCCTAGAGCCCAGTTTCGAGACAAAACTCGTGCCAGCTAGCAGAACATCATCTCACCATTTCAGCCGCGGCAAATTCCATTTTCCGACGGCTGTTTCTCGCGAGCGCACACAAGTTCTCAATTACCGAGATAAGCATAAAGGCGTAGCCGTCGTTGATAGCATCAGTAATGGCTTATTACTTTATTGAGTGGCCTCGAGCCGTAATAAAAGATCGGTTCATTTAAATGCATGGAAACAGCCAGTCTGCAGCGCAACAACACTCACTCTTTGTACACTTCTCGCAGCAGCAAATTCATCCGAAGCCAGCAGCTAAGCTGTAAAATTTTACAGCTGCACCCACTCGGCTAATCGCGCAGAAAGCAGATGAGTGATTGTGTGAACGCTGATTATATCCGAACAGTCAGGCGGAAACTTTTCTCTTTCTCCCCTCATGCGGTGTGTGCACGCAGTCGGGCCCCTAATGGCGCCCACAATATCGAAATTGAGACGTTTTTCTGCCCATTCTGCCGACCGCGACGGCACGCACGCCAAATTTCGGTGGCAGCACCCTTACACTGGTAAATGGAAATGCGGTTGATATCCATTCCACGAGGTAAAAACAAATTTTATATTATGTAGTTTGAATATCGTGAGTTCACTGAGGATTACTTTTACATATGTATTCTATTTGAATGATTAAACTTTTCCTTTAAGTGAAAATTTGTCATATTCTCATTTGCCCTTTCAAGAATTTTCATATTGTTTGTTATCACGTAAAGCTACAACTAGCAAAATCTTTTGCCAAAGGAAAAATAGATCACAGGTGTCCATATTGGCAGCTTCAAATAAATTGAAGATCTGAGGTATTTTTGTATGAGAAAATTTCTATCGCAGGGAGATTTCTATTTCAACTCCATTTTATTTGTCTTTAGCCCCTTATTTATTACTACCCTTCATGTCTTCTAATAGCAGTCTTCTCCTTGCATATGTGTTAGTTTTAAGCTCAATCATTCCGAACATTGAATCCTAATATTATATATATCATTCCTATGATTTTCAGATAGCAGCAAATTTTGAATCGAATTTTTATTGATATTGTTAGCATCCGCCCTATTTTGAATTACAAATGGGATTGCAGTTTCACAGAATTTTTCTCTCAGAACGCGCAGTTGGAAAGAAACAAAGAAGCACAAAAGTGATTTAAAAATTTCCGCGTAATAATGGTGTATGGCACACACAGCAATTGAGCGGGTGGGTGTCCACAAAGAACGCAGCATTTCCGCTTTGTTCGGGTGCTAGTGCAGCATTTTCGAGAGTGCAAAACGCAGAGCGCCGCCGGGTACACAGACACACACACACACACTCGCACGCGGCCGAGTGGCAAAGCCGCCGGTGTAATTGGCAAAAACGAGCGAGAGAGATGCTGACTGGATCATCTCATTTCGCAGGGCTCAAACAATGGACGCTGGCTTCCCTCCTACGCTCGGCGCTCGCTTTGTTGCGCGCGTGTGCAATATTGAGTTTCGCCGCATTGTCTGCGGCTCTTATTTTTATTTAATTATGTCGTGCGCGCCGAGCCAGCCAGCCAGCGTCAACGATACATACCATACGAGAGCAAAAGAGTATGTGTGTTGCAGCCAGGCCAAATTGATTTTCTCCCTCGGCAGCCCAACCCCCTCCCCCTGGGTGCCCGGCTCTTTTTCCGGCTGAAAGGCAGATGGCCAGATTAAAAAACTAATTAATTTGCCGCGGCGAATTTTGTGCCAGCTGCCTGAATAAACGCAATCAATTCGGTGTCGCTGTCGCTTTTTGCTAACATACACACACTGTCGTGTGCGTTTCATTTGGCTAATTCGCTCGAAAAATGCACTGTGCGCTTGTTTATTTATTCGGCCCGCGGAGGAAATTTGCCAATCGTGGAAAATATTTCGACAAACAAGCCCGCTGATTTGCAAAAGCCTGTATATGGTGTTTTAAACTCATTCCCGCTGATAATTCGAATCGCAAACACAATCTGAAATTTCGCAAACAACATCTGTTTTCCGTGGATGAACCTGTAAAATTGCCAAGTGGGATTTGCCAGGAATCAGCATGTTTGTGAGTTCCATGAATCGTTTTGTACCCCTAATGATTAACTAGAATATTTATTTCAGCCAGATGAAATCTTCGCAAAGCTGGTATCTTAAGGGTTAGATATTCAGTTTTATGCTATGTTTGCACAGTCATCCTTCATTTTTGCCACATAAAAAACAAGCCGTTAGACGGCTGATCCTGAAAGCTCACTCAAAAGTTCCGTTTCAACTTTTGCGATCTCAGGCAGAACGCCAACTACAATATATCTCTCACCGTTCCCGTAATCAATAGAGGCAAACTTTGCCAGCTCGCGAGAGCGCACATATACACACACACACACACGCCACACACTTTCTTCCTTCCCTCTTGCTGTTTCGGTTTACGACTCAACCGGTTGGCTTAGTTGGCGGCAATATTAAAAAGATCATTCGTCCGCCGCGAGTAATTCGAAAGCAAAGTTTGCTCTGCGCGCTCGCTTGCTCGGCTAGGCTTTTTGTCGAGCATAAATACCCTGCGGGCTGCCTACCTTTCAAAGCCCACGCGTTGCTCCCATTATGCTCCCTGCTCGCGTCACACACGCCAAACAAGTTTGCAACACGGGCCGGGAAAAAAGAGCAGCTTCGTTCGGAAAGTCGTAAATCGCAACCAGGAAGGATTTAATTACTCTTACGCCCAGCTGCCTCTATAGGCGTCATTGAGGCCGAGAAGTGTTGCCGCGCGGTGCTCAATGTTTATGATTATAATATTGTGTACTTTGACCCATTCAGGGGGCTTTTTACAACTTTCCAAACCTTATCACCCACATCGTTTGGAATCATGGAATCATGAGATAAACCCAGCCTTCTCTAAAACAGGCTCATTTCTCAGATACGAAATAATATAATTTCCTCTTTTACAAATTAATACAAGCAAGAAACATGTTGGCGAAATGGGGACCGTGGATTATGTGGTCAGTAGATTAAATTTTATGAAAAGTGACGATTCCCCAGTAAACTGGGGCTGTTAACGAGCGAAGTGGGTGGTGGCGGGAGGGTAAGTGAGGTGATCGTTGCACGGATGCTCTGGATATTCTTTTTTGGCTAAAAATTTATTTTAAATATAATGGTGATGTCGGAAATAATAGCGTGAAATGGACCGAAATTAAATCTCTAGAAAATTATATTTAATTATTGCCACTGAGGAATTTTCCCAGCTATTTATTTGGTTATTTCGTGCACACAGAGATAACAATGTTGTTTATTAATACTCGTGTAATTTCCACAAGGACAAATAAAAACAATTATGAGCGAAGTAAATTTATAATTCATTATTGTTGTTTTGAAAATATTTTTATGAGCAAAGTACGTATATATTTAATGAATAGAGGGTTTCAAAAGGCATTTTTGCAAATTGGTTTATCTAATCTGATTCTCAATACATTATCAGACTAAAATGTTGGGTTGGAGGAACATAAAAGCCATATTTTGGCAAAAAAGAGGTTCTTTCGACTGCCATTATATCCAATAAGCGTGGTTATTCATAAGGCTATTCGATGCATTACATGGCCTCTGCAGAGAATTAAAATAGATTTTGGGCATGCTGGCGAATACCGTGCAATCGTGCATCCCAGCAGGCACACACGAGGGTTCAGCTGAATTTCGCCGAATTAAAGACTAATATGAACAGATAACCGACCTTTTCACGGATATTCTACGGCTGGCTCTTTAATTAGACAAAACGTCTTTCGATAGAAGCCGCAGCAAATCAGCCAACAATTCCCTTGCCGACCGTTCGCCTAACCAAGAGAAACCCCAGGTCTTTTTTGTGCACCAAATCGACTCGTAATAAGTTATGGCAGAACGGATTTTCTCCTCTCTCCTCTGCTCCGTATGGTTTTTTTCCTGGCTCAGGATAGATGTAAACTAATAAAAAGTTATGCGATTCTCTCTATTTGCAAGAGCGCAGCCAAACTTCCACCCCCACCCCTAATTTATTTGGCTTTCAAGAAATGAAAAAGCGCCAGCACCGAATCAATAACCCAGCGGCGTTTTTCGCCACCCGAGAAAGATAAATGAAACAACTTTTTGCCTTGGTCTCAACTCGGTGCTGCACTTGCGACGGCTGACCCACATTTATGCGCGGCGATGAAAAGGGGTGTGACAAATTGGCAATTTCGCCACATACTCTCATTCAACTGTCGTTATTCTCACTTCAGTGCTTCGAATGTTTCATAGCTGAAATCCATCAACTGCACTGTTCAACATCATCGAGTAATGTATTTTCTGTTTTTGCACAGTAACCTTCAAACTAAAAGGCGGAACGTGCAGGATTGTGCTCAAAGCTAAGCTAATGTGGCTTTATGTGCCAGTTATAAAAGTGAATTGTCAAACCGGTGTCAAACAAAAGGTGGCGGTTTAGCATTATATTAGCGACTGTTAATCTGACAAAAGGCTTTAACAGCCTTTTTCACATCCCCAGGTGCCGACGGCGGAATTGCAAAATTGCATTGTGAATAAATTCAGCTTGTTGCATGACTGCACGCCGGCGAATTTACGGCCGCCGCTCGTTTTATTTATTATCATGCAGATAAAATTTGTGCACACAGAACAGAGAATAACATGCATCAGCTGCAGAGTGGTGAGTGTGTGTGTTGTAATGGTGCAGCCAGCCGCGCGCTTCGGCGGCCATTGTGGCTGAAGAGAGAGAGAGAGAGAGCGAAATGGTGATGATAAAAAATCAGCCACCGGAGAACATCAAAGCTTTTAGCATGCATTATTTCTCAGTTAGGTGTGTTGCCAAACAGTGCGGCAGCCTACCGCGGGCGATGAATTATTATTGCATTCATTAGCGTCCGGGGACATTGTTTGCGACGTTTCTATCCAGTTTCATCAATATTTGCAGCTGCGGGATCAGTATGGCGAATAATTTCTGATTAGGAAGTTGCGCACTCTGTTAATGACGTATTCGTTCTATAATTTGCTCCATTTCAATGAAGTGGAAAAGTGAGTTTGTGGGAATTTTCAACGCAATGAAACTTGCGATAAGCTTTAGACTGATTGGCCGGATTGCGTTTGACCTATATTTGGTCGAAACAACACAGCTTTGAATGATAGAAACAGGAAATCTGGTTTTATGTTCATTCTCGTATATAAACATGAGATAAATGAATCACGTTGTAAATGATTTCAAAAGTATTCACGACAGCGATCAAACGTCAGGATTTCCTGAAAACGAATGAATGAGTGCCTATCAGGGGGCAAGGAAAATAATCGAGTTGTGAAGAAGGATATCTCGACGGAAAGATTACGAAAAATTTTGTGATCCAGTGGGCGCGAAATTCGATAATGCAAAGCAACAATTAAAAAAACACACTTTCCAGCGACAATTGTCCAAAATTATGCTAATTTTCACTGTAGTAGGGAATAATATCACCATTCTTCGTTTGTTATTGGCTATTATTTGTATCAATATCGACTGATTTTTTCATGAAATACACTTTACGCACAAGCCTGTTTTCGCCGAACTCAATCTCAAGGCGAGGCGACGGACACAACTCATCAGATAAATCAGTCAGTCTAAAAAAGTTATTTAAAGGCAGACAATTTTTTACCTCTTTGAATTGCGTCATTTTCCCGTTGAAAGATAAATCAGGTCAAACGTAATGTATGCATAAAATGATAGTGCCAAAAAGATATGGCAAGTGATGAATGGATAATGAACGATGATACGGATGATACTTTGGGGGCTAGACTCGGTTTGTTCTGCGGTTAATCATGTACCGCAGATATTTGCGGATGATCTTTTTGCGCGAGTGGGTGGTGCTGGCGGGGGAAGATAACTCATGTGCATGCCACGGGGCCAATTTCAAGCTCCATCGGCCGGCGCCGGCAGCCATTTGGCGCATTCAAATGACGAAAATTCGGTGGGGCTGACCCCCAGCGTGTTCTGGAGCCCATAATTCTCAGTGGCAGCCATTGGCAAATAATATCGGGCCGCCGTAAATCCAGCCACCCCTTTGAAGGAGCCCCGGACCGATTTTTGCCAGGCGAAGCCGGGATCGTCTCTGCGGGTTTGGCTTTCGCACCAGCTCTCTCGTTCTCTCGGGGCCCGTGCGTTTGATATGACCGTGTCGTTCAAAACACCCGTCACACCCAGCAGCAGCGCCAAAGTCGTTCTGCAAATGTATGGCTTTGGCACCAGCGCTCGACCGATGTCGGCAGCTGCTTGCAAATATAATGTTTGCATGTTTAAAGCATTTAAGGGAGCAGGAAGTAAAAATTGCCTGTTTGATGAACTAAAAAGTTTAAACGTTGATCGCCTTTCCCAAATGCAAGTTTATGAACGGATTTTTTTTGTGAAAGACGCAAGCAAAAAGACACCAGACATGGAAGCCAATCAGAACAGTTCAATACCGCTGACGTCATTGCACCGAATAGCTCTGTACTTTTTCACAATAATGCAGAAGTACCTAGTTTTTTCAATCAATTTGTTATTGTGGTTATTGACTAGGTATACATTATCCTTTTCCATTGAGCAATTCAATTTCTTTCATTGAATGGTAAAGGTAAGATATACCCCCTGCGGGAAACAATATTTTAATTTTCAACTACGAGCTCTGAAAGAGCACTATTAATTGGGACAAGGGATCATCCCGAAAATAGAATTTCCAATGATGATGCATGTATGGGACCCAAATTTTTTTTTAATTTATTTATTCCTCTAACACCATATTATACATAACAAAGAGGGAAAAGGCACTTGAAAAAGCAATCAGGTCGCTAAAACGTCGGCAATCAAGAGATAGCCGAGCCGAACAAGGCCTATACTAAGACACTTTAAAATTTTTGCCACAGGTGAACTTTGAGGTCAGATGACAAATACTCAAACTGTCTTTGGCTGAGGCAAATTATGCCTAAAATATCGAGTGACATTTTATTTCAATTTCATAATTTTCCGTTTGCATAGCTACCAATTTTATGGCCAAAAAGAACCGTGCGCTTAAATTAAGTATATGAGTTCAGGCATGGGCCTACACATATGCAAAACCTATGCGCAAACGGCAGCAGTGCATTGGATGACAAAAATCTGATTCTGCATGCAAATATGTTCTGATCAATTAAAAAAATGGTTAGGTTTTCAGAATATCTTGACAATAATGCTAAACCAAACTAATTCTTCGAAATATAGGTGCACTTTAATTCCTTACTAATAATTTCGTCCACAACGCTATCGGATATTTTCATGTCTAGTAAAAAAAATTTCTGCCCTCTATTTTTACCTGTTATAATTCAAGCATTGCAATGTCGGTACACGTCAGGGAAACTCTTTTGATTTGGTATGTTTCTTTAAACTATACTAACTGCATTTCTGTTATTTCTGTTGCAGGTATGTGCTTTTGACTAGGGGGCAGGAGCTGAAGTTCGTATGGGCTAAGTATACTGTTCACCGCAACACATGAGTCGTAATTTAAATTTTGCCAAGCTTCGCTTTCCGGATTGCGAGGATGCAATGCAATATTTGGAATTTCCATGGCAGATGGCTTCTCTGAGCCACTTGAACAAAAGGCCTAAAGGAAATAGAGAGACGGTGCCAAATTGCCACCAAAGAAGTTGGCCTACAGGAGCTTGGTTTTTGCGACGCTCGGTTGGAGATGGATGTCTTTCGCAAAAGTTGGTTCGCTCGCTCACGCGCGTTCACATGGTGAGATGACGACATGCGGCCTGGGAGACGAATTGTGTTGTAATGAATTCATGATCTTTCATTATATTTTGCCGAGCATTTCAATTCGTCCCGTCGGGGCGTGCTTTCCAAGTTTGAGAGCTTTATTGCTTTCAAACTCACTCGTGAGAGAACGCGCGCAGGCTTGGCCCTGGAAGTGACATTGCGCTGGAGCGAGTGCTGGGACATTCATTAGGATGACGAATCGCAAGCTTTTTCCACTGCCGCGTTAGCCAGCCAATTTCCACGGCTGCTAATGCTAATGCCTGGACTCTGCAATTAAAAAAGCAAGCTAACTCACTTCTGCACTGCTCGAAAGTGTCCTCATCTATATGCGCGTTCTCCTTTTGCAACTATTTATCAAAGAACTGTCACGCTACGTAGAGAAGTAGCATGAGAGTGAAATGCGAGCACGTCAACCGTATTTCCAAGCGAAGGGACGGTTAATTTTCATGCAAAACAAGGTCACGTCTTAATGTAACTGCACTCACATGCAACGTGAATAAGCCTCCTCTGCTCTCTGCTTTGACACGATTTTTCCTCTTGCAACTCTTTCCGATGCTCGTGCTGCAGCAGTGTAATTCCCATTCTCACCGCCAAAGTGCCCAGGTTTCTGCTTCTCACTTGGTAATGGAGCCGTAAATGCACTTTAATAGAGTCTAATCCAATCGTTGCACCGTCATCAAAGGCAGTTTTACGCTCGCTCTGCATTGTTCTCCGCCGCAAAAGTTAGTTGCGCTCATTGAGAAAAAGTGTCGACTTTATCCGCTAAAGTGTCAAAAGCGAGCGTGTAATTGTGTCACGTGCGCCGACCGACTATTTCTGTCATAAGGCTTTCGTCGGGTGCGAACAAAGGGACGATCGAGCAGATAATTCACTTTTAACTCTTGTGCAAAGAAACCGAGGTGGAAATGGAAGAAAGAGACTATGCACGCAAGTTATCTCCCTGCTGAACTCTTTCCCGCATATGGATGGCGCACGCGGGAAAAAATGCTGCCTCCATTAGCGAGTCTGGGAAAAGACACAGGCCCTCGTGCTTTCAAAGGGGAAACGTTTGATGAATTTCCAGGTTCACACAAAGCAGGCTATTTACCAAAAACGTACAGAACAAAAACTGGCTTGCCAAGGGAGTTTTCAAAAAGCCTTGCTGTTTAAAATATCTGGAGGTTTCCTTTTTTGGTATTCAAAACGCTGATCAAAGAGATCCAATTAGTTTGACTGAATTGTTAAGTCCGATGACAAATTGAATGAACTTGGCATTGAAAATTTATAAAAATTACTTATTTGTTGTATGTTTCTTTGTTTATTCTCACAATGAGTCATAAATACATTAATATATCTCAGTCAAAACAAAAATCAAAAGCATGTGAGAATGGGTAAACTTCAGGCAAACATATGTTAGCTAAGACCCTTCCCTTAGGACAAAGCCAACACGGGCCCAGACTAGTAAAATTCAAAATCACACTTTATAAATAAGTTTCAACCAAACCTTTATATTTTGCATTGTGATTAATAGTGATAGGGAAGCATTCCTGTGGGCAAAACGCTTTCTCGTCATCGCGGATCAAATCTATTTCCATTTTTGACAAATTTGTCACCATCACTCTAGCAATCAATCATGAGGCATTGCAATATTCATGAAGGACCAAACGTCACAAAAATTAGCCCTCTCTTCCTTCCGAGCTCTTTTCACCGCGATTCTGCGTAAGCGAGAGACGCGAGCATTGATTTTCAACGCCGCATTGAAAATCACCGCCTGGTGCTTTTTGCACTCCATTCGTCTCACGCCAGCGTTACCGAGTCTGTAATTAAATCCGTCTGCCTCTGTTTGAAAAGACGCTACGTGAAAACAACATTTCACCGTTTCAATTATAATTCTGCGAACGACATTAGGAAATCAAAAATGGATTCTGCGCATGCTCATTATAATGTACATTTTGTGAAATCACTCCGTCTCCCACATTTTCATATCTTTTAAGTTTAAAATGGAATAAAACGAAAGAAAGAGGCTAACATTTTGATGATATTTTGGCACTTTTTTAAATTTAAATTTAAGAGAAAATATCACATTCAAACGTGCTTGAAACGTGACAATAACACGAGTGTTTTGAATTCAAAAAGTTTTTAATTTAAGGTCTCTCTGGTAAGATGGAGTAAACTAATAAATATATAGTTTTTACTTATAGCGTTCAAAGAATAAAATGATAATAAAGAAATTGATGATAATGCAGCTGAAATGTGATTTGTCACTCCATCATAGCATCTAGAATTACTATCACTTGATTTTACCTGTCAAGAGGACCTTTTTACATAAGCTGGTAAGAGGATTAAAACTTTGGAGCGGAAAATCAGTTTCAGAAAGTGAGTAATTTCCGGTGATTCATTTAACAGTTATTGCCTAAGTTCATGAGAACACATTTCGATCGGCTGAATAATTCAAGAGGAAATCACTCGTCTCTTACTTTTTACCCGTTTTACTCGCAGTTTACGGTTCGTTACAGCAAATTTTCTGTTAGGCCGCGTGTGCCTCGAGACGGTCCGCGGACCGAGCAGGTGCTAACGTTATCTTCTTGTACGCAGGCCGGAGAAGACCAAGCGAGTGCGATTTTTTGTCACTACCCAAGCGAAGTGGAGCACGAAAGGAGACGTTATACACGAGGAACATAATATAACACGGAGCCAGAGTACTGCTTTAATGGAATATCAAATCATAATGCAAAAGACCGCAGGAGACCGCACGTTGAGCGAACGAATTCCTCGGAGCCACACGTGCTGCAATAAGCAGCACAGATTTGATATCTTAAAAAGCACTATTACCATTTTTGCTCGATCCGTATATTCACTTTTACTACCGAGCCATTGTGCTAATGCTGCTTCGATTCCGAAATGGAAAATCTTTCTCTTTCCCTGCTCAGATTACGCATTTCGCCATATCCACTCCGCCAGATCAAAGAGCGCACACACACCCGCTCTTCATTTTTTTATACCGAGCCGAAAGAAAGGGACCAAAAAGGAAAAAAATGCTGTTGCGGAAATTACATCGAGCATCAGCGTGTGTGAGCCTTGATTTTATACGTATACACATACACGTACGCGCGCCTCCTTGTGTTTCCACTCTTAACTCTTTTTTACTCGAAAATTGTCAAACAGAGGTGATGTCATTAGAGGAAAATAACGAGGCAAACTCAGATAATGCTGCAATAAAGCCTTTGCTCCGACATACATGGCTACTTTTCATGAGCTGGTATATATATGGGCATCACTATCACACGCCCATGTTGAGAGTTCCCATAAAATTCTAGAATATTCCATCTTCTTGAGATGCTAAAGATATTGATTTTTTTGTGTGTGAAAATCATGTATACCGGTGAAGAGGTGTTCCAGTCATTGAATGTGCTTTCCTGCAGATTTGAACAGTAATTAAATAATTTATTTACCTTTAATTAATTAAAGGAAAACAGATTTTTCAGCAAAAAGCTTGTTTATATCTTTAAATACTGAATTTTACCATTATTTTAGCGCATCGCTTTTCCTTACCCAATTTGCAACTTCACTGCTAATTTTGTTATCATTGAGAAAAATTGAGCCATAACACACGAATAAAGTTCTAAATCCTATACAGTTGATTAGAATAGTCAAGGTCTGCATTGCACCCATGCTAATACATAACTGATGAACAAAAAACGAGCAACCGATCGATCGACTTTGATGCTCAGGCCAGCCGAATTTCCACAATCCTCAACGGACCCCGTCGAAAAGTGAATCAACTGCCTCGTGACCGCAGTTTAATCGAGCAGCTGGATGATAAAACTAATCCACCGCAAATTAAAAGCCTCAACGGAAACATAACTGAAGCGGCACCGTGAATAATCGTGCTTTCCCAGCAAACTCGGACACGCAGCCGAGAACGAAATTGCGTTTCGGACCGAACGATAACAATAATTCACGAGCGGCACACCAGAGACGTCGGCAAACAACTGCGGCCGCGAGTCGGTCTCTGCACACGGCGATTATTAGCTCGGGGATGTGCGGCTAAAGCTGAATAATTAACGGACACGCGCGGGCCGAATAATCATCTGCAGTCGCTTTTCAGCTCGGACCTTTTTGAATGATGCTCCTGCAACTGAAAACGAGAGCGTTGACCCGTTGTGCATCCGCTCTCTAAACGAGATTTAGCCCTGTGTATGGTCAAGAAGGTGCTGCTTAAACTGAGATAGCAACCCTTCGGCAAGAGCTGTTTGAACAGCTCAGCAAGGAAATGAATGCACATCACCTGGTCTGGAATGACCGCCGATAGCTTTTGACTATGAGGGCTGTCGGTGTTGGACGACTCAATTCAGCTCGGTTGGAAAAGCGGTAGCGATGCTAATCGAGTAAATGTAGGGCCGAGAATGCTTTAGAAAATCTTTTATCCGAGCTGCATGGCAAATTTTATTAGTTAAAGCCTTCTAGAGATTGGTGTCAGGGATAGAGATAGCTTCTGTAAAACATTTAACTACATGGAATGTATTTAAAGAACCATAATTACGGAAATTATGAATAATCTCTACCATTATTAAAAAAAAACATTTCAATATATATACGGGAATAAATTTAAGTGAAAAAAAGAAAAGGCGTAATTATGTTTAGAGTATGGACCTCCAAATTTATAATCATCTGGCTCAGTCTACCAATTCATTGTTAAAAAAAACTTGACACCTATAACGTAACTTTCTATCCAAGTTGCCTAGAAATACTCGTTCGCTGAAATAAATAAAACTCACTAATCCTGAATATTAAAGAGAAACTGAAAGCTTTGAAGATATCAGAGTGTGTTACGCACCCAGCCATGTTTGATTTTGGGTTGGGCTGAAAGCTTGACACTCTCGAGAGAAAGTGCTGCATGTCGTTGAGTGTTGTACATACACATACGGACCAAAATACTGTTTCTCGTGCGCACTAGCTGTATACACTAAGTCTACAAGTCCACTCAAGGCGAAGCGGCGTGGCCCGGAATGATCTTAGAGTTTGCTTGTGTTTATTCAAGTCGGCTGCTCACTCGTGGAGAGCAAATAGTGCGCTCCGGGCGCACTGCCCCGCGATTTTGCGAAATTTGATTTGTTCCGCACGCTGACGGCGCTGCCGAGGGATCGCATTTTCGAAATGGATTTGGGCCGACGCCAGCGGAGATGAAAGAAAATTGGCACTTTTGCTCTCCGCGTGCATTGTGTGCGCAAAAAGTTAATGCTTCAGCCAACTCTTTTCTTCCCTTTCATTCACATTACCATTGTAATTTGGAGAACACTGCTTATAAAAGTTTGATTAACTCTTTTTGCCCTCGCAAGCAGCGCCAGTTGTGTTTCATCTCGAGTGTGTCGAGTTAGAGATAAAAGATCTCAATCAAAATTATAGGGACTCGCTCGTGAGACCGGGGTAGAGAGGAATGCTCGTTGACAATGATCTGAGCACAAAGCAGGCGGCGAGGAAGCCAGTTAGAATCGGCGTTTCCGTACACTACATAAAAATAGTCGGAACGCGAAGCAGTTGTTTGCCGCACAGATAAAATAATTCGAAGATTATGTTGGACTCGTAAACATTGCCTTTGGAAATTGCAACTGCCGGCCGCAAGAAGCCTCAAGCTCGAATTACACAAACCGAGAGCAAGAGTATGCAATGTACGCTCTCGCACGAAAGTGTAATCTTGGATGGCTTCTTTGCAGCTGCCGTTCGGACTTATCGCACTCGCCGCCGCCACAACAACAATCCCTGGCCATCCACTCGCTTTCCCAACGGCCACGATATTACAAGCCCGTTTTTAACTTCGCTCTTCCGCAGGCCAGGGGCGGGACTCGCCGACAACAAGAGAACCTCGAGATGGCTTGTTTGCATGCGTGTGGCTTGTGTGTCGGTGGCGGCGGCCCGTTGAGGCCTGGGGTTGACTTCTTGTTAGTGTAAGAGAGAAAAAAGCCATTCACTGAGTGAGTTTGCGCAAAGATATGCTTTTCAATTCGAGATTTCAAAGGACTATCTTTTATCCGCGTGCAGAACCGCCAAGTGCGAACGATTTGTTAGTCGACTCTGCTGACGACATTGTTGAATCGATTACGAAAGCGTGCAGACTTGTGGTTTTACGACTTTCTTTCACTGAAATGTTGATCATTTATAGACGGTGCGAAATCCTAAGTAAATAGATTAATCTTAAAACTGTTCAATCAATTTAAGGAAATAATTGAAAAGTCTAAAGCAAATCGTCTAAACATTTAAAGCTATTAAACTTAGTTTTAATGGTGCAAGTTTCATTCGAAACCTTTCAAGCTGCCACACCATGATCTAGGATCCAATTGAGCTTGAAAGTGCTTCTTGCAGACCACGTCCGCCCCTTGGATAGTTTATGATGAGACTACCCTCAAGGAGATTTGAGTTCCGCTTGTCGAACGTCCCCCACAAATATTTATGCTTCCGCAGAGTGTTATTTGAGGGAAGGCGGAGAATTAATTGGCAATAACAAAGAAAAATGTCGGCCTCGCGAGACAGAATTAGTGTGGAAGTCTTGGCTCGCAAGCCCAAAATCAAGCAGCTCTCACTGGCTCGTCTGAAAAGCCTTTGTAAGACGCTGCCGCTTTAAAAACGCCACGGTGAATTTCGCCTTTGATGTTCGGCGGGACGAGCGGAGATTATTTATCGGGAGCGGCGAGAGCAACCCGCAAGCACGTCACCCGAAATTTATTCGCACCCCTCCAAGCCCCAGACGAGGAGACCGCAAGTAGTTGTTGTTGGAGTTCGCTGGAATACCTGCATGTCTCCCACAACAAACATCCTTTAATTAATGGCGGCTCGCCTTCCTGTCAACGCGGGTTAGAAAATAATTTTTAGCCCGATCGTCTTTCCTGCACTTGACAAATTTCTTAAGCCAATTTGCAAACTTTCTAGACAAATTTAATTAATTACTCTAGATTCCGCGCGCTGCGAGGATTAATTAATTAATTTAAGTTGGCAACTAGCTATTGCGTGCCCGAAAAGTCTGATGTTCTGCGACCGGCAAGAGTTGCCGTTTCTGAACTTGTTTCGCAAACTTGCGAGTGGCCGAAAAGCCTGCTGTGTTTTTTCGTCCTCCCAACAAGGGTAATTCCATACCTCAAGGGCAAACTTGTCTAATATATACTTCATTGGCCACAGCAAACTTAACACTGACAGCGTGTAGTTTTTGTGTCGGATAAAGAATGGAACGACCGCTCATTTCGCAGACCGTGTAGAAAAACTCAATCATCCCCAGGAAAGCAGTAGCTCTCTACAATCGAACTGTCTGATGGTGTATCAAACGAACGCTCGACAGAAAAAGGGCAAAAGAGACGCCTTGCCAGTTAGCGAAAGCCTTTTGAGCGCCCAAAAAGCCTTTTGGCCCAACCCGAATGCTTCGTTCTTACTTACAACAACTGCAAAATCAATAGGCGCTGCCCACACGTACACGTTCACTATACGCAGTCCGATTATTAGTGGGCACATCATCGTCATCATTCGCCCAGCTCTCTCCGTCTCTCGCCGGAAAAATCAATTCTTTGCCAACCAACCCGGTGACTTTCCATTTTTGTAAATCGACGCACCATGCTGCAACAGCAACTGGGCTTCTGAAAAGAAATGGGAAATTTTCCCCAAAATTGTTTCCAAATATTGAATGCTCACTGACCACCTTATACAAATTTCACAGCAAATGGGGGAAATGTTATGAAAAATTAATAAAATAAGAAAAAAGACACTTGCGTGCGTAAAAACAAAATGACAATTTAATTTAATGCCACCAAATATCTTACAAAAAATTATTCAAATATCCTTACATTTTCAAATTCAAAATAATAAAATAGAATAGGAGTCTCGATTTTTTAAACAGAAACAATTTGTGCCTCGCAGTTATGGCCAATGATGTGAATGATCCAAAGAGAGGGATACAAACGATTAACGACTATTTTCCACTCTCCATAGCAAGCAATCGATCAGAGAGGCTCTGAATTTTTCATCCAGGCTGTTTTCGCAACACACGCACTGCGTTTTCGCAGCGACACGAGAGAGAGAGAGAGAGAGAGAGAGAGAGAGAGAGAGAGAGAGAGAGAGAGAGAGAGAGAGAGAGAGAGAGAGAGAGAGAGAGAGAGAGGCAGAAGCACTAGTCGCGTTTTTTTGTGTCCGCGGGAGATTTATTGCCTAGCGTGTAATAAGAAGCTAGGGGCGGCAGTTTGTTTGGTCTCTCTCACTCTCGGCTGCTGGCAAACGGCTCCTCATCATTTAAATGGCGCTGCTGGCGTGATAAGTGGTGCATAAAATAAAATAAGTTGCGCCGGCAGCGCGGAAATTGTTGCGAATTTAATTACTTGAAAGCCACTTTAACCTTTCGGCGTGTTATTAAGTCTGGCGCTCTTAATTCGAGTGCTTTAATTCACTTCCTGTTTTCCTCGTTATTCTTGCTAACACCCTTTTGCTGGTCTCCTCTGCAAACACAGAGCTATTATGAGATGCTATACTCGGCGTGCAAGAAAAGATATCAAAAATCAACTACTTGAGCAAAGACCACAACTTTTGCTGTCCTAGCAACTGTAGCAAACTTTCCCGATACGATGCAGCAGTTGCTGTCATTCTAGTGATTTGTTTAAGATAAGGTTTTCAATGTGAAGACTTTATTGTGTTACTGTATTTTCGTTAATTCTTCCTTTTACGGCAATATTTTTAATTTTCATCATAAGGAATGTTTATATTATAAGCATGTTTCTATAAAATTAATAATAGAATTAGGAGTAATTGTGCAATAGTGAGGCTTTGTGCTTGCTGCTTAGTTAAAGTTTGAAATCTTCTCGCGGAGTCGCGAATTACCAATTCCGCATCCGCGCCCCGCTGTTGCACGAAACAAAAGGCGCGGAAAAGTCGGACGATGCCTCGCCGCACGAGTTGTTTGCTCGCACACTCCGCTCTAACGCGCTCTGCATCAATTTGCAAATTGAGGCGAGCGACGTACGCGAGTAAACTTTGCCCATACTTTGGCCTGCTTTTCAGCGTTGTCTGTTAATTGGATTAGTTGCGCGCTTATTGCTTCAGATGCAACCCTTGACAGCGAGCAAGGTGGCTGCTTTAAGTATAGTTTGCAACTGCACGCGCAGATCGAAAGCCGAGTGAAATTAATGCTGATGCTTTTGCATCGCCAATCTTATTACGGGCTCTCACGCTGCTGTTAGCATTATTTCGTCTTGTTGATGAAAACGTGTATTAGCTAATTGGCCACGATGCCGTCTGATCCGCTCGCGGTTGCCTCTCTTCAGATTTGCTGCCATGATACATCATAGACTAGGTGCGTAATGACTTGAATCTCGTGGGAAATAATCCACGTTGAGTGATATCTGATACTGTGGTGTAGAAATATAACTACTCTCTAAGACACGATTGCTTCATTAAAACAGCTACAAAAAATGTTTTTTCAAGGTTTAACTGTTTTTCTTAGCTTACGATCGTAATGGGAACAAGCAGTTTAACTTGCATCTGAGTAGAGCAACCAAAACTTACTCTGAAAGCGTCTACAATAGTAAATACATCTAAATGAGATTAGCTATAGCTGCTCTCCAAGGATTTCGCTTATTATTTTATCTCTAATGGAATTCAATTATATTCCTCACAATTTTCTTTCGTCGGTTTTAAATTCTTAAAATACAAAACTGCTACGTTCGATGGTTTGCAAAGAATATAATGAATTATGCCAAAACAGTTATAACTGTTTGATAGTGAAGATTCAGATAATGAAAATGCAACACGTTGATTCATTAAAAAAATAGATATTTGTAGCATATTCATCTCCATTTGAACAATCCTTTGTTTAGTCGGTCCTCTTGTGCGATAGATTATCACTAATAAGGAGAGTAATCACTAAGAAAACTAAGCTTCATGAAAAAGGATATTTTTTGCGCATTAAACATTTTAAGTTTGAAATATGGATGTCCTAGGGGTAGAAGCGATGCTTTAAACAACGTTTAAATCGTCTAAGAATCCATCTAAAACATTTTCTGACTCTATTTTCCGGATGAAACTGTCTAAAATTTGCAACTTTATAGATATAGATCTAGATAAATATCAAATTGAATGAAATGTAGCGCACTACTTTTAGACGCCATCTCGTCCACTTTCATGACTTATACAGTATTATAGTTGCTCTATTTAATTTAATTTCCTTTATTTGTATTACACAGCGGTACAAAAATCGAAGCTTCTCCATTTCTGTCCGCGCATTTACAAATGAGTCTTAAACAACAAAATAATTAATAACAATAAAGAAGAAACATAGTGTTAACATTTCGTTATGTTTGTGTCGCAAGCGAGTGTGCGTGTTTTGCTACATTTGGTGCTCTTAAATTGAGATATCATTTCCTCAATTGTAAAAATAATACAACTACCTTTTTCAAGCTGCTAAATATAAGAAATTGCAGTTAAATAATATCGTTATATAATGTACTCTGTGTTGTACACCGTTGGTGTCTAATGAAATAAATAATAATAATAAATTGAGATATTCATCATAAGTATAAAATTTGTTAGCATAAACAAAAATCTTTAACTGCTTTTCGTATTCGTCTAACTGCTGCTCGCCCCGAATCTGCTCCGGAAGTTTATTATACAAATTTAACATGTTCATCTGAGGAAATCCAATCCAGCAGTCAAGCAAAAATCATACTCAAGTATATCGAATTTATTCTAACTTTGGAGGAGGGACTTTACGAGCAGTGTTTATTCAACATCACTTGTCCATCAGAAGTGTCTATTTTGGGCCAATTTCTGCTGTTTCCATCAGCTAGCATTCGTTCATTGAAAGTTTCCCCCTGAAAAACTCTATTTGCAAACTATCGCTCCAAATATAGGCTAAGCATGACGTCCGTGCGTGCCTTCCGATGCTTTTGACGGCCGACATGAGCTCTTTTGTGGAAACCGCTAAATTGCCGGCAGCAGAAACTCGGAGTGCGTCCGCTGAATAATTGCGCGCGGCAGCTACGGCGACCACAGTGCTAGGGTGGTCGGCGCATTTCATTAATGAATGAACGGCCGGTACAAAGTGTTGAATGAAGATTCGATCGGCCGACACTCTAACACACGCGTAGGTGCCTGCTGTTGGGGTGCTCGAATTTATTATTACTATGCTCACGTAATAATGTGAAAGGTCGAGTGTGACGCAATTGCACGTCGCATTATCGAGTTTTGACAAGCGCCGGCATAGTGCAGAAACTATTATCAACAATTTCTGAGCCCACCGGTAGATAATTCCAAGGGCAATTTGGGCCTCACTAGACGTCATTCCTCGTCTGAATGAACGAGAAGACAGCCGAGCTTTTAGGCTCGGCAAGTAAGCCGACAGATATCGATTTATTACATTTCACGCAGTAATTTCATGATTGCTAGTCGTGGTAACAACGTGACAGATAAATTATTGGGGATAAATTCTTGAGAAAAGTAAAGCGGCTTCTTATCTTTCAAGAAGGCGGCGCTGCAACATCTCTCAAATCACAGGATCTTTCATGTATAACAGCAGCATTATGAAATTGAAATGCTCGTCGAGAACATTATCCTTGTTTTATTTTTCTTTCATCTTACCATGCAGCACTCTTTTTTATGCACATAATCTTCAGTCATAAATAAGCTTTTTATTTGCAAGGCAAACCGTCCTTACCAGCGCAAGCTTTGATGGCGAAAGAGATAGCTAAGCTACCCGTTTTAATGATCCTCTCTCTTCCTTCCACAGCGGCCAAGAATGCTTTTCCACTCTAAAAAAATGGCTGTGCTATATCGGCAAATCCAACACAGTAAAAGTTCTTTCCTGCGCGCAGGTAATAGCTGGATTGCAATTAAACCCATTTCAAGCCGCGAGTCACGTGCGCGATTGCGAAACAGCACATTTCGCCTCAGTTGGTTTGCTAATTGCAAACTGAGTTTCCTAGCTCATCGCCGCTGTCCATTCCCACTCTGCGGATGCAGTTTTTATTTTATTTTTATTCAATTCAAAACGAATCCGATCTCGATGCTGAGCGTTTCGAAATGAGCGCCGATGAGAGCACAATAAAACAGTCACCCTGGAGAGACTAATTATTGCTCGCTCACAGTAAACGATGGCGCCATTGGTTGGCTGGCGGGCTTTGCGCCGTGCCGTTTTTAAGGTCAAAAGTTCAAGCGTGCAACTTTTGTCGGTGATATTCGCGGTGCCGCGTGGGTTGCCTGACTCTGCCGCCGCCGGAACGACGCTTAATGAAGAGCTCACTCGTCTTTGTTTGCTCAACGAGCAAATCACTTTAAGAGGAACGATATCTGATATGGAAAATGAATAAACGAACTGCCATATATGTCATTAAGTTAGGAATTTAATCAGTCTGAGAACAAGCAAAGGGTATGGAGTGTAAAATTAGTTTTTAAATTAATGCCAGCGTTGAGCGTTAGGATTGCAAAACTGTGCTATTTTTAAATTAAGCATAAATTTGTGCAACTTCTTGATTAATTTTTTTCACACCATATGCATATTATTAGAGGTATGATAATTTAACTACTCCTTCTTACTGCCTTGGTATGAAACACAAACACGAAAAGTGGCAATTTTCACCTATTTTCGTAAATACTTAAAAGAAACCTTTTTCAATAACTATTTCGTTCGCGCGTCCACGGATTTACTTTTTGACTCTTTTTGTCTTTATATACTTGTTTATCCTTGCACGCCAATACATAAAATTAAACAATATAATGATTTTCTGCAAATAATTAATTTACTGAAAAACGCATTAACCATGTGCTCTATATTTGTTGTACGAGATTTCTTTTTATTATAACTGAAAATAAATGCTTTTTATGACAAATAAATTGGCCAAACAATCATTACAGTGAATGTGAATAAAGGACGAAAAACAGGTGGGGTGAACTTACTTTAAAATATGATTTTACAAAGGCTACGCCCACAAGCGAACAAATAGGCATGGAAGGCTAACAAATTGAAAAATTTGCAATATGATTCATATCACACACTCTCGTTCTGTACAGCAGCTGGTTCGACCCCACAAGCCTCACCAGCAGTAATTTACCTCCAGAAACCAAAATTCATAGCCCACAGTATAAGGTGAATGGAATTTCGAATCAGCGATTGTTGAAAACGCCCGCCTGCACTCATCTGTCATCAATGAGTGCAAACGAAAAGAGAAACGAGCAACAAAATTGACAGCCCCGCAATTCGTATCTCCCTGCGATAGAAATTCCTCTTGCAAAAATTCCAAGCATTCAACCAAGCCAAGGTTTCCATCCTTTATTATGTGAGTTATTTGGAAAGAAAGTGAATTTTTAAGTCTCTACAAATTAATTTAAACCATCTTTAGTCGCTTTCAAAACTTAAGACCAAGCAAAAAATAATAATTTTGATTGCTCATGTCTCGAAAACAAATTCGCATAAAGACCACATCTTCGAGCTCGCGTCTCACAAACTCGCCTTTTGCCAGAAAGTTTGTACCACCATAATTACATGTTTGCTGAAGGTTTTGCGTACCCAGAAAGTTTTGTAATTGGAGTGGTTGCAGCAAGCGCGAAGTTGGCAATTTGACACGATCACACAGGTCTTCTTTCCTGCTTTGTTACGCAAGTCGCGGCTGCTGGTCGACCACCGTTCTTCTCTCTTGTTGCGTTCGCCAGTGTACTACTTGTTTTAGCTGTTAGTTCTCTCTCTCTCTCTCTCTCTCTCTCTCTTTCTCTCTCTTTCTCTCTCCTTCCTGCACCACAAAGGCTCCTCGTTGGGTCTTTTTCGTCGTCTCTCTTTTGAGACGCTCAATACCGACACGCACCTCTCGTGATGAAAATGTCATTCCGACCCTTTCACTTGACGTCGCGATTTAATTATTCTCTGCACTTCTTTCTCCCTCCCGCACTCTCCAGGCTGCTTCATTCCACCTTTTCTTTCTCTCGCTCGCCGGTGCGTCGTCGCCCCCTTGAGAAATTTAATTACTGCCCGTGATATTTTGAATTAAGGGTTTATGCATGGCTGGTCTCCTAAAAGTAAAGCCTTGCAGTGGAGCTTGATTCTAATGAAACTACACAACAACGTCCAAGGGGTATTATTTTCTCTCCCGCTAAGATAATGTAATGACGTAGGTCTACTTGGTTTGCACTCAGGTGAAGCTTGAGTAGCGTGTCGTTTCAATTTCTAGGAATAACTCCTTTTAGGTTGTTCCATGTAACAAAACTAGAGTGAATTTTCCTGGTAGCAAGCAATGACTTCGCATTGAGCCGTATTCTTGTTTTTCTAAATCTCTGGAAATTTGCATGAAAATAATAGTTCTGATTTTGCACAGTTAAACTATTTTTTTAAGGAATGAAGATTATTTTTCACTACATACATAATCCCTGCCAATTCCGGAGGATTATCGGCTGGAGCTTGTTCAACTGCAAAGGACTCCTATTAATACATTTTTGGGAATGACGAGGTTTAAATGATGAAGACCGATAAAATCTGTTAAGAATTTTGTTGTTGAAATGGTTAATCCGATCGGACACTAATCAAACACCAGAACCCTTTGAATCGGGTTATGAACTGTTCAACGACCCGCGCCAGCACAGAGTGGCTGACGGGTGAATACTGAATTCTTATTTTTGAAATCATCTTTCTGCTGTTAAAAACAATGCAAAATTACAAAATAATTCAAACCACTGACAATTGTTAGCTCACAATACAAGGACAGGAGCGCGCTCCTGTACCGCTACACATTCATGTGCAAATTACATGAATCAGAACTATGAATGCAGCGTGACAGCCGGATTCAGTCAATTGTTCAGTTGTCATTCTTTAATTTTACTCTTCCTCTTCGCATCGTTTTTATCATAGGTGTTTTAATTCACTCGGTAATATTTCATTACACCTTCAAATAATTACTAATTGCAAATATTTAATCGAGTATGAAAATAAAAAGTGATGATTTTATGACGAAATTCCATCTTGTTTTCCTTGATGATCTTGTTTTTGCTATCAATGATTTCGTTTTGAATTAAACATTTTGTATGTCACTTATTTTCCCACTATAGGTAAATTCATAAGATTTCTCTTTACTCAGAGTCTCTCGCAAAAGCAACCTCTGCAATGGTTGTGGGATGCTACTAAATTTGTTTGTAATATTTTGACTCATCCACTCAAATTTTCTTTGCCCTTGGGGAGCTGTGCGAAACCAAATTTCGTGAGAAAATATTTATCATTTTGTTGAGCTGCGATTATAGGTGGAAGGAAAAATATTTTCATGTAATTACGCCCGACGCCTGCTTTCATTTCAGTTGAGCGCTTTCAGCTTTCGTTTTCTTTTCATTCGCAATCAGCCAGGCAACAAACTCACACACCTTACCTCATTTCTTTCAGGTAATCAACGTTGAGCAGGCACTTGCAAATTTTTCCCCTCTCCCCCGCCTAGAAGTTCTGAAAATTGATTATCGCCTGAGCTGCTACACGAACGCACGCTCCCAAAAGCCTTCGTTCGCAATCTCCATCTTATACATTATTCCATCATCGGCAACGACGGCAAAATCTCATTGTTGTTTACTTTTGTCCCCCTGCAAAAAGTGGAGGAGCAGGGGCCGGCTCGCGACGCAATCTGCCTCCTCCAGGGAGCAGAGGTTGCATCCCCAAAATGCATGGTGTCGCATTTTTTCTATGAAGCAACCTGCCGCGCGACGAGATTGCAATTTGCCGTCAATCTATTTTAACTCAGTCGACGTCAGCGGGGCGGCCGTCGAGAGAAATGGCACAATAATGCCTCTCATTACTCACGGATCGGGGCCGCGGCGAGGAAAAACGCTCGCTTTCCTCTTAGGTGGAATACAAAGTGGTGCGGTGAATGGAGAGGAGCTGGCTGTAAAGCGAGAGTTGTTGCAACGAAAAAAAAACAATCAATCTTTCGGCAGGATGTTTTTGGTGCTCCACCGCAAAATAATGCCACGCGATCCGCCCGGTCTTTTGTGCGTTAGGCAGCGCCAGTTTTTCCCTTCGTATTCGTCTTTCTTCTTCTTCTTATTGACTGATAGATAGCTAGGCGGACCAAACTTTTCGCGAGACGCGGTAACTCAATTTATTATTTCCGCCAATTTTATCTCGTTGCTCTGAGCTGGCGCAAAAGAAAACCAGTTTTCACGTATATGCGGCCGTGAATCCGGCCCCGAATTCAATTTGCAAGCGTGGCGCGTGTTTATTTTGCCGACTGCATCATGCAGCAGATCCCCCACTGCGAATTCGCTCCGCCGAGTGGTGATGGCCCCTGCAGGGCACAGCAGGTATGCAGCCCGCGCGTCCACCGAAATTGTCGCCTTGAAGCACAGGCGATAGGGAAGACGCTTTTGTAAAAAAAAAAATCATTTTGCAACGTTCATGGTTTCTTCTGGCATTGAAATTTGACTATTGTGGGAGTGCAAATTTGAAATGATAGCAAAAAAGTTAGATTTTGATTCAACTTTGTAAAACTTGATAATTTTCAGTTTAATGGATGAAATACAACCACACAAAATAAAACAATTTCATATCTTTAATGTTATAATTTTTTCATGTTAGATTTCCAAAAACTTTATTTTCTTTCTATTTTTACACTACCTCTTTAACAGCTATCCCCGTGGATTTATTTTGTTTACATAGGCAAACATAAACGTTTTCTTATAATTTCAAAAAACGGTATTTCTCATCTTATCTTCTCAATAAACACAGTTTGAGAGCTAACGAGTGACTAAAATGCGAGAGCTCGAATTGTTTCCGATCTTTAGCTGAGTCACAATATTACCCAAACTAACTGTGTTGGCTCTGAGCCTGAATTTTTAATGCACGCACGCCCAGCTTTCGCAAGGGAAAATTAACAAATGGCCAGGAAACTCGGTGAAGAAGCACCACCCGCCATCAATCTCTTTTCCGATACGCAAAATGCGCTCATCTGCATGTTTCTGCCAATCAATACGCGTAAACAAGGGAGCACGCAAGGAAGGCTTTTTTTATCCGCCTTTGAAACCAATTTCCATCTGCTCGCACCTTGTCAGATGACGTTGTTGCCTCCTCTGATGGAGAAACAAGGTGATTGGCGGCTGGAATAATAAAGAGAACTCACAGCCACTTAGACGAGTGATCCGGCAGAGAGATGCGCTATCACAAGTGTCAGTGAGCAATACCCTTGTCAGTTTGCAACCACTCCCCTTCTTTAATGAAAGATTGAGGGACTGTAAATAAAAAAATTATTTATACCAGTGATTGTAAGGCCAAAGATTATCAACTAAGTAGATCTTGTGAAACTGTGAAAATACCTTAACAAATTAATCAAGTGATTTTTTTAATCACAGAATTAATGAAAAAATGTTTTTTATTATGTCCTGCATTAAAAAGATTCGCTTTTTTACATACGTACTTAATTAAAATGAAAAATGAAACTGTGAGACTAGAACTTATTTTTTGTGGAGTCAAGCATCCATTGAGTCTGCATAAATTGCGTTCCCTCGTATTCATATAGACCGCTTAAGAGCAGACCTTTCCTCCCACTCCTCGCCAAAAGAGCACTTGAACAGCGGAAATGCCTGCTGATATCGCGAGGAAAAACGGTATTACCAGTCGAGGGCACCTAAATGTTTAGTCGGATCAGACAACGGCCGATAGTAATTAAAATAAGAGGCTCTTACCCCTACTTTATTACGACATGCGTGGTTGAAAGTCCTTTTTGCTTTCTAAACCTGATTCTAGCTCAGCGGCCAGCACGCCAAGGGAAGGGAAAGCAAATTGGACCGAGGGTCCCTAACGAAACAAAGAAACCGACGCTGACCAGCTCTCTTAGAGGCCTTTGAGTTTGTTGGGCTCCATTTTTGTTTTTGCCCTTATAGTTTCAGTTTCACTCATGATCTAAAAGGCACTACACTAGAGGCTTTTTCCGAAGCGTGACCGACATTTTGTTTTTATTCTCATTTCTGTCCGAAGGTGTGCAAACTTGATTTTCGCGTGCTAGCAAAAGAATCGCTCTTTCAGTATACCTCCCGGGCCAAAGGTTAATCGTGTCGAATGTAAAAAGGGGTGACACAGCACAAATCGAACGAACATGACATCTCGTTCTCATTAGCATGCACGTCCAGTGGTGGACCGGACGGCATTGTTTTTCTCCTTGTGCCACTAACACGACCCAAGTGCTTATTGCATGTTCGTTTCTGTTTGCAGCCAACACTCTGCAGCGGGACGCGAGCAAACACAAAGACGGCAGCACTAACTTGGCCAATGCCCTCGACGCCGGCGGTGCATCCAGACTACTGCCGCATTTCGACAAGGCTGCCTCCAAAAACGTGACATCCCTTTTGGGCAAGACCGCCTATCTCAACTGCAAAGTCAAGAACCTCGGCAACAAAACTGTGAGTGTTGAAAATTACTCCCCATTCCTCCAGGCAGAATTCTCCCAAAGCCGGGAAACGCTATTCTAGTTTGTTTTATGCTGTTTAAAAAGTAACTAAATGGAAAAAGTTGCATTTTTTCCTCTAGAATATTCAATTTAAATTACTTAACTGTGGAAGTCTGAACACAAACTCTTCCAATAAATTGTTAAATCTAAAATAATCAAAAAATCTCTAGAACGAGAAAAAATAACCAGATTTGTTTGCTTCGACTTTGAAAATTTTCCTACTTTAAGAAAAAATGAATTGAATATTCAGTAAATTTTCATGCAGTGGCAAATTAAGTTCCGCTTCCTTATATTCCAAATCTGATGGAATTGTATCAATGAAACTGTTTGCATTACGAAAGGTTTGAATTTGCAATTAAAAGTTTCTAGATTCAGTTCACAAGGGGAATTGTGCTTTATTATATAGCAACTAATTTGATGTGGTTGTCTAACCGTTGAGTTTGTTCGTTATAAAACCTCTCGAGCGAATTGTGTGACCATTTATTATGTGGTTTGAGTTACATAAATTTTTAATCCAAAACGAGCTGAATTCCAAAATTTAATTAAAGTAGAGTCTATCGCTTACAGCTGCGGTGTTTAATTAACGTTTATCACACGTGGCAAATAATAAACCGTAAATGGGGCTATGATGCCGTGTTTTGCATGATTTACTGCAAAGCAACGGGGTGGCGAAGCGGAATGATGAAATTCGTGTCGAATCTTGGCTTCATCGCGAATGCAATTCCGCCACACACAGTTATTTAACGCTGATAAACATTTTGCGACATCATTACGCGATGAAAATGACAATAAAGAGAGCGAAATCGATGCTGCGCGGCGGCGAGGAGATTATAACAAATGCTCAGCGCAATCGGCTTGCAGCGCCTAGCTAACAAATGAAGGGCTATATTTTATTTTACAACCATCAACAGCGAGTCGCGGCTGCCTGCCT
The DNA here is from genome assembly GCF_949628265.1 of Cloeon dipterum. Taxonomy (NCBI): domain Eukaryota; kingdom Metazoa; phylum Arthropoda; class Insecta; order Ephemeroptera; family Baetidae; genus Cloeon; species Cloeon dipterum. The sequence goes on along the minus strand of NC_088787.1, from coordinate 29,033,717 downwards.
GCCCGCCGCGTGTACACACACTGGAGCAAAGCAGAAAAGTACCATTTGTAATGTTCATTGTCAGACCCAGTCACGCCAACATTAATTTGGGAGGGAGCAAAAAATCGCGTTGCCCTTCTATTCACCTTGATGGTGGTTAATTTTTCAGGAGCTTTGTTTATGTATGCAAAATGTGTCAAGCTGGAACGTGTGCTGTTAATCTAAATAAATCCACCTTTAAACTTCGTTAACAATTCTACAAATTTAACACATGATTATTTCTTGAACTTCAATAAAGTGATAAATTAACTTGCCCCAGTAAAATCCTAACTAGTCGTTATTTTGTCTCCTTTGATTTTGACCTTTTGAGTAGTTCCCAACGTAATGAGTACAAAAGCTTCAAGGCATCCATGCATGCCAAGCTAATATAATATGGCTTTACAGCTTGTTATCCATACTCAATATTTGTTAGCAGGTAGCTGTTGACGTTTGACGGAAACAACAGCGGAATAAAATGTTCCCCTGAGCATTCTAAGCCTGACTGTTGAAAACTAATCAGAGTCTGTTTAGAATCGAGGACAAAATTTACAATTCAAACAGCCCACAAGCAAGAAAATGGAAACATAATATTAGCTTTACACGATAATTAAACTTCCTCAACTTGCATTATGCTTAGCCGCCAGGTTTTAACGAGCTCACGCGTATTCCTTCATGCATGAAATGTAGAACAGAGACGATTTGAATGTAAAAATGCTAATCGCAGCAGCAAGAACGTCGGCACTTAATTAAAGTATGCCCAGGAGCAAGTAGGCAAATTAATTGCTGGAAAAGCGGTGCACGGCGCAGGTTCGCTGTTAATCAAAGCAGCACGCGTGTCAGCCGGCAAAGAGGCGGATGGAGTGAGAGAGTAGGTCTTCCGTGGGCTAATCCGCGACTCAAAGGGACGACTTGGGATCGCTTCGCCCGCAGCTGCTTGCATCACACGTCGCCTCGGATGCCAAGCTTCAAAATGCATGTTAGTTGCGCTCCTCTTTAAGCAAAACTATCCACACTCCCACAGACTTGAAATCGCTACCTCATTTAGAAGACCGTATTACGTTGTCAGAGTTGAACATACCAGTAACATATTTGAATTAATTGCTGTGAGGGTGCAGCAAATTAAATTTGAACAAACAGATTTTGAGCTTTCCATTTCTCAAGAAGGAAAATTCTTTTAAAAGAATCCGCATCTTTCTCGTTAAACCTCCCCATAATTTGCATCTTTTTTGACAATAATTGAAGTGTTTCCTCTTGTTCATATAATTTGCGTAGTCTTCGCGCATAAAATTTGCCTAAATCATTTAAATATTAGCCTTTTTCTGGAATGAGTAAGGACCAAACAAAGGTTTCACATAAATCACTTGTCATGTACCAAAATGCAATTCCGAATGCGGCGATAAATGAGATTGTTCTTCTGCACCCATGCCATCAAGCCAGGCGAAACAAGATTTAAATTAATAACAACTCCCTCTCCGTGCTCTCCAACAGCGATTTATTTTCCTTTCCTCTAGTGTAATAAAAGAATGCCACCGGTAGAAGCAGCAGCTTTAATATCCTTCGCCGAAAATTTTTATTTCCAGCACCCGTGAGCGAGTGCATGACCCACATTCATTGCTCTGCTCTCTCTCCTCTTTCGCCCGGCGGAATCATGCAAGGACGACCGCTTTTATGGTGCCACTACACTACACTATATACACAATGCACGTATGTGTGTGTGTATAAAACGGCGTCAGAGGCTCTTGTATTTTTCCTGTGGCCGCCAAGCAAGAAATTTCTAGCGAAGCTCTTGACATCGGGCGGAACTACAAATTCCGCCGTTCTTGGAAGCCTCTGAGGGCTTAATTGCCGCACTCGATGGTAATGGAGCCGTACATTTGTACGTACAAACTAGTGCTGCTCGTGTACTGCTGCGCATGATGGTCCCTGTTTTATTGCGCTCTCCTTGCCAATGATGTGATAAACTTGTTGTCCCTCTCTTCCAGCTAGATTATTCAATTGGCTTTAAATGTTTGAAAATATTTTATGCTGTAAAAATTATAAGATGCGTTTAAAATAATTCTGCTTTTTCTTAATTTATAATATGATACTTACTTAAAAATTGAGAGTTGTTCATCCATATATTATGTTAAGTTTAAATTTCTCCTTATCATGAGCCTGTAGATTTCTATTTGGATTTCATTCCAATAACATATAAAAATTGCAAATAATTACTTAACTCTATACCAGAGTATAAAATGTTTATAGTCTATTGAGAGAAAAATTAGTTTCTTTTAACTGTTATAAGCAAGACGGCTCATTCATTAGCACAACATGCAGTATCAGGCACCGGCATCGTTAGCAAAATTCGGCAAATCTTGGGTCTTAAATAATTAAACGAAGAAGGAATGTAACAATAAGAAAATCGACCAACTTTGTTCCCTAGCGTGCAAGGCAAGGCGCATGGGAGGTGACGAATCCTGCCAGCCAGCAAGGCCGCATGCAAATGAGTCTCGTATTTATGCTGGAAAAGATGGTTTTTAAATATTTATGAAAGCAAAAGTTTCACGCTGCAGCCTCCTCCTTTTCTTTGCCGGCAATTTTCAGTCCGGCGACGCATTTCTAACATGGTAATGCCCTTTTGAATATTACCCCCTCGAAATTTCGTGTCCTCGAGACGGATTTAGGCGCTGCTTCGCCGCCAACCAAGGCGTGCGAACGACGCAAAAGCTGCTAAAAATGGAGAACACACAAAGTGAAAAGCGTAAAAGCGCGTAAAAGTATGAATTTCGGTCGCAGTCGCTGGCTGGCTGGCAGACGAGATGTTGCGGCTTTTAATAGAATAGCTGTCGAGCCCCGTGAGAGGGTTCCGACGAGTTGCACCCTAAAGGAAAGCAATTTTCTGATCTGATCACTTTTGACAAAAGGCGGTGAATCCCATTTCGGAAACTACGAGTGCCGCTCTCTGTTGGCTTCATCCATTTTGCATTGAGTGGAAACTAATTTGCATATATTTTGCCTAGCAATCTCATAAATTTGGAAAGGAATGAAATCTGCAAATTTGAACTTTGCTACCTCATAACAAATTGTTCTGAAAAAAGAAATTGTATCACCTCTTTTTTAGATTTGTGCATTCAGACTTTCTCTCTTTATTTCTAGTACCCTTTTTAAAGAATTAGAGCTTGTTATTTGATTTACTCAGCAATTTTATTCACTTCATTGTTTCTCATTCCATATTTCCTGTTTTTTTATCAGATTAAATGTTAACAATTATTCAAAATCACTCTTCAATTTTATGAGAAATTTATTCCAATCAGCTTATAGTTTAAAATCATTCTGCTTCAGCGTGTGTTTAGGAACTAAGATATAATTCTATGAAAAATCGAATCTGCCGGGGTGTATGCCCTCCTACACGCAGATATTATCAAAGTTAGCGGCAGGTTGGCGGTGGAGGCAGTGTCGACGGAACAGATTGAATTTGCTCTCAGGTGAAGCGGTTTATCTCGGTCGCTCGCGCTGTATTTGCGAGAGTGTGTGTGTGTCGCTGACGCCCTTCGATCGCGGCTTGCTTCTTAAAAACTCTAGGCAGGAATTGAAATACACCCAGGGGAAGGAGGTGCGCGACAGCACGAGCAATAAAATGCAATATGATCCGGCATGAGAGGGGATAAGGAAATAGTTTCGCCAAGGCCGAAACGGGCTCGTGTTTGAAAAACGATAGCTGCTACTCTCTTTCTCTCTTTGCGATTTTGTCGCCGGATAACGGGCCGTTTGCTTACATAAAAAGTGCCTGCGAGGCGAAATTTGAAAGGCATCGACGGCGATGAATTGCATATTGATACAAATTACCATATGGGCGCTCCCGCCGCCGCCTCATGATGTAAATAGAGGCCGCGGGGAAATTTATTGCGTGGCTGATGTGACGTCTATAAATTTGAGAGAGTAATGGGAAGCGGCTGAAACAAAAATCACGCCTTTTCTCGCAAGTAACAAAAAGCTTAATCCGTTGCGTTGGTCACATCCAAGTGTAGAGTAGCGGAGGAAAACTAATTTCCTTGCCAGAGCGTCCTCCGACAAGCTTCGCCGGGGAGTTTTATTTCTCTTTTATGACGTGGGGTGCGTCTCAATTTGTTTTCTGGGTCACCCTCGACCACGAGCGCAAGCAGTAAGTCCTAGCTGCTGATTTGTGCCGGCGCTTCCCCCAGGACGAGTTAAGTCCGCTTTCCTTTCCCGCCGGTGTCTTATGTTTCTGGAATCTCACATAATCAACAATTTGTCTTCTCATATCCGCTCTTGCTTAAGGATATTGCTCCCCCTGAAGAAAGGGAAACGTCGAAATTGGATTAATGAAAAGCCAAAAAGGGGCCAAATTTCTGTCTCCTTATCGCTTTCTGCATTATTTGCTTTTGAGGGAATTCTCGCATAGCTGATTAAGGCGGAGTAAAGCGTGCGGGTGCTGTTCAGCAGGGAGATGTGATTATTTTATCGGAAATATCATGCGAATCCAGGGAAAAAAGTCAGTCCACTGGGAAATCCCTCTCGTTCGCTGGCAAGCACACTATGACGGACGAAAGGAGTAAATAATTCGCTTTTGCGAGGCTTCAAAACAAAAGCCCGCCGAGACCGTGTATGTTTGTTTGCTTTGCAAAGCGCTTAGTGAGTTTCTCCCCAGAACGAGAGCAGCTCGCGTGTGCGAAACGACGGCATCTACTGATCTAATTCCGCTGCAGTCGACAACTTTTCATCATCACATATATACGTGTACAAGTTTGTGTGTCAGCGGAAAGAATTGACGTCTATCGGGTTTTCACACACACAAACACGGATTTGTCCGCCGCACAGTCGTCGATTCTGTTTCCAATACCTTCTTGCCTTTAAATTCCGCAGTAAAAAAGCAATCACATCGATTTATCGGTGAAAATGTACACTGACGTTTCGCGCGACAAATCACTCTAGGGAAGAAAAAGCGGAGGAAAACGCGCACGAGCCAGATTAATTCGCAATAAAAAGAAGTCTGCAGGGAAAGCAATTTAGTTCAAGGAGGCCGTGCGGTTGGCTGGAATTTCAACAGAATATGTGTGTGTGCTCTCTTTTTCTTCGGTCTTTGTTTGCTGATATTCACAAGCCATCAATCAATCTCCTTCCAAAAAGTCAATGGCATGATCGAAGTGATTTTCATCCAAAATGTTTATCCAATAAAAACGAAATACTTTATATTAATTCTAATGTTGCAATGGTCTGTGCATTCTTTGTGAGATACGGTGAGAAATGGTCTCTGATTTTTGGTTCTGGGAATTCCCGTCCTGGGAATTCATGCTTTCGGCCTCAGTGTTCCAATCCCTCCCCTTGCTGGAAATGTTTGAACAAAAGAGGGCATCGCGTGTTCTCTTTGCGATTTTGTGTCTGTTGCTTTTGTGTTTACTTACATTATGAAAAATGTTTGATACTCCACATTGCTTCACATGATGCTATGGAGTGCGTGTGGTTATAAAGCCTATATTTTTACGAGAGCATACAATTAGTTACTATTAGTAAAGCCGTACACGACTTTGTTATTTCGCTAAAAGCAAAAGCCGCTAAAATAATTTTCCACCTCTTAAACGCTTTGTTCATGTCCTTAAGATATCAAAAGGCGTCTTTTTTTGTCGCATTTAGACCAAAACATTTGTTCATATATCTCGTAGAATTTTATCACTCGTAAATATTTTACAAACCGTGTAATTTTCGTGGCCTTGAAAGCTATCGTATTGTGCAGATCTGTGTGTATTTTGTGAAACGCTGTCCTCATATCTTAATCCCTGGAGACATTGCTATAAACGAATTATTTATTTTCTACTCCGGATGCAAGCAGGGCCACTTCATCTCTGCGTTGACGTCTGCCAGTGACATTCTTTCTTTTCAAATTAAGTTGTCGCAACTAGCACGGTGGAAAATGTAATTTTCGTTCGTTTTGATGCATTACCCGGCAGACTGGATTTCTGGCCGAGCAGCGAACACACAACACACACGAGGCGGGCGCTCAATCAACGGAGCTCGTTGGCTCGAGACATTTCTCATCCACTGCGTGTGGCCGACGAGCGGCACCAGCACAGATCATGGCCGATGTCAAGCGCGGTGACGAAGCTCTTCTCTGGAAAATAAGCAGCTCGCGCGTGTGCTTCTATTGGATCGGTCCGTTTCATTTCCGTTACACTCGGGCTGGCGAAGTACGTGTCAAACGCCTGCTTTTTGCTCTCGCTCTCGCGCCCAAAGCACTTTTCTCGTCTTTCGGGAAATCTTGCTTACAGGATCCGAGAAGAGAAATATAGAGAGAAAAGAAATGCCCCCCGGAATTCGACGCATAAAGAAGCAGCCGGGAAATAGCCGTAAAAAGGTGGCCGTTTTATATTCGTCTTTGGATAATCTGGCGGCAGTTATCTTTTTTATAGGTTGCGCTCGGAAATGCGCCAGAGCGGCTGTAAAAAATGCGCTCGTTCCGATCGGTCCGTGCTCTCTGACCACGCATTGATCACACGTACGCTCAAGTAAGCAGGGCGAATTTATGGGACACCAACGGCAAAATACTATATTGTGTCTGCCGGATTTCTGGCTTATTTCTATTCATTTCCAAGCTTCAGAAACCTCGGTTCGGAGAAATTGATTTGATGGGATGGAACTAATGTCTCGAAGACTGATGGGTTTGCAACGTTCACTAGTTAAAATATTGAAATGTCCTACATCTTTTTTTAAATTTACTATTAGGTATTAAAATTTATATTTTTCCCAATAAATGTTGTGCTTAACATTCTCGATAATAAGACGTGTGGAGTACGCACCGTGTAAAATCAATTCGCACTTCCTGATTGTCATGATATTCCGTCACAACCAACCGCAAACACCTCGGGGAGCCACGCAACTGTAAGTTCAGACAATTAATAGAGTTGGTTGTGCAAGTCGCGGCTCAGTGTGCTGGTGCTGCAGGCTTCTCGGTCGGCGGCTGTTCATTACGAAAGTTAGCCGTTCTTGGCGCGGTGATATACACACACCGTCGGCATAATTTTCTAGCATTAATTCTCGGCAGACCGTCTCTTATCAGAAAAGCCGCACGCCGCCTGGCCTGATCCGCAGCCGCTTGCTCGCTTTCCCTGCTGTTGGCCATGTTGTTTGCCGCGCCACGGGTACGCAAACAAGGGCTGGTTATGTATGTGTGTGTGTGTTTAATTAACTCAGGTCAGACGTAAACCAACTCATCACGCCGTGTTATTCCAGTGTCTATATTATTGTTTCAATTAGCCCGGCCGGTGGGTGTAATAATCTATTTTATCCTCTAAAGAGCGCCGCACCGATGCCAGCCAAGGAGCCGAGTTCCAAGGGAGCAACAACTGCGTTGACTAGATTTATCTTCACTCGTTCGTTCTAGAAACACAGGACGATCATCTGCGTCTTTGGATTGTGATCTCTGCCTTGAGTCCAGAGGTTTAATTAGATCTCGTGAAAGCTTTCTATAGGTTTTCCCGCAAAACCATTTGAGAATTATAATATCCCATCAGATGGTAATCGGTTATTCAGGGTTGGAATTTGCGTACCGCCGCCGGTGATGATATTGTTGCGGTCGGTGCGGATCCAATCGCAGCACAGATGCCGCTTTTCCATGCAAATTGCGACGGGAGAAAAGAAATGAAGGCGAAAAGTTTGCTCGGGCAGCGGCGGTTCGTTTGTCGAGCCGCAATTACTGTCAAGCCGGCTACTTTCCAACTTTCCGAGAGGCAATTAGTGCAAGAAAATTGGTCCCAGAACAAAGGAAAGACAATCTGCTCCGCCTTGCATTCATTTACCCCGCATAAAGGTAGAATTTCTGCTTTTGACGATTCTTGGCCGCTTTATTTCCATCAATAGAGTGAAAATTGCACTGCGAGTCAATTACGCGAAAAAACGCTTTTTTTCCCTCGAGCACAGTGTGTGCTCACGTACATGGTTTAATTTACCACAATTTATGCTAATAATTCTGCATTTCCTTGGACGAGAAGAGACCAGCAGCAAGTGTCCAGTTGTTTACGAACACAGGCCAGAATCAGGAAAACAAAAATACCAACAAGCCCGACGCTGGCAACTATTTGCCGAGCAGGAGTTTGCCGAGAGCCGGGTTTGTCGGTCTAGTCGACGCCGCGAGCACTCACCCGCTCTAGTGCGTACGTTCGCAGAGCAAGATTTATTTTTTTGCAGTGCACGAGAGCCGGCCGTAAATCGAGACACGAAAAGAGCGAACACGTAAAATGAAATGTGCTTGGTGCGGGGAAGGTGGGGCGTGCAGACCTTTCTACACGACCTTGGTGACACAGAGTATGTACACCGATCAAGGTCACTTTTCCGTGACAACGGTGCCGTGAAAGGCGATATTTGTCTGCCTGTGAGCATAGACGAGGAAAACGGCTTTTTTGTTTATAGAACCGGATCATTGAATCACGAATTAGTTTATTTTTGTTCCCTTTTATCAAGTGTCTCTTACTCTCGGAGCTGACGGCATTTTTCCGACTCAGTCGGGCGGTATATATAACTTTTTGTATGAAAATCTTCTTGGCAATTTAACTGTGAATTTGTTTTTCGTTTTCTACCCAAGATTTTTGCTTGAAACAATAGAAGAACCTATTTATATTTAAATGAAGTTTTTGAGTTATATCCTTGATGGCCGACTTGTTAGTTCAATTGGCACTACTTTTAACTAGTCAGACGCCTTTCCACTGGTCCAGCAGATGATGTACCAAGTTAAAGGTTTTTGGCAACTGCCTTTAATCACGTAAGAAAATTCCCTAAAAAAGTAAAAAAAACTGGCACAAAAATCGACGTGAGAATCTTTCTCAAGCAGCACTTTACTAATTTTGAAAAAAGCGACTTCATTTCCTACGGAGAGGTGCACGCAGCGTGTGATTCACCTCATCTGAGCGAAAAACTGCGGACGAGAAAAGTGGAGGAATAAAGAACCTGCGTACGTGCGATACACGAGCGAATTTATTTTTGCGTTCGGAGAGGATTTTTGCGGGGCCAATTTTTTGTCGTCGGCTGGCGCGCGGGGTCACGCATTAGACGCGCCTTTACATAGGCCCTTTCGCGTTGCTCTGTCGGCCATTACCAAGAGAGCGAGCGAGCGAGCGGCATGAGACGACTGGTGAATAAAAAGGGCGCCGCGAAACGAGAGAAGAAAGAGGCAATAAGTCGGAGCAGCTCTTAACCACACGTACTCGACCGACTTTTGTATGTGTGTATGCGCCGGCAAGCGCGCTCGCGCACACACACGTCGTCCCTGCAAAATGCTGCACGGGTGAGATAACACGGTAAACAGGCACCGAAAAGAGCACCACTAAAACTTTACGGCCAGAAATTAATCTTTGTATGGTTTAAAGTTAGAGCCCTGCACCACCGCCACCACCACCGCGTCTCCCCGATGATTAAACCCACCAACTTTTTCCCCAGCCGCTTTTTAATAACAAAAAGATTTGCCACGTCGCTTTGAGATAAAGGACCTGCCAGGGCCTCCTGAATTATGGGCCGCTTGCCCGCCTCCAAGGACGCACCGAATTTGCATCTTTTATATATAACACTACAATTTTCTCTTTTTTAATTCCTCTTATTTCTTTATTTAAGATTGGCCGCATTTTTATCAATTTCACCACTTTCAGATATTTTTCTAAAGTTTTATTCCTTGATAAGGATGAATTTTGATAAAAACCCGAAGCAAAGAATCAGTCTAAAAATTAATGTGCAACTTCTATAAGATTTCAAATTGTGCGACGAGTTTTTCGGCGTCCTCATTGGACATTATACCAATTTAACGTATTTTGTGAAGCTGCAAAAAGCCGACTATTTTCCCTATTTTCTGACAGCAGCAGCCTCTCTCGCTTCATCAGAGCAAAGTGGTATTTCTTGTAAGCAGCAAATTAAACGGCCCCTTTGCCAAGTTGGTCCATTTCTCGCAGTGTACTTTGCCGCTTTTAATCTCTGGCCCAGAGAACTCGTCCCAATTGGGACTGCAAACTTTGCGTTTGCACGACAGACGCTGTTAATCTCTGAAACGCCTGGTGGCAATTTAATTTGCACAAGAAAAATAACAGTTCTGAAGCGGCCGGACCACCGTGCAGCTGACAGCGGCTTATGATTTAACCAAGTTATGCTTTTTGCCGGACGGTCGCGACGTGCAGGTTGCATAGCCCAGCCCGCCGCTTGATGAATGCCAAAAGCTGCCGTCGGCGGGAGACGCTTGCCTTATCTGCAAGCATTTTTAGGCAAATTGCGTGCGTCCAGGCTCGGCTTTTTTGCTACGTTAGCCTCGCTTTCAATTTTTTTCTGCCGCAAAATCCCACGCAAAATGCGGGTTGGTCGGATTGTTGGCTGGTCGGTTGGCTGGTCGCTGCGAGCTAAACAGCGTCTGCTGTTTTTAACGAGCGAGCTCAATTTTTCGAGTTGAAAATTTCATGTTGTGTGCGAGCAAGCGAGTGAACGCGTGCGCGTCAAAAAAGCAGTCGGCTCGGAAAATATATAAGTTTGTTTTCCGCAGGTTTCGCTTTGACAACTCCAACCCGGGCGAAAAGGCTCTCTGTTGTTTGACGACGCAAATTCAGAAAGAAACCGATTCAAGCTCCTCTACTGAAAGAAAACATTTGCCAAGTTCTGGTTTTGCAGTTTTGCAGCAAAACGACGTTGATATAAAAAAAGTTATCAAGAGGATCTACAAATGGGTGTCATTACTGGCAATTAGGCACTGCGTAATAGTTTACGCCGGGACAGAATTTACGATGTTGACTGTTACATAAAGCTTAGAATGGAGTCAATAGACATGATTTACATTTTGTTTCCAAGTGGTTGGAACTGCTCCGCAAGATATTCCACTGCGGAAGGACTCGTGTTATGTCCTTGAAGCCTGGCCTAAATTTATGCCCATTAAAGTACTCTCGCCGCTCGCAGCACTCAATTGGCGTTGCAACAAGAAAAGTTGTGTTACCACTGCTGCCTTGGAATAAATTCCCCTTGCCCGACCGCCGGCCCCACTTCTGCTGTCGAGTTCGGCTAATGTCCTCTTCGAGTGGAATCCAGGTTCCACGGACTGGTTTGCAAGATAATTGCCTCCTCATCCCAACAGCCTAAGTAAATCAAACGGTCGATTCGCATGCTGGGGCCTTTCACTCGGCAAATTGTAAATTTATTTTTGAACGGTTGAAATTATTGAAGATTGAACAGGAAATTGAAATAGGATAAATACTAAAACCTAAAAAATGAAATACAAGTAAATCAACAGAATTAAAAATAAAGTCTACGAATTCGGCAAACATAAATCTGAGCCAAGCTTTCTCTGTAAATGTTTACAATATCTATTTGTTCAGTAGAAATTGTCCATACACAGTATAGAGTGTGCTCTTATCGAGACGCAAGCATTGATTTTATACTGTCGGCAATGTTTCGCCCAATTTAAAAGAGCTCGCAAGAATTTTCTCGATGTCGAGAGTCGGAAATCGAAGTCGACGAGCCGTAGCATGTCACGTGACAGCATTCTCCAGCGACGCGACTCGGTTCAGAACTGCGGGTGTGAGCTGACCATTGCTTTGGACTATAAACAGCGAGAGCATACAGCTTTTAAAACGCCACTCTTAATATACTACTGCAGATTTATACCAAAGCCGCTCACAACCAGTCATGAATAACATCCCACTCATTTTTTGCATGCCAAGATTAGTATGATAAGGTCGATTTTGTGCTTGATCAAGCATATTTTGAAGATGTGATATTCAGAATAAATTTGTATCGCAGGTACCAAATTACTCTTTCTCCGGCGTATCTCTTCAAATCACAGCTAATTAAGCCTAATAAAATGTCGTTCTTCAAGATTCCTCCTCTCATTGCGTTGTTAATATATCCGCTTGTTCATTCGGTGAAACTCGCTTGCAATTTATAATTAGCTCTTTGTAACGCGTAAGCAAACTTTATTATTGTTAAAATTCCAAAATCACTCCCAGTAGCGAACTATTTGCGGAGAAAAAACAGTCGCCGTTGATGTACGGCAAAACTTTGCGTCGTTTATCACATTTTTCGCCAGGGCACTCTCTCTTCCCACCTGCAAATTAATCAAATTGCGCGCCCGGCCGCACACATACGCGCACGCTCTCCCATATGCGAACGTGCACAAACACAAATAGGAATAGCGATTCGGCTAAAAATCAGCGGCTGGAGGCGAGAACGAATTCCATCCGTTCATTTTGCAGTGTGCATAGCGCTCGTGAATTAATCAGACAGCCGCAGGTGGGTTGCAACAAACAAGGCTGATATTGAATGACGGGCGCACGTTTCGCCAGACTGCTCGCGCACAAAGCGACGGATATGCCGCCATCGAAAGAGCAGATATACGGATATCTTTTGTACATGTGTGCGTGACTGCTGATGCAATTACGCTCCAGGGTGTTATTTAACAATTCAGATATGCGAAAATGCGTTGTACCTTTTGCCTCGCAACTGCCAGCAACTTTCCAAGTTAACTCCGATGGCGGCTTGATTTAGCCCAAGAAAGTTTTACAGCAGAGAAATAGAAAAGGCACGAGTCTGCTGCTGCTGCTAAGTCGCGTGAATTTTGTTGAAAAACTTTGCTTCTTCACTTGGGAATTAAGTGAAAGAAATTATACGTGCTTTAGAAAAATCTAACACTGAATTTCAAATTTATGCAGTTCTAGGGTCAGTATATTTTCTTTGAGTCAACCTGATTAGTTTAAACTGCAAGCATAAATTATAATTTCAAATTATTATTGTAGAGGAAAGAAAGTGCGAGCAATAAATCTTACAGAGCACTTAGGGTAACGATCATTTGATGCAGTAAGAAATTCTCCGGAGACGCCGACGCCTACTTCACTTACATTTGCCGTAAAACCCTTCTAATACCCCTTAGTCAGCCCTGAAGCTCAAGAAGCACGAAACGATCCATGTCTAACGACGCGGTCATTATCCATTTTACTACATTTCTAAAAAAAGGAAAAGGTGTGAAGTAAGTGATTCGGCTGGTTTCAATTTGAGTAAAGGAACGGATATAAAAGGAGAAATTTCACGTTTGTCGAGTCAAGTACTGGGAACGACACTCATTTTATTGTAGGCTCGCTTATCTGGCCTGCAGAAAATGAGAGCGTGCGCAATAATTAATCCCTTTTGGGAGCGTCAGCCGCACGGTGGCGTGGAAACTTACTCCAAGCGGCACTCTCGCCCCTTCGCACCCCCTTAACGGCCGGGGGATGATGGGTTTGTGCCGGAATTGTGCAAATATTAATTGGGTGGAAAGTTGCGTGTGCATATTTGCTCTTGAGCCCGTCACGCCAGTGGAAAAATGCGCTCGTGATTTACGAGCCGCCGCCAGAGCGTGTGTTGCTGCAAAAGCGCGTAAGTGCTACACGGAAATTTATCGCCAAACTCACTTCGCGTGGCGCCTCAAGAACCTCACTGCGGCCATGTAGCAACATTGAAAAATACAGGATTAAAATGGAAACAAAAATTCATAGAATACTGGTACATATCAAATCATGGAAATTATTTAAGTGTCGTCTAATTCTCTTTGTTATTTATCAACATAAGTGTCGGCTGAATACTGTTGCCGTAGCCGCACTTCTTGACAAGTAAAAATTAAGAACAATATCAAATACAGTTTTTTCCTATTAAATATTAATTATTTAAAAAACTTATTGTTTAGGAACAACATCAAATTGGGGTATTTTTCAACTTAAACTCATGAAATGTTTCCTTGTCAGGAAATAGGGCTACAAACAATTGTCAAGAAATAGATAGCCTACTTTCTAACTACGTGGGAAATTTCTGTGATTTGATTTAGACCTATGATATAACCATCCTCAATCGCTGACGTTACAGAATGATGCTGTAACCATACCATCTTTTTAACATTGGTGAAATTTCAAGCAATTGCCTTGAAAAAACATGTTTGTGAAAATGGCCGGATCAAGTCACTGTTCCAAGTGCATTTCCTCAGCATAAAGAGAGCCAAACGAAGAATAAAACTTGTTTCCTTAACGAATGTAAGAAATTCAGAGCAGAGAGCGAAAAAGGTTTCTGGACTCGGTCCAAAGACTGTGTTTCCTATCAGGGAAACGAGCACCTTTTTACTGCACACGCTGCTATTCTGCGGGACACGACACGATCGCGCTTTTTTGCCAAAAATTATTTTCCCGTGACGCAGATTGATAATTTATGGCCGAGAGAAAATTGAAAAAGCTGCTGCTTGCCTCGCCTTGGACGCCGACCAACCGATTTCCGCTTAATTAGACTCACCCGCCGTTTTTCCGATGTGTTGCGCATGCTTTTTTCACTTTCCACCCCTTTCGAATCGACGTTTTCGCGTGCGAGATGAAAATAATTGAGGCGGACTCGATCGCTAATGAGCGGCTTTTGTTTCTAATTAAATCGGCCGCGCGATGATGTTCGTGCACGCTTCGCCAAGCAGCGATTTATTACTGCTGGCAGAATGTCTGATTTGCTCCAAGAGGGGGAAAAAGAGATGGACGACTCAAATCAACGAAGGAATTTAACGCTAATTAAAAATAATTGTAAACAGCAGCAATACTGGTCTGCATATTTATTCGGTTTGCTAGCTTTTGTGGAAAAGCGAGAGCAGCAATTTGCTCGGTTAGGTGCGTGCTGGTCAAAGACAGCCCGAGGGTAAACGTGTGCACTCAAAATTCGGGTTAATCCGAGATAGTCCTCGAATCTGCATGAGTCGCACGACGGGAAATAATTAAGTTTTGATATATCTGCGCTGGCTGCCCGTTTGCCGCTGTTGCCTTATTAAACGTAATACGAAAGTTCAAAAGGTCGGCTGGCTGGCTGGCTGGCAGAGTGTGTGCTTGCTCAGGCTGGCCCGCCAGCCAGCCGACTTCAACGCAAATGTCAAACTAATTTCATTAGGCCACACATACCGCACTAGTTTCGGGACCGAAAACTTTGCTGCCACCGAAAAAGCAAGCAGTAGCAGCAGCTACGTTTCTTGCCGTCCGTTTTGTCGGGCAGCAGGTCGGCGCAAAATTTAGAATTTAGTTAGAATGGCCACTCATTACTTGTGGTTGCGCCTGCACCCCCCATATAACGGCTCTGGTTTCCTCAAGCGCGGGAAATGAGTTGCCGGGCGAAAATAAACACGCAGACTTAGCTCTCTCTCTCTCTCTCTCTCTCTCTCTCTCTCTCTCTCTCTCTCTCTCTCTCTCTCTCTCTCTCTCGCTCTGTTTTTCCCCATTTTTATTTCCTCCCTTTATACATATAATATCTGCTGTAAACAAGTTGCAGAGGAATACTCTATTTATTTGCATTGCAGAGCCGAGAGAAGGAATTGTTGGTGTAGTTTTTTTGCACTGCTGGTTGGCGGAAAAATAAACAAGGAAGGTTCTTTGTTGAATCTCCCTTGCACTAATTAGGTAAAACGGTTAATTTTTCTGATTTTCTCTACAGTTTAGAGTAGAATTCCACAACACCTGCGAGTTTTGGAGCAGGGAGCGCGAGAAGAGAAGCACGAAAAGTTTTTAGCTCAGAGAACAAGAGGAGTCTTCCGTCGAGTTCGCTCCTGCAAAGAACAATGAAAAATCGAGACTTGTAACTTTGGCGACATAACTCATTCTTCTTCTAATGAAGTGTGTTAATGGATAAAATTTTTGCCTAATTAAGCAACTTCTGTCTTTCACAGTTGTTTTGACCTGTTTCATTGCTATGGCTTCAGAATGGTGTCATAATAATCAAAATTTATAGTATAAAAATAGCATCCTCATAAAATAAACAATATTTCCTTAACATGCTTAATTACTTAAATTATAACTTACATAATCGCCGTACCGTTTTAAATATATAATCAATTGATGTTATTTTGCTTATATTCACATTTTCGGAATTGGCTGGACTTCCAAAGATTACAAATAAATATTCTTCTTTAAAAAAAAATATATAGCATGTTTTGTAGACAATGAAGATGTTAAATAGCTGCAGATACGAAAGAATTTGACTTGAAATATAATTCAATTGCAAAATTAACAAAATAAAAAAAAAACATATTGCTATAACCACCCTGAAGCATTCCGTTTAAAATGATGAACAGCCACTCGTGACAGTCCTGACTGGTCACCCAAAGCCCGCTGGCATTGAAACAATTTTTACAAACGCGCACGTTGAACTAATAGTAACCTGTCAATACACGTTTTCGGGCGTCGAATTTCGCTAGCAGAGATTGATGTGCTGGTGCTTTTGTTGCAGGTTTCGTGGGTGCGGCATCGCGACATCCACCTGCTGACCGTGGGTCGGTACACATACACAAGCGACCAGCGCTTCCGGGCCATCCATCACCCGCACTCGGACGAATGGACGCTGCAGATCAAATACCCACAGCACCGCGACTCGGGCATCTACGAGTGCCAAATCAGCACCACGCCGCACATGAGCCACTTCATTCATCTCAATGTCGTGGGTGAGTACTCCTCCATCAATCGTCTCGCGTGCGCCCCTGCGCCGCTCGTTTCGCATTCCAACATCGTCCGACCCGCCAAATCCTGCCAATAAAATGCAAACGCCGCACTCTACCACCTCTGCCGCATTCCCCCCGTGGTGAGGAATTGCGCTTTTTTCGTTTCATGTGAATACCCAAGCACTACTTTGCCTTACCCACTTGCGCAACATGCTTGCGGCGCCGAATAAAAACAGTAGCAGAATGTGGGTCGGCTTTGCGGGTTACAAATGTTCAAGATTCGCCTATATGTAGACATAGTGTTCTAGACGATCGACTGTCTATGCTGATTGTGACTTCCCGATTGTTATGGGGCCATCAAATGAGCGTGAATCATACAATTTCAGTCCGTAAATCTGCTTAATCTGTCATGTCCTTACACAATTGGTATTTTCCGGCTCACAAATATATTTTAGCCGTTTTCAATATTCAACACAATCTTGGAATTTTTGCGCTCTTTGTTCCAAATTTAATTGGTCATCGGTTGAAATATTTCAATTTAATAATAGATGAAAAAATTGTTTTATACAATCTCCATTTTATGAGCGCTATTTAATTTTCAGCCTCATATTCAACACACTATGTTCTCCTTAAAAATTAAATAATCTCAAGACAATTACAAATGCAAAATATTTTTACATACAAACTTCCATTAAAAGGCTCTGTAAATTACTCCGTAAATTTGGTATTAAAATACCATTTGAAACCAGATAAATTAGTTGAAACTTCCATCTTAATATAAAATCTAGAAAAAAATTATAAATTTTTTGAACAATATTCCAGCACGCACTGGAAAGATCAAATTTTCCCCTTCAATTTGTACTATAAATAATAAATGATTTGTAAAATTTGCTTTTGATAACCAACCATTTTGCCTAACACCGTCTTAAGTTCAAAGTCCTATTATTTCCCGTTCTAACTTTTGCAAAAGGCAAATTGAAACGGTTTACATTTGAGACCCGTGTCACCCCACCTTTGGTATTTCCGCGCCATGAAATGGCTGCTCGGTTCGCGTTCAATTTGAATAAGCCCGAAATTATTCTCGAGCGCACGTAGGGCTAGCAATGATTTAGTCGGTGGCAAGCCAGAAGCACACGAGAATAATAAAGCAGCGCGAGATATGCAAATTCGGTACCTAGCACCTCTTTAATTCTCACGTCCGTCGGATTTGTGGCAACCCGGAATGAGTGAGTTCGGGAATTTAACGGTCACAAAAATTAACAGGCGAGAGTGCTGGGTAATTACTCGGGAATTTAAATCGACCGCTCGCGTGCCGACATCACGTCCATTTTATGCCGGATAATTTCTGCAGTACATTTAACTCTTCGACTTTTCAACGGAGATTTTGTGCTTTCTTAAATTAGTATTTCTGCGTCATGATAAACCCTCGTGGCGTTGCCTTTTACTGAGTGGGTCCATTTGGACTTTGCGGTTAAAAGGGACGACTTTTGGAAAGGGAAGAAGTTAGAAAGCCGCCCTGCAGGCACGCGGGGTCGAATTTGATGAAAAAGCAGTTAAAAGAGGAATTAGCGTGGTGCTCACAGCGGTGCAGGCTCATTAATTTGCTACGAGCGTGAATAAACAAGCTGTATTAATTAATCCTCTCTCGCGTGAGACGACCTACACCATGCAAGATATAACCTGTCAATATATGTCTGTATGTAAATGAGGAGTAGGGGACAAGCGTATAAATAAAGCGCGCCTGCTCAGGAAGCTATCATTCTGATTCTGAGTTTGCTACCTGGCCGCTCTAGTTAGCCGGCCAGAGCAGGAGCGATACAGCTCAGCTAGTTAGAGTTTTATTCCTAGATCCCAAACCCTAACTCGCTATCGGCAAGGGAGAAACCGGCCTGCGGTTTCCCCTGTACAGCCCGGCTGTTCGTCATACCGTTCTTCCGGTTGACGCCGATTGCGAGTGAAGTCCCTTTCTAAATTCGCGCGACCGGTCGGCTATTCCCTAGTCGTCGTCGGAGTGCTCGTCACGTTAACTTTAATTTAGTATTTTGAACCTAGATTCCCCTAGACTAACCGGTAGGCCGCTTCAGTGGGGGCTCGGCCTATTAAAAATACTTAATAAAAGTTGACTCCCGACCCGATTTAAGATCTATCAAGAACCTAAGTTAGGAACACCTTGCGCTAGATCGGTTTATCTTTATTTCACATAGAGTTAGGCAAAAATTAAAATCGGAACTCGCGTTAAAGTTAGAGACTCACTACAATCACCATGTTTAGCTCCAAAGATTTAGGTGATATTTTCCATCAACCTAATCCAGAATCACAAACTCTTGAGAAAGAAATAGCAGAAGAACTGCAAAACTCCACTATCGTCAAAACTCATGTTCCCAGCCTTCGCGGAATGTGCGAGAACGTGTTGATGACGGACGCGCTGTCCGAAGCAGACCCAAATGAACTAATCGGTCAGCTCATTCGGCATTTCGACCGGAATAGATCCCAGCAAAAAGGCACTGCTGCGTACGCGATCCAGCATTTTAATCACGCGAGAGCCAAGTCCAAAATCGCGGAAAGAAGAACAGGATTAATTGCGAAACAGCTCGAAATGATGAATAAATCGTTCTACACAGCCCCATCTCATCATGATCGGATCACAGAAAATAACGCGAAGTTAGTAGACATCGAGAATTTTGACGAGTCCAGAGAAGTTCAATTTGTAGCAAACAAATCGGCACCGCCGAATCCCTCAAGCAGTTTGCACCGCGAAAGCGAAGACGCTGATGCAAGTCGTAATGATATGCACAGACGTACATATGAGACAAGGGAAAAATCATTTTACCCTCCGTCAGGGCAACTCGGATACCCATTACCGTCCGAAAGTCCCCAGAATTTGTTCGGCAGAAATTCATTCAGCCCTCAGACCGCTAATTATTTAGCAGCAAATTCTAAATTCAAACGCGCCAGCAATTCAACAAGAAATGCCGGTGACGAAAACATTCCTGACCTACCCAACACCCAAAACACCATGACCACACTCAACAATTCATTTATGAATGCAGGACAAAATTCCACGCTGCATTCTGCTCCAAATTACACAAATTCCACATTGCATTTTCCCGTACACAACTCAAATTCCTTGTTCGGATCGTATGGCATGCGCCAGCCGCAAACAAATCCTACAAATGATAGGAATGTGCAAGGCCAGCTGCACAATGACCCAATTTCACACATTACTCAAGCTTTCCTCCACGCCATGCAAATGACGCAAAAAAACAGCAGCAATCGCGATGAATCAAATAAAATCCACAAAATCAGGATTCCCCAGTATAAAGGCAAACAAGACTCAAAAACCCCTCTGGAATATTTGAAATTAATTTCAAACCAGGCAAAGACGTACCAAGTAGACGAGTTGCAATTGATTCATATCAAGATGCCAGCATGCTTGGAGGGCGATGCGAGTTACTGGTATGATTGCGTGGGAAAAAATTGCGCGACTTTGCAAGAATTCAAAAACTTGTTTATGACTGAATTTGCAGCAGTTGATTACCTCCGCAGTTTGAAACGCGAATTAGAGCGCCGGACCCAGCATGTTAATGAACCACTCACGACTTATATACACAAGATCAAGGCGTATTACGATATCATCGACAAAAATGCCGACGACAGCGAGATCATTCAGCGGGTACTTGACCAAATGAATCCTCAATATTTTCCGTTCATGCAGAAACACAATTTCAGCACGTTAATGGATTTATTGGAGGAAGCCGCGCGCGCTCAGAGTTTCATGTACAAAACAAAAACGTATATCCCACCGCCTTCTGCCGCTGAGAGTGTCGAGACATCTTTAGCGTATACCGGACGCCCTGTTGACAATACCCTTGCGCCGCAAGAGATTCCGCTCGAGACGCTGAATCCGCAGCTCTCACGTTCACGATCGCGCCGCGAAAAAAGACATGAGAAGAGAGGCAATTCGCGAACAAGTTCCTATTCACGCGAACGTTCCTACTCTCGTGATAATTCGCGCCATAGGTCGAGTGAGCGGAACGCGCATTTCAACAAAAACCATGACAGGCGCCGAGATACGCAAAGATCTTATTCACGCGGATCACGTGACCACTCTGCTAACAGAAGCGACAGTCGTAGCGACTATCGCCATTCATCTGGCGATAGGAAAGACAAATACGCGAATAAGTACAAAAGAGACTATTCCGATTCCAGCAAGCAAAAACCGAAATATGACAACAAAACCAACAGCTCAAGCCGCGAGCACAGCCGCGAGAAAAAACGAGACTTAACTCCACACAACAAAAAGTCGGGAAACTAAAAAAGAAACCTGTGACTCAGGCCTCGGAGAGGCACAGGCGACAAAAAACGAAGGAGAAAAACCTGAAAGCAATGCTTGACCAGTCAGTTCCACAAATTAAGAAAATGAAAAACACAAACAGCGTCAATTACGATCGCCCGTATATTCCTTTAACCATTTTCGGACGCCATTACAAAGGTTTAGTCGACAGTGGCAGCGACGTTACTTTGATTGGAGACAAACTATTTCAAACTATTAGAGAAAGGAAGCCAAAAATTCGCTATGCAGCAAAAACAATTAGCACGTTGGGTGGAAAAACAATCGTAGAAGCATTAGTAGAATTGAAAATTGAGTGGAAAGCAGGAAAAGTCACAATTCCTAGTTACGTTCTCAAAGACAACGGAAATTCCATACTATTAGGCAGAAATTTCATGCGAGCAGCAAAAATCGGATTGACAGCAAATGGTTATTTTCACGCTAGCCAGCCAGGAAAAGTTTTCAGATTTACGCGCAAACGCGAAGCGGACTTGAAATTGTTCCACGCGAAAGTAGACGAGCAGCGAATTTTGCGTGAGCTGCTGAAGGAGAAAATTGAAAACGACCAGAACGACCAATTCCTCGTCATGCTTAAGAAATACAACAAATTCGGAATATTCAGCGAAAGCCCCGGATTAGCAAAAAACTTTGCGGTTAATGTGGAAATAAAAGATGCCCTTCCATTCAAAACATCTTTAAGACCATTGAATAAAGAGATGCGGACGATATTGGACGCTGAACTCGACAAAATGCTCGAACACGACGTTATCGAGGAAACTGATAATATTGTATTCGCTTCCCCTATTCATTTGGTTAAGAAGAAAACTCCACCTGGAGAGAAACAAAAATACCGCTTAGTAAGCGACATGCGTTTCCTAAACGGTAGGACTATTGCAAGGCCATATTTGAACGCTCAAAACCTCGACACCATATTTAGTCAAATCAAGGCGAAATATTACACAAAAATCGACTTGAGCGGTGCTTATTGGCAAATGCAAATAAAATCTGACGATCGAAAGTATTTTGGAATTAACACGCATCGCGGATTATTCCAATACAAACGAGCTCCGTTCGGATGGAACGCGTCAGGTTTCGAATTTCAGAGACTGATGGACAGAACATTAAAAGGATTGATTGGAGATTTTGTTGTCAATTTCTTTGACGACATTGTTATTTACAGCCATTCCTTTGAAGAACACGTATTGCACGTGGAAAAGGTTCTAAAACGCCTACACTCTGCAAATTTGACAATAAACCCTAAAAAGCTACAAGTAGCAGCGACAGAAATAGAATTGCTTGGACACAAAATTTCACAAGGAAAAATGATTCCTATGGAGGAAAAAATAAAAAGTATAAAAAATTACAAAGCTCCAGAAAACAAGAAAGAAGTCATGCAGTTACTAGGTTTAACCGGATTTCTTCGCCGTTTTGTTCCAAATTACCAGATCGTGGTAGCACCAATTACACAACTTCTCCGTAAAAATGCAAAGTTCAACTGGAGTAAAGCGCAGCAAAAAGCATTAGATCAAGTGATTCACCATTTGACGTCCGACCAGTGCGTATTACATTTGCCAGATATGAACAAAACATTTGAAATTTACGTGGACAGCTGCAAAAATGGAATTGGCGCGATACTGATGCAAGACGTTGACGGAGAAGGCCCAAGACCAATTTTCTACATCAGTAGACAGACAACAGATACTGAGAAAACCTTTTGTGTTTCTGAATTAGAAGCAGTCGGTTTAGTCTGGGCTATTTCTAAGTTCCAGGACTATATTCAGTATTCCCGTTTTGTCGTTTACTGTGATCATCAGGCAATAAAAAACCTTCTTCACCAAACAAACCCTTCCGGCCGTTTAAAACGGTACGCACTTTACTTAAGTGGTTTCAATTGCGAATTAAAATATCGCCCAGGTGACTCAATGGGAGCACCAGATGCACTTTCGCGAAATGCTATTTACACAATCGACGATTTCAAAAAGCCGAACACAGCACGCGATTGCACGATCCCTCTGGACGAGATCAAACAAGATGGACAAATTACGTTCAACGATGAAAATTGCCCAACTGCAAAACACAATTGCAATAGATGCGAAGACAAACCAGTCAAGCTTGTGCACTCAAAAGGACCACGAAAAAAGAAAAATAAAGTTGCTGAAAAGGAGAAGAAAATTGAACCAAGCAAGAAGAAAAAATTGCCAAAAGCAAGATATTCAAGCAAATTAGTAAACCCATCACCACAAGAACTGAAAATGGGAAACAGACTAAAAGTTTTGATTGCGCAACTCCAGGATCTACCAGATTTCCCAACCAATGACGAGCAGTGGAAAATTGAGCAAGACAAAGACACAGAAATTGTGGCACTGAAACAAGCAGTTCAATCAGGCCATAAACCGAAATACGGTTTAATAAATGATGTGTTGCACTATACTGCCAAAAACAAACACTTAATTGTTTTGCCAGCGCACTTGAGACCTGCCGTATTAAAATATTGCCATTCTGATGTGTTGTCAGGCCATCCAGGCAAATTTATAACACAAAAGAAAGTTGCAAATTATTTTATTTGGCGCAACATGAATAACGACATCAACGAGTTTGTCGCAGGATGCGAAATCTGTCAACGAGTTAAGTCAAAGAACCAAACAAAATTTGGCTTATATAACAGAAAACTCGAATCTCACGTCGGAAATTTACTTAGCGTAGATGCTATCGGACCTTTGCCGCGCAGTTCAAGTGGAAATGTACATGCCATTGTTTTTACTGACGTATTCAGTGGCTATACAAAAATTTTCCCAACTCGCACGTTGACCAGTAAAGTTGTAGTCGATCGTTTAGTGTCGTACTGTACCACTTTCGGAATACCAGAACGAATACTCTCAGACAATGCTTCCCAATTTGTATCAAAATTGTGGAAAGACACTTGCAAACGTTTAGGTATTGAGTGCACAGTGATCAACCCATACAGGCCATGCGAAAATAGAACTGAACGCACAAATAAAGAGTTAAAAAAGAAGATTCGGTGTTACGCACAAAGCAATAACAAATTGTGGGACGTTAATTTGGACGCGATCGCCTTTAGTATAAATTCCGCGGTGTCTTCCAAAACAAAATTTACACCGAATATGCTAATGTTAGCGCGCGAACTTCACCACCCACAAATGCCACGCGAACCAGCTGACGAGATTGAATATCACGAGTACGCCAATGAGTTGATTAAACGATTAAAGACAGCAAACGAAATCGCACTTGAAAACTCAGCAACTGCACAAGAGAGATACAGGACCCGTTATAATAGAACAAGACAAGACCACCCATTTGACGTCGGAAAATTAGTCCTGCGCGAAACAAATACTCTTTCCAATAAAGAGAAAAATATTGCCGCTTCTCTCGCGCCAAAGTACGAAGGGCCGTATCGTATCAAAGAGATGGTAGGAAAAAACTCATTCCTACTAGAGACACTAGATGGACGGCAAGTAGGCAAACGACACGCAGACCAGCTCAAATTATTCACATCTTCACCACCCTGGACGTATTAAATACAAAAACCAATAAAAACCTTAAACTTAAATATACCTCCAACATAACCATAGTCACACAAATAAACATCAAATTAAATTAAATAAAATTAAAACCAACCCACAAATAAAATGACTCGTCTGTATTAAATATTGATTACCAAACCGCTATTTCCGACTGTTGAATTAAACCTAAAAGTATAAAGTGTGCCTGCTGCTCAACGCCGCAACCATTCAGACCGACATACGGTCTACAACCTTTAAGACCGACATCCGGTCTTAACCCTCAATATACCAAAATTTGGTTTATTAGGAGGCCTTTTTGGTTTAGTCAAAACTAACCGCAATTCGGTTAGTTGACTAATAAATCATGCCAATTTTAAAATGCTATTTTCATGACTTAAATAAAAATGTATGAAACTTTTATAATTTGTGTGTATAACAAAAATTCATTATTATTTGATTGTATGTAAATAAAGAAAATTAACATTACTGTTCATATTCAGAAAAATCATGTTACAAGTCAAAATTTCATTCATGCCCTTGTTGTAAAACGACTTAATAGTTAAAAATTGTTTGTTACATTGATTATCCACAATATTGTACACAAGCCAATTTTCTTTTTGCGCCCCCGGATATGAGACGACCTACACCATGCAAGATATAACCTGTCAATATATGTCTGTATGTAAATGAGGAGTAGGGGACAAGCGTATAAATAAAGCGCGCCTGCTCAGGAAGCTATCATTCTGATTCTGAGTTTGCTACCTGGCCGCTCTAGTTAGCCGGCCAGAGCAGGAGCGATACAGCTCAGCTAGTTAGAGTTTTATTCCTAGATCCCAAACCCTAACTCGCTATCGGCAAGGGAGAAACCGGCCTGCGGTTTCCCCTGTACAGCCCGGCTGTTCGTCATACCGTTCTTCCGGTTGACGCCGATTGCGAGTGAAGTCCCTTTCTAAATTCGCGCGACCGGTCGGCTATTCCCTAGTCGTCGTCGGAGTGCTCGTCACGTTAACTTTAATTTAGTATTTTGAACCTAGATTCCCCTAGACTAACCGGTAGGCCGCTTCACGCGTCCGGCCGCACCTTCACCGCACATGGAATGTTTGTATATATGCATTTGTGTATTAACGCGTGAGCATGAGTGAGCGAGCGAGTGTGTCAATAAAATATGTTTGCAAAAATAAGCCGGGAAAAACTAAATCGCTGAAAGCTCCGCGCGTAGCAATTTGTTTATTAATTCGTGGCAAGCCAAATCCCCGTGTTTTCCAACAGGAATAAGCGCTCACAAAAAAAGCGGCAAATGGTAATCTTGCAAATGAATTTCAGCGGGAATTAATCGACGCTGAAAGAGAAAGTGCTTAGTTCTCGGGGGGTGCCAATTGTTTCTCTTCTCGTGCGAACTGACGCAAGTGTCGAAGGAGGCCTGGGCACGGGCGGAGATGAAAAAGACACTTGACACTCTTCTTTTTCTCATTTGCATGACGGCAGCTTATTTATCGCTGCCTGGCGAGACGCGTGCAACACAATTCGCTGTCTCTTAAGCAGATTATACCAGGATGCCTTTCACCCCCAATTTGCGGTAAAACGCGTCTTCCCGCCGCCGCCTCCACTGCGCGCACCGACTGGCGCGTCTTTTTGACCCGGGCTTCTTACTCATTATTAATGGCACTCGTCGCAGAATGAGAGACGTGCCGACGCCAGCCGAGAAACAAGTCGTGTTTACAGCGTTAATTAGCATTTTGCGAGCGGATGACTAAGTTGCTTTCGCACTCAGCCACTCGCTCTCAATCATTGTCTCGCGTGACTGTTCCACGCGTGTCCTCTGTCGTGTGTAAGTGATTACGTAAAACTCGTCAACGTCAAGTGGTCTTTTAGTTACAGCTTTTTTAGTTTTCATGGATAGTTTGCTTTTAAATTTAATTCTAGAACATATTTTTTGTCCTTAGCAGTGCAAAAGACAAACATTTGTGTTTTAGTCTGACTCGGTCTGACTAATTGTTTGTCTGTTCCCTCTCAGCAGTCAGAGGACACCGCCCAAACATTTTTCTCTAAAAGGGTTAAACACTCAAGCATATTTAAAAGATTTACTTCTCAAATAATAGCCATGACCTTCGTTGGTATCGTTATATCAATATTTTTACTTTTCATATAATATTCCTTCAATAGAGACCAGGTTTAAATTTTGGAACTTTCAATTATAATTGAACTGAATGTTGCCCATTTAAATCATTTTGTGATGAATTAAATGCAACTATCTTTGTGCTTTGCGAGATGTGTTCAATAATTGTACAGAACATACCTTCTCTTTTGGTGCCGACATAGGAGAAAAACGAATTACTCACCTATCCTAGGTTTTTTATTCGCCACAGATGGGCATCCTCCAACAAACATTATTTAATATGGAAATTTTCCAAGAGCTATTTTAAGAGAAAGTAGCTAGTAGAAAATTAACCATGCTAAATGATAAATTATAAAACACGTGGGCAGAGAATGTTCTTACATACAATTAATTTCACATAATTCTCTTGCAATGAATCAGTTTGATAGCTTTGAGTATTTCTGTACCGTCTTGAAAATCAGACGTCAAACCAGAATAATATCTATTTGGGACGATTCTTACGCAATTGACTGGATGTTTCCCTGTACAAAGAGCAATGGAGAGGGATTTGAGAAATTTGAATAATTGATTTCCATGCCGACTGTTTTGGCTGCCATGGCAATGCATTTGTCAATAGTTCTTCAAGAGGCTTTAGAGCCGTAGAGAGACTTGGCAAACTTTGCTTCACCTGACGTTCGCTAAATTGGAAGCAGGAGCAGCTCTCTCTCTCTCTCTCTCTCTCTCGCTGCGGGTACAGCCGGAGCGGAAATTAAAGCTGCTGTGAATATTCCTCGTGGCCCACCTGACAGCAATATCGGCCTCATTTAAATACAATAATAATGCCACCAGTGTGTACACACGCCCCGGCTGCTGCGGATGCTTCCTGGTCTTTCGGCAGGCGGGTTCCTTAATTGGCCGCAAGATTCAGCAAAGCCCCCATTTTCAATTAACACGGCTGATTGTGATGCAAATTATGAAGTTGGCTGCACAAATCTCGACGCGCAGGGCTGTAATCCGTGGGTTTCCGCTTTCGACCGTAATTGACGTCGATCCTCGGGGCAGCGCAGCCGACGTGATTATCCGTCAAACGCCAAAAAATGTCGCATGTCGTGAGCCAATCCATCAGACCGGAATATAATTTGGACGGACGGCAATTTGCCAGCAGTGCGACTTTGCCTCACTCGCACGTACCCAGAAAAAAATACATGCACACAACAAAGGCGTGCAGCGTTGATTTTCACTGGCTAATAAAAACGCTTCCACACGCGTTTGCTGCCAAACGCTGGCTTATTCGCTGAATTGTTTGCAAAACAACCCGAGAGCTGATTGCTTTTTTCTGTGCGAATTGAAATTTGCGAAATCGATGCTCTCGGGTCCTTGCGGAATTACGAATTACCCATTGAAAAATGGCTAGTTGAATTGCTGAAATTTTTTAAACAGAATAAAGACTTATGATTTTAAATAATTCAGCAAATTTTGCGGTTGGATTATACGTTGCATTTAACTAATCTTACTAAATCAAAAAATAAACTGATAAAATTCATTTTTGATTCTGTTGAATAGATATTTAACATTTTTTTATAAAAAAGCCTCTGAAAAAACTCTGCGGTGAAAATCGAATTTATTTTTCGTTCACCCGGCATTCTGCTTTTATGTACGCATATCTGTTTTGATAATTTTATTCGAGCTAGAATTTTCGGCCTGTACGCCTTCCGCAGCTGGGTTGCGTGCGAGTAAATTTTATGGAAGGCAAAAATTTCATTTGCAACCCATACAAGCTTTTATAATATTCTCACACTGCTTTAGCCCTGCGCAATGTTGTTGTTTAATTAGGCCAATTAATTTATTCCACGTATTCTAGTGGTCGCAACTTTTTATTATGCAGCATAATATACTCGTTTAAAGCCGTCGATTTGACAGAAAAAAATAGCTGAAATTCTATACTCGGATTGATTATTAAATGAAATTTATCATCATTTCGAGCAGCAAACTGCTGTTGTGAGTTGAGTGGACGTATATGAACTCTTTTGCGCGTTGCAAAATTAATTGGACAGCATTGAATTTTATCAGGACCAATATTTACGTTCAATTGAAATTTAAATATAATTATTGCAAAGCAAATATGATCCAATAAATTTGTCAACCATAAAAAAACTTATTTATGTTTCTTGAATCATAAATTTAATTGCAGCTATTTTTTAAGTTTGTATTCAATTCATTTTATATGTACGCTGGTGATGTATTTGCTGCGAAGTAATTTTCAATCACTGTGTATGATGGCTTTTAATTAATATCAACCAACTCTAAAGTGGATTTCTTGTTAATAATTATCGTAACACAAAACTGAATCTGAACACTCCTGTTTATTCATTTCATAATATCTGCATTAGTTTATTCGATATAATTACGCAAGACGTGAAGCAAATAAGTTATTAAAAACTTATTTCTCTGAAACATATGAACGTCAGCAACTAAAACTTTTTGGCGTTCTCATTCATGGTAACTCGTGATAATCATGCTCGACTCAGTTCAATTACAAGCACAATGAAAACTGCGGCAGCGATCGTTTTTGCCAAAAGAACATCAAAGCAGGGGTAAAGCGCTGTGGTGCGGTGTGTTCGTGCAATGAGAGGCAAACTAATTGGCTGTCTGGAGCACACACACACACACACATACACCACCCGCTGAATCGGCACTTTGGGTGGAAAAGGAAGAAACTCGGCACGTAGGCAGGTGTTCAGCCAATTTTCACCCGCGCGTAATAAAGTTAGGCTCTCCACTTTTTGCGCCGATTCGCGCTGCCAGCGAATTTAAAACAGAGGCGCTGGATTTTATGAACGTTGAATTTGTTTACGCACACACTTGCGCGCGAGAGCAAAAGTTTGCTAACGTGCGAAGCCGATTTCTTGAAAGTTGCGCGCGTCCAGGAGGACGAGACCATTAATTTTAATACGGATGCCATTATTTATTAAGCACACACAGGCGCCGGTGCGCGAACAACGTCAACCGCCTTTTGAAAAATAATGCCGCAGCCGGTGGGCGTCTTTTCCTCTCTATGCATTATTCAGATTAAGCGACTTTGTTGCCAGCGCGTAAAATCCAAAGTCAAGCAAAGTGTGTAAACCTCTTTGCGACGTGAATAGCTTGTACGATGGAATGAATTCTCGGGATACATGTTCAACTAGGAAGCTGTTTTCGAAATTTTGCATATTTCGTAAATGCTTAGTGTTTGATACGTGTTTAATTCTTGCCTCTTCTTGCACTCTGCAAAGTGAAAAGAAAGATTTGTTCACCCAAATTAAAATTTAACGATAAAAAAGCACACATTTCATCCAAAACCATCCACTCATGTAAGCCTTTGGCAACTTAAAATGACAACTCTCAACTTAACGCACGTGTTTGTTCACATGAAAATTGCACGTTATGGAAATAATTACCGGAGTGGCAGCAAAAAATCGTCAAGCATATCAGCGATTAATTAGCGCAAAATGCGAGCGTCGAGCTGCGTTGAAACTTTATTTCCGTGAAAAGCCATCAGCAGTTACAAAGGCAAATTATCGGAAAAGCAGCAAAGCGTTGGTCGGGACAAAAGTGGGAAAGTGCATTAAAACTATTGTGCCTGCCGAGTTTTAATTGAATTATATCTCATCATACAAGTGGATGACGTTAAACTCTCGCAAGCAGATTACAAATTGCTGGCTCACCTTGTTTACCGCGAAACAATTAATTATCCGCTGGCAGGCTTTGACTTCGCTACATTAGCAAATAATTAATTACGCCTTTCTTGCGACTGCCGAGAGGAAGAAGAAGAAAAAATATTACCGACGCGGTCTGCGATTGGCATGGCTGGGCTTTTTATTTTCGAGATTACGCACACGCCACTTGCAGAACGCCCTTCGCATGAGAAAAGCCGAAAGTTGGGATTGCCTTATTTATTTGAAAGTTTCTTACTAGTGTAAGAAACCTTCAACAGGCTTTCCGTGACATATGGTTCTTATAGAAAATTGCTTCTCATGAACATGTCTTAATTTGTCCCAGGTATTATTTGGTAATTTATAATTCATAAAACTAAAATTTGTTATTCTTCTATCGAAACCAATCGAAATTTAGATAAAGTTTTAGTGATTTTAGGAAATTACCGGGATGTAATGACGGCTTGACCATCAAAGAATAAAACCCTACATGAGTTTTCATTCAAACACGCCCAGAGTTGTCGGTTTAAAAAATATCCTATCATTTTATTTATTGAGGAAAGCTATCCTAGAGGTGATAACTAGAAATATACGAGCAGTTGAAATTCGAATCTGCATAAATGACACTCCAGGGAGCATTGCGGATCGACCATTCCATATGCAGAGTAAGATCGAAGAGGAGGATGGAGCTCGGAAATTTCCGACATAATTGTTATTTCAATGCCCGCAGCTGATTTCAGGTGGACGCATTATATATGTTTAATGCATGAAAATGAAGCAAGTTTCGCGAAACTTGAATCTCCTAGCACTTTTTACGGTTCTGCTGTTGCTGCCTTTTTCACGACCGTGTCGTAAAACGAAAGTGCAGCAGGCTGAATATTAACTTCATTTAGAAGCTAAACCCGAACGGTCTCTGACCAGCAGTGCTGAGGCGAGGCTCTCATTGCGCTGCGGCCGAGCAAAGCGAGCGAAAGATCGAAATCTGCATAAGAGTTGATGGGGTTGGAACGACGCAAAGTTTCTTCATTAAATAGTTTGACGTCTACTTTCACAAAAGACAAAGTTTTGGTGCAGTATAGAAAAATAATTAGGACGCCATGTGGCTCGCATCAAATTAGGCTAATACCAAACGCCGTTGTTGAATATATTATGGTGGGAATATTGTCGGTGGTATGTGGATTGCTAATTATGAGGAATTGGTTTACAATTTTTTAACTATGTTTAATTTCGCACCTCATCCAGGAGTAAGGATGCAGCTTAAAAATGCCAAGGTATATTCGAATTTCACTCCTTTCAGCACAACACATTTGGCTGATCGATAGCCGCGTGGCAAATGGTTGGGATCACAATAGCGCGCATTATTCGCGACCTCCGCACGTTCCGCGTCTCGTGCAACCCCTTTTTACGCCAACTGCTTGCTTTTTCTCCATCCGGCTGCCATTCTGCCAGCCTAATGAATGGCTTCAGTTGTTTGGGCTCTTTTTCATGCGTGCATGTGTGTGCGAGATAAAAATGCGCGCCAGCCAGGTCTCCGGATACACACTCACTCGGCGTCAGCGTCATATTGATCGGCCCTGTGACCCAGGGCTTCTCTCTCTCTCTCTCTCTCTCTCTCTCTTTCTCTCTCACACACACACACATTTCCCACCCAAAATGTATTCGTCTCCTTTCTTTCCTTCTCCTCTCTTCCGACAATATACCGTGACGCCCGTCATTAGTCGTCGCAATTTTCCGCCAGCAGGCCCTCTTTCAATAAAATTTCATTCGCGCCCTCGCACGTCGCGGAATTTCTTCGTATGCGCGCTTCAACTCTCTCAAAATCGTTGGGCCGATTATCTATGAGGGCAGTGAAAAATCGAGGCTCATCCATCAACATCGGAAGGAAAGTGTGTCAGGGAATTTTTGGCGTCACTGAAAGCTGCTTCTGAAAGAGCTCTTGCTACAAAGGCTGCATTATGATTTGTGCTTAGTGCGAAAGTAGAAAAATAAAAGCAAATCCAGATAATGTTCTTCTAGCATTTCTAAAAATCTGTTATTTTTGTAGGTATTGTACTTCATTTTTCCCTTCATATTGTTGTTTTTTGATTGATTAAAAGAAGTATGGTTTTTTAAATAAATCGTGAAAAATTGGCTACTGCCATAAAGGGCACAGACTAAGAACTAACCTTGAAAACTTGTCTGTTATCTTAGAATGTAATATATATTTTTAATATTAAATATGCTAATCTCCTATAATTATTAGAATATGACGGGAAATACACATTTCTATCCTTTTTTCACAAAGTTATATTAGCTCTATAATAGAAACCATGGAGAAATAAACAAACTGACTGAGAAAGCTGAAAAAATAAAGCATTTTGAGGAATAATTTATTCGATTTTTTTCTAGAGTTAATATAACGTGAATCTCCGATCACTTTGATAAAAACAAGATTCGATCTTCTCTCACTGCCCTCTAATTTATGCAACTTACGAAACAATCAATGATTCTTTCTCCTCAGGAGAGCGGAATTTCAAAGCAGGGGTGGATGGTTGGTTGAGGTGATGTGGTGCTGGAATCATCAGCGAAAAATTCCTTCGCGCGTCGCGCCGGAATAAATTTCTAATGTCATAATCCGCCGGCTGCGTGTACGCACACACTCAAACGCCTTCTTTTTCCGGCCGTTTCAGCGCTGAAGCAAAGATTTTTCCTTATTTTCAGCGTGAAAGACAGCGGACCGCGTAATCTCTGCTCTGCAAGAGCGCTTCTTCTTCTATTTTTCTGCTCTGCGCTCCTCGGCAAATCCTTGCAAATTGCTTTTTAATTTTATGCCAAAACTTCGCGCCCGCTCTGCAGCTGGCTGCGCGTGAAATGGGCCCCGCTCCCATTTATCACTCTCGGCCGAGACGGTGTTCGCGATTCGTTACTTTAATAGAAACTGCGCGCAAGTAGCGTAAAATCCAAATCAATAAAATGACGGCTTAATCCGATACGAGAAGGAGATAGTTTCTTTGAAGCAAATTCTGCGGTTTAATAATATCATCATTTAATGTTGACTGGCAATACTGCAGAACGGCGACAAATTACAGGCGAGGAAGAAGCGACAAAGCGAGAGCAATAATCTTTCATGGAAATCTGCAGACAAAAGATGGTAGGCAGATGATTGATAAGTCAGTCTCGTCTCGGGCGTGATTTATAATGCCACCACGCTCATTTTTTGCAAATCTCCTCAATATTGAATAATTCACAAGAATAATCGATCACCGAAGCAGCGGTTGATTGAAATTCTGCGCCAATATAATCCTGCAAAACACACGACGCAATTTCCGCCGCAACCGTTTTAAAACAAGCACGGAATAATATTGAAGTTTAGGCTGGATTATTAATTTTACAAGTGGCGAGAATCGTTTTTCCTTGCCTGCTCGTGGTCGGGGCTTGATTGATGGGGCGCAAATATGAAATATTCGGTGAGTGGTGTTCCGCTTGCCAGAGATCAATTAGCGGGTTGCCTAGCACCTGCTGGCATTTCCACCAATCTGTGTGTGCATGAGCGGCGGCGGTGGTGGCAAAAAAGCCCAGAGGAAAACTGCACGCTGTGTTTTTCCTTTGTAAGCGAAGACGAAGATGAAGGGCACCAGTCTGTCTTCCGCTTTTAATGGGCCTGCTCCGGCCGTGCCAACCACAAAGAGGGAAACCGGCCTGCGATGAAACAAAGAGAAATAATGGAGAGAGGTCCGCACGAATGACCTTTGCAGATTTTTTGCCGCTTCGCCCACGTTTTCGCAGCTGCAGCAAACAGTTATTTTGCTGTGTGTCCGCCCGACACTAATTCCTGTGAGCTGTACTTCCAACAGTAGCAGCGATTGAAGTGTGGCAAAAAAATGATTCTGACAAAATCTCTAGCTTTACTTGCAACTAAAATTATTTATTGCTAGGTTAAAGTAATGGTTATCATAGCTTTATTCAAATTTTTTTCTAATTTTTTTCTGAATTTACGCATCAAAAATGTATGCATCACTGATTAGAGTAAGCATCAAACGCATACAAAACCTCTGTGCGCCGCACTTAAAATGGTCAGAAACCGTTTTTAGGGCATATCTATTTTTATTACAAGCTGAAAAAAGATCTAAAAAGCAAATTGAAAATATGCAAAATATTGAACTGTGATTATTTACATAAAAAATATAATATTTGGTTTGGCTTCCTAGATAAGTACTTGCAAGATGGATGTTATAGGGGGAGAAAAAATTTCAGTTCAACGTAAAGATTAAATTGTTTTATATTTCTAATTCGAAATTTGCGAAAATGGAGAGTAATAACTTTTCCCCGTAGCTTGATCATGTCTCTCTTTTATATTTATTTTCTTTTTAGATTTAATGACCCTAATGACCCTTTTAACTTATGTAGTCAGTTGTTGGCATGAACAGAACTTGGGGAAAGTTTCAGGCTAAGATTCCCAAGTCTCATTAGTTCACATCAAAACTTGCCATATGACTTTTACCTCAGAGCTCAAAGCTCTTGTTGAAACGAACCCCCTATAAAATTTTTAATTCCCTGGAAAAGTGTTTTTTTTTCGCTGGAAGTTGCATTGAAAAAATAGCTATAAATTTATCTCTTTTTTCATTGAAATCCTGTCAAAAATTTGAAACAAATAACAGTAAACTATTAGCGATAATTATAATTTATGAGCATGTTTTAAACGGCTTGGAAATGAAAACAGCATTAATGCCCCCTTTTGTCTAAATTTTATTTTCATTGGCACCCTGCGCATCATGCCTCGATAAATACCAACTGGATGATGCCCATTGCCGAAATTGTGTCTGAACCCGTCGGAAACGAGCTTTTTGGTTTCAGCGGTTTTCGCCATGCAGCTGCCGCAAAACAAAACAGCAGCCTCAGTTTTATCAACAGGCCTCGACCGACACAAGATTTTCGCACCGCCTGGTCCATTTGGTGGGTGCGGTTGGCTACTCGAGCGTACTGGTCACCACCGAAAACTTTTAACTATTATTGCCGAAGCTCTCGAGTGCGGTGCGGAGAGGGAGTGAGAAGGCGGGCGCATGATGTGCTCTCGGGCCGTTTTGTCATTACACCCGTCAACGCGGCGCGAACATTTCTGAATTTGAATGCCGGCTAAAGAGGAATTTTGCAGGCTCGTTATAAAACTTTTTAGCGCTCGCGAGGGCAATAAAAATGCTGGCCGAGTTTATCTTCTTTTTTAGCGCCGGCCCCACTTGAGTGCCTTGCTTTTTCTGCACTCGCTCGCTCCCTCCACGAGGAGTTGCAGAGGCAGAGAAAAAAAATGAGCAGAAAAGTCGTGCCTGCGCTGCCTAAATCGCCTCCGCTAAGTGAGGACTGTTAAGTCTCAGTTATGTGCCGGCTGGATGGCTGGCTGGCGCGCGAGAGCAAATTAGTTCCATTCACATTCTACGCAAAATGCAAATTGCTTTCACGCAGTAACTATAACTCACGCCGTAATTATGAGCCTCTTTCTCTCACCACAGCTTCTTGTTGCTTGCGCGATTCGGCGGCTTGAGACGCTGAAATTATGGTGAACTTGATGGCGTTTATTCCTGTTTAAATTGCTTTCGAAAATCCTATTATTCGTTGTTTACGTTTCGACGGAATCCGCTTCAAAGGGATGATCCTAGAAAGTAATAATTCTAAGTTTGCTCAATGAAACTAATTCTAATTAAGGAAAAGCGCAGATGTGAGGTTTGAACAACAAATTATTTCCAACAATTCACTCTGGCACTTGACAAGTTAAAGACAGTTCAGTGAACTGGATCCAGCTGAACTCAACCTAATTCAGCACGTGCCAAGCATTAATTTAATTACTTATCTGTCACTTAATTCTATATAGAATTTTTTCTTTAAAAATTCTAGCTGCTATGACGCGTTCACCCTTGCTGTTGCAAAATATATTGCTCCCTATGTGTACACTCTGATCCGCTTATCAAAATTCAAAATTAATTGAATTTAGGGCTGCATAATCCCGTTTTACAGCCCAATTCGCCGGAAAATTACTGCGTCGGCAGCTTTAGGGGCAAAATTATCCGAGCGCGAACGAATCTTTCCTTGAGCAAATATTCATAATCGGCGACCCCCGATCGACCTTGCGCCGTGCTGCTGCTAAATTAAATTCTGCTCCGCGCAACCTGTTACTGAAATTTGCATGGAGCTAATAAATATTGATAAATCGCGTCTGGAGCAGTCGGGAACACGAGCGCGCGGGTGGAAAGAAAGGCTATATGCTATCAATATTCCTGCCGGGGACGGTGCCACAAATCATGGAAGTTAAAAAGCTCTCTCGACTTTTTTCATTCATGGCGTGCTGCTTCTTCGCGTTTACTGCCGCTGTGTGCGCATTATAAAAGTCTCGACGCACCTTTGACGAGCCGCCCCGAGGGCCAGACTCTGTCCACAGGAGTGCGTGATTTATGCACTGGGCAACTTGATCGATACGCGTCTACACCAGAGATTTTAAAAGTGATGAATTATTGCGCGCAAACAGTCCGCCGTCCCGCTGGCCAATTAATCTGCGAAGTTCGAATGCCAGACACAATCAATTTTTACAGCTTTTGGCACGAGCCTCCCGGCCGGGAGGCCTTGTTTCGCCGCCGCTTGCGTCTGCTGATGAACGCCAATATATCGTATTTGACTGCCTTCACGTTAATAATCTCAGAGTTTTAGTGTAAAGCAGTGTGGTATTGAACCAGACGGATCGACCATACTGACTCTCTGATGTGCAAAATACCTTTTAGCCTTGATTCTAATTTATTTTATTTTCATAGAGGTCGTGAAATCATGTTTTGCATTTAAGGCGACGCTTTCTTATTTTAAAATAAATATACTAATTTGATGTTTCATAACGCACTGTTTTATCAGGTTATTTAGGGATCAGAAAGGTAGAAATAATTAAGACTGATACATTATATGAAGTATATATTGTTGCTGCAATGTTGTACAGAAGAAATCTGATCGGACACTAATGGAATACCAGAAACCTTTGAATCGGATTCTATTTTTGAAATCATCTTTCTGCTGTTAACCAATAATGCAAGTTTACAATAAGTCAAACCTCCGACAATTATTGGCTCCCGAC
The DNA here is from genome assembly GCF_949628265.1 of Cloeon dipterum. Classification (NCBI taxonomy): domain Eukaryota; kingdom Metazoa; phylum Arthropoda; class Insecta; order Ephemeroptera; family Baetidae; genus Cloeon; species Cloeon dipterum. The sequence continues at coordinate 28,996,548 of NC_088787.1, read as the reverse complement.
AAAAGGGAAGGCCCACGCTCTTAAACCATTAATTAAACATGTATAATATTGTAACGCGCGTGTCTAGGGAACTCGTGCTACGCGTTACTATCTGGCGCGGCTTGAAGAGCCGGCGCCCAGATCTAGCCTGTTCTGCTTTTGGGCTGCGGGAACTCACTCGTGGGAGTTCCCGCGATTAAACTGAATTTGGACTCTTTCGGCCGGTCTGCGGCACCCAGAGCCGGACACTCGCCTTGGTCGATCTCGTGGTCGACAGGCGGTGTCCTCGAACTCCGTCACTGTCAGACGGACAGTGCACAAATATGGAGATTTACGTTATTCCAATGAATTGCTTTAAGTCAACTTACTCTTCTTCAGGTGATCTCAAGCAATCAAACAACTCCTCTTATCATTTGAGCACTTGAGTTTTTATTCTCCGAAACCAACGACCGCCGCCCGCGACGGCCTAGCTTACATTGACCTCCTCCCCGCTCGCTAGCGCACAGAGGGGTCGCCTTATACAGGTGCTAGTGGGGGGTAAGGTAGTCGCTACAATATATCTTAACAGTTTTTTTGTTTTCTGGGTTTTCTATGAACCTAAACTACTATCAGCTGAATTCAAAACTAAAGAAATTTGATGTGCTTTTTATTCATTCAAAGTGTGGAAACTTTTCACAAATTAAACTTAAAACTTCAATATATAATCATATCTCCTTCATATTTTCCTCGTTATAATACTATTTGCTACTTGCTGGTTTGCACCTTTCCAGCATGCGTGATTTGGCTTCACGGGACGAATGTCTAGCGTTTCAATGCAGTCCTCGGTGCGGAGGCAAGTGGCCCTTGAGTGGGCCTGGTGCGCCTATGTTATCCGTTCGCGGTGTTATTGGGGACCCGGGTTTCAGCATTCGTGCTAGTGCAGTGCGCGCCCTTCCCGGTCCGAGGACAGGGATAAAAAGAGCAAAAAAAAAATGCTTTTTAAGGCACTGTGAAGTATATATAAAATGGACAATATACATTTTTATGTATGTACGATATTTCCTTGAATAGGATACACATTATTTTCTGAGCTTCTCTTGAACAATTTTCCATGATTGTCCAATTTATGTACAGCTATCCGTTTTTTACTGCTATGATATTCAGAAAGTTAAATTAAAACAATGCTTTTTCAACAGTAGACGAGCATTTTTATGCATTATGTTCGGTAAGTCAAAGGTCATCCGAAAATTGAGATGGAGAAAGTCACATTCCTTTTGGAGGTCAGAGGTGAAGAAGACGAGTAAATGGCCACTGCGTTGCGCTCGGCTGCTCAATCGGCGAATTTATTTCCACCACCGTATTGCCCATTCAAAGCCACTTCAGCGGCACAATAAAAATTGACAGGCTTTTTACTGGTGCGTGTGTGCGCACCAACAGCGCCAAATCAGTTTCAATTTGAGGCCGGCCTGCTGATTAAGTAAAGGACTCCGCCACCTTCGCCGGTCGAAAAGGGAAGAGAAGGAGTTGTTTGGCAGAAAAAAGCTCTTCCATCCAGCGGCGGGCGCCGCAAATGGACCCATATTTTTAATGGAGAGAGCTCAGTGAGCGAAACATAAAAAATGAATATGGTTCTTTTATGAGAGAAATGACGCAATAAACATTCTCGGCAGAAAAAGAAAAAAAATGTGCGGTGCAGGATTGGACCCTCTTGAGAACACACGACACACTCTCTCTTTCTGCAGCTGGCTGGAGGCGAAATCGTCTTAGGAAGAGGAAATGGGATAGATTTTCTACAAGATCGTGAGTAATGGAATGGCAGAAATGATTTTTTGCATTATTTAGCCGGGCAAAGACCTTCCTGTCTGCGATACAGAGTTACAAAATCTGCGAGCAATGGGGTGAATCGGGATCCTTTTGGATGGGGTTCAAATAGCAGAAAAAAGTGGTCAAATAAATATTCACTCTCATCGACACTCAATTTAGGTCTGCCGGCGTTTTCGTTGCGGCGGGTCAGCAGGATAAGTTAAAGCCGAGTCAAAGGGAAAAAACCTTGCGGTGACTTATTTGTGGAGTTCAAAGGAAAACACAAAATGTGATATATAGGGAAATGCAGCGATTGTAGAAGCCGCTACCAATAAGCGCTAGTTATTAAGGTCACGTGGCCTCCTTTTATCAAGCAAAATTGCAAGGAGAAGCAGCGCTCCTCAGAATATAGCTGCTTCTGTTTGTTAGCTTTATAAATCAGCAGCTGCTTTTAATTCCAATGGCTTGAAGAGTGACGCCACACTGTCCCTTTGAAAGCTTTCAAAGATTTTAATGAACGCTTTCCTGCTGCAGAAGTCTCAAGTCTGAATGCAGACCGCCAGCACCACACACAACAACAATAACATTTTAATCCGCAGTGCAGTAACTGCAAAGAAAACAAGGCGATGTCGGGCGAAAACCACGGCAAAGTGCACATTGTTTGCAGGCTGCGGGATAAAAGAGCTAACGGACAAACAAACCTGCATAGGGAGTTGATCAATTCGGCCAACGCTCTCACAAAGGCCGAGTAGACTTTAATTGGGTCGAATTCTTTTCTCAGCCACCGTGGGGAATGCTGCTTTATTTGGATCCACCCGACGAACGTATAAAGAATGTCATTTCATTACTTTTCCCCGTTTGAGACTGAGAGTGGAAAAAATCTCACTAGCCCTGAGCTCCCAGCTGGGATAATCGGTTTGTCTGGCCCCATTTGATGCTGCTCGAGAAAAAGCCTTGCAGAGAGAGAGAAGTAATCTGCTAATGACGACGCTAACAAATTGTTATTTCGCATTCCAACTTATACTCTAGCGCATTTTCTTTTGATTGCATCCAATGGCGTAGAATCATAAAGTGTATAATTTAAGATGTCTCTCGGCGAGTTTAGCCGAGACGCAAGCAACGTTATTTAGCCTTTCCCCAAGGTGGCGCTGCACCGCGAATGCAAATTTCCGTCGGGCGGCAGGATCACGTTCATACTTAATATCAGCCCTGTCACTAGACGCTAATTTCGCAAAGTCTGCACTCGTTGGGCTCGACCAGCCAGCGCGCGGCAGACGGGATAAAACGCAGACATCCTCTGCCTATCTAAGTGGAATAATCTGCCTGCGGTTAATTAAAGCCGTGTCACTATTGATGAATACTCCTGTCCAGGAAAATGAATGATGACAACAGAGCACGCAATTAGGCTGCTCTCCTGGCGTTTATGTTTGCAAATTTCGGCCCTCGGATTAATTTGTTGCTAAAGATGAAACAGTAAATTTGAGATTTCTGTATGATTATGTGAAAATAATGCCTTGCAACAGGATGAACTATTTTTTAAGAAATTGCAAATTTCCGGCTTAAACCCCGGTTGGCTTAATATTGGAGATTGACCCGTTGAAAATTCATGCTCCCCGAAGTATAGTGATGAGCGTTTAATTCCCGAAACGGACTGTACGAGTAAGAGTGCTGGCAATCAATTTATAATTTTGTAAGTGCCCATCCCCTCAAGTTGAAATGTTTTGTGAAAGTTTACAGCCATTTAAGCTTTTAGATGATCCAGAATATCTGAAAATAAATGTGGAGCTTAGTATGCCTTGCTAAGTACGTGTGTTAAATTTAGTTTCGGATGAAGCAGAGGTTTAATAAAAGTAAACTACTTCTCTGTTACAATTTGACCTTAACGTCCAGTGGTTCCCAGCTGAATTAAAATTTCATATTTTTCCGTGTCCGTTTACAGCAGTTTGACAAACTCTCCTGTACTTGACTGTGGCACAATGGCAAAAAATCGTCTGCGAAATGTAAATTGCGAGCCAGGCTCGAAGGGTTTGCCGTGCGTCCCACGCGACCTGGCCGGCTGTTGGAACCTCCAGAGACGTGGGACTGACGGGCGAGTTTCTCATCCGGATTATACAGCAGGCAGCCAATGTTTATGCGTCATCAGCACATTACGCCCGTGACACGCTTGCTTTTACGGCCGCCCAACAAGCTCCATGACTCGGAATAAATTTGATTTAGGACCGATTTTTATTGAATTTGTTTTCGCACGTCATGCCTCTTTGCGCAAAAGCTGAACGGAATTTTGATTTCCGTCTCCTGCAGGCTCTGGAGGCGGGCACGGCAGGCGGCTACTTGCGCAGTGAAATCACGCAACCCGCCGAGCAACGGGCGTTTGCAAACCTGCAATCAGCCTGCTTTTCAGTATCACCTCGCCCGAGAGACGACCAAATTCAATCACCTCTGCCGCGCTCGCTGTCTACGAATTTCCTATTGATACGGCCGCGACTGCCTCTAATAAGCCAGATTCGCACTTTTTGCACCGACCACGAATGCCAAATAGGAAAATAAGTTTTTCTGGGTCAGACCACAGAAGATGATCTTGGTGCTTTCCCTGCTAAAGAAAAAGTTTCACTCTGCAACACTTGGACCAGAACTAATTTGGACTGTGGGTGATTTTTCATCAATTTTTTAGAGCTATAGTAAAAAAAAATTAGATTGGTCAGGGAGCAAGTTGTTGACCAATGGACTATGAACAATTTTATTTATTTCTCACCTTGACAAATGAATAAATAAAATGGTGGAGCTAATATTGAACTATCAAAAAAATTATTTTGTGTGAATTAGACATGTTCAAAATGGAAATGGACATGCCAGGATCAATCTGCTTAGCTCGATATGTGGTTAATGTCTCCGTAAAGATGCCGACTGTCGATCGGCAGGGAATTGGTGCGTGTGCGTGAAGACCATCAATTTCCTCGTCTGCTGCTCTGTATCACTCATTCAAAAGCTTTATATCTGGCGCGGGCGGGGGAGAAAAAGTAGGAGATGAAAAAGCTCAGCTGCCATGATAACCCACTTATAAATATAGCGGTGCAGTTGTGTTGGCGTGGCGAAAAAAACAGAGGCATTTCCAAATGAAAAGTGGCGCGCATCAGAGTGTGGCAGATTAGCTCTGTGTTTTTGCTGCCGGGAAATTCATTGACAGTTGCGGCCCACTCGGCAGATAAGAGAGTCGGACGACGACGGATATATGGTCTCGACCGGCTGGAAGAATGTATATGTACTATTTTTATCACTGGCAGAGCCTGCCTGCCTGCTTGGCGGAAATAAATTGCTCCACTTTTTGCCCAGCCACGCACTCACTAATTTCATTAAACGCCATTCATCATCGTGTCTTCCGCGCTTTCTTATCTCTGTTCTCCGTTATTAATTGCATTTCATTATCGGTCGACAAAAATTGACATCCCCCGACAGAGAAACCGAGAGCACCAGCTTTCAGGGTAGTTAGATGAGCAGATCGAGATGATAAAAAAGTAAAGTGTAACATCGATTCCTGAGCGTTTTTTCAACTCAAATTATTTCCCAGATGCCTGAAATAAAATGGGTATGAGTATTTTATTGCCATTCACAGCGCTTCTGGAAAATGTGTTGCAGCTAAGATTAGATTTCGCGTCAAACTATTTTATATATTAGTTTCATTCCTCTGATCTTATGAAATTCGAAACTGTTTGAGTGGCATGCAACCCTTGAAATAAAGCGTCCCTGAAAGGAAAGAAAAGAAAATAAAGAAATGTCTCATCATTTGCTGCAAAGAAGACACTCTGGCGTGCACGTCGACTTTTACAGCAGTCGCGGCGACAATCGCAAGTACTCGACGTACAAGCAAAAAAATCTCATTATTTATTTCTCAACTGAGCTCGCGCTGTTCGCCCTTGCTCATACCGTCCGCTGACAAAGGCAGATAAACACACGCGCACACTTTGCACTCTGGGGAACACGAGACGCGCACTTTGCAAACCTCCTTCTCTTTGGCGCTCCTCATGATTGTTTGTTCACCAAGGACTAATATTATTTGTTACATTTTAGCGTTTTTTCAGCTTTTTCCAAAAATGTATGACATTGTAATGTCTGTCCTGGAGTTTGGTATCCTTACTTGGGTTAAAATCCCATGTAAGAAGAGTAAGAACATTCTTTTCAAATTTTTTTTTTCAATTTAAAACGTGAATTGCACTTAACATATGAAATTTCTATAGGAAAAACAATAATTCTTTGTTGTTAATAGGTGGGGAAAATTACATTTGAAACAATAAAAAGGGCTTCCTATATGATAATTTAAATTCAGCAATAAGCAATTAAAAATGGCGGAACTGCAGGGGAACTCTAAAGCTGCCAAAACTCCAAACAACGAAGTTTTGGGCATCAAAATTGAATATTCACAGTTCATATATTTTTGTTATTTTACGCTCTTTGGGTTGATTAAATTATTCATTCATTCTATTTTATTTTAATGCAGTGACAAGCTCCATCAGCTGTGCAGACACATAATGCAAGAGCAATTTCCGAAATATACTGCGACTTGGTTAATGATCCAATGAGTTTCGCGTTTAAAAATACATTTCCAATTTGAATTCAATGACTTGCAAATGTGGTGAATTACAACGTTCCAGGAAGAGGAAATTTCACGCTCGAAAATTAGTCGAGCGCTGAAATTACTTTTGGGCGTTTTAAATTTGCATGCGTTTGATCCGAGAGTTGCGTGGTGGGCGGAAATGTACACACATTTTCACGAAATTCACGTCCTCGCTGAGCAGGGCGATAAATCACGCACCGCGCTCTTTCCCAGCTCACACTCGCCGTGTCATGGGGACGGGCGCGGCACGCACGCGATATTCGGGTTCCACCGACGTCTCTTTTGGGCCGACGCATTTTTGTCACGAAAAAAGAGAGGAAGAGAAGCAGATGAGCACTCTCGGATATTTCCCCGTCGCTACGAAGCCAGAATTATGATTTGGATATTCCTGTTGGATTGACCTCAGGTTTGCAGAGAAACTCAGGAAAAAACTTTTGGTGTGTATATATACATTTATGCATACTTACAAATAAAAAACTTTCTTAAATCAGTAGTGAAGAATTGAAAATAAATTAAGATGTTAAAACTTCTATCTCAAGATTGAAATATTCAATAATATTTAAATTAAAAATGGCAATATATTTGTTAAAAATGGTAAAAAAATTCATGAATCTGGTAAAAAAGATCTACGCTGGAGGTTAAATTTTACGAATTCTTACGCATGAACCTATTTGAAATTTTTTATATACTACTATTCATAGAAATCCTTTCTCGTGGTAAAAAATTGAGCTGCACCAACCAAGTTGCATCAGCACACAAAATTTGCATTGGTGTTGAAGAGACGAGTCGGTTTGATATGTGCAAAGGGGTGCCCAGGAGTGTAATTAGCAGCGGCTAATGGGTCGGATATTATGTGCGCAGCGAGCAGACAATAATCGAACACTTGCATCGTCCCGGCGATTATGGATTCGCGCAGGGTGCAATTACCACTGGCTAATTAGCCGGCCGGGTATGCAAACGCTGTTCTCTGTGTGTGCGCGACAGCATTTTTAACACGGAACCAACTTGTGGGGCTTGCTAATGAAACAATTTTGCAAACAGCTACGAGTTGATTCGTTTATGTTGCGCTGCATGCACTCGTTTTGTCGCCGGAATCCTCTCTTTATAAAACGCTGGTAATTTACGGCCAAGCTGCACTGCAAACATACGTGCCAATTTGCAATTATACTCCTCGCGTCAGCTTATATGTGCAGTCATGCAGCGTTTTCTTTGAATTTGATAAAGTGCTTCTTATATATTGAAAAGGAAATCATTTATCTGCCTCTGTCTTAATTTTTTAGCAGATGAAATCGTCAATGTGGATTCAATTAATTAGATTTCATCTAAAACTAGAGAGAGACTGAACAGTTGCAATTTAAATTCCTCTAAGTCTCTTTTACAGAAAATCAGAAGGGTACCAGAAATTACAGATCATTAATATTTCCCTTCAACTGAATTCTACTTTGAGAAAAATTAAGCGGACCCTTTACTTTAGATAATTTTGGAGATGTACGAGAGCATTCAGCCCACACATGTATTTCCAACGTTTGTCGCACTACAAGCGTTCGTCTGATTGTGTATTCATTCAATTCAACACGTCTGCGACTAAATGGTGCGACCATCTGTGTTTGTTCCCGATTGGCACTAATGATAATGGTGGAAATGCACAGGGAATTAATATATTATCACACAACTGCTACAAATTACTGGATGATGAATGATTAATGCGATTAGCTGTTTCTCCTGACATATAAACAATATGTATATTATTATGGAATCAAATATTAAGTTTGTAACTCATTGTCATATTATGGCTCTGAAGTGAAAATTTAAATAATTATTTTTTACAACTATGAAAGATTTTTGAAAAATAAACGCACGCGAGATTAATTGATAAAAAATTGCCTTAAAAGCCGAAGCAGTGTGTTGCCCAGCGCACAGAAACGTGCAAAAAATTTCCTCTTTAAAATTAACCTACAGCCGTCGAGTAGAACAGGCAGAACCATTTTTTGTACGTTGTTTATTTTTTTCAACTCATGTTTCATTATTCTACCATAGTTTCCAATTTTGCTCTAAATCCCAAGCCTTGAGCGACCAGTAATTTGACCCTCTAACGTTTTTTTATTCTTTTAGCTTACCAATAAAAATGATATGAATACATAGGTCATTTGACAAACGCAATCTCACATATGTACTTTGTTTACACGTTTGTTTATGCAAAACCCGTATATATGCTCTCCAATGAAATTTAATTTGCGCACCTTAGGCTGATTTCTTACGCTTGTTGCCATTGTGTTTGTAGAGCCGACGACTGACATCATTGGCTCGCCGGATCTGTATATAGACCGCGGCAGCACCATCAACCTGACCTGCGTCGTGCTGTACAGCCCAGAGCCTCCAGCCTACATTTTCTGGAACCACAATGATGCGGTGAGTTCTCTCTTATATTCAAATTAACTAACTCCGGCGCTGCGGTTTCGCGCGGCTTGTAATTTGTGTTTTGCTCAGAGTACCTTTAACAAGAATCATTTTACGACGGCTAAAGCCGCACACATCAACGTTTTTAAATTTGTCTCGGACGGGATATTATTTAGGACAATCATGTTAGGCAGGCACTGAAATTTGGATTTTTGGATGTAATTTCTATGCAAAATGATAGAGTGAAAATGTTCTCTCTTGACGCTGAGGACAGTAACAAAATTTATTTTAAAGTCGGGGATTTTCAAATAATATTCTCCGCGTGCTATAAGCTCTTCGCCAACGTGCTCTGACATTCGTTTAGTTTAACTTTAGTCATTCAGTCCGACAAGTTTCCACTTGGATTCTCAATTCACACATTAGGTGTTAAGCGAGCAGCAACTTTCCTTTTGAAAATTGCGTGAGTCTGAAAGAAAAATCAGTGACGTATACGAGAGTGTTGATGCACGCGCACGCAAACATTTTTATTGGCTGTAAACAAGCCTTAAAAGAGCATCACGTAATCGCATTTTTCCAGCTCTCGCACTTTACGAGTTTTAATAATAATAAAGCAACTCAAGTCGTCTGCGTTTTGCTAAAAAATGCTGGGCCGCTTTTAACGCTCATCTTGTTTACGAGAGCGACGACGACTAAATTAGCACTAATTTGCCCAGCATGATGCTTCTCGGCGACTTTACGGCCGAACATATGCATTTAGCATCACAAATTCCCGGTTTTCCAGCAAGCAAGCAGGTACACGCTTTAAATTTTGTTTTCATTTTTACGACCCACCTCGGAAACTTGTGACTTTAAATCGAAATTTGTGAACGTGGGGATGGAAAAAATAATGGAATATGCCGCACGCGTGCCCAGGTTTATAATGGTTATGCGGAGACGTAGAGTGTAGTACACATTTTATACACACTCATTTCCCCGCTGGAATGTGGTCTGGACAGTGAAGTTTTTCTGCGTTATCATTGCGTGCTTGCCTCAAGTTTTATAGAACGTCATACATATTATACAAGAATGGTTGGCACAGAAATCACAGCTTTGAAAATTGCATGTTGAAAAGGAATTTTATCATACACGGGACAACAACAACACTGCTACAACAAAAGCGTCGTTAAAGGGTAGTTGACCGCTATAATAATTCGAATACTTTTTTAATTTCACTGACATTTTAATCAATGAACCGATAAATCTCTTTTTGTGAAACTTGAAATAAATTTCATTTATGAGTATGACAGGTGCTTCTGTTCTGAAAATTATAACAGCTAGAATCGATCAAGTTCACAAACCATCAGCAGCAAATTCCATTAATTTTTAGATTGAATGAAACGCTCGTTTCAATGGCGACTTACAATTAGCATGAAAGTCAGATTCAATTAGCGAATTGCCTTCCTGACTTATTAGAGCGTGCATATACTCCACTTTTGCAAGCCTTGACCTTCATTGCTGGCACAATGAACCCGGCGGCTTCATTAACCGCAAACACGGTGCTGCGATGATGATGAGGATGATGATGATGAGTTTATTGTTGCTTGTGATAAGCAAAAGACATTAAAACGCCAGCTGCACACCCACATTCACATGAGGGATGAACAAGCAACGCATGATGTGTGTAACGTGTGGCGCCTGCCAGCGTATGCAACCGGGCGGGCTTGACGTCGGCAGGCACACGCATGATCCCGGCGACGGCTTAATGTGCTTAATATTTCTGCTCTCACACAATTACAATGCGAGAATAATGATGAAGAATAATAAATAACGAGAGCGAGAGAGAGAGAGGGGGGGGAAGGGGCTTGGTAAATAGCTATTATCATTCTGGCATGTTGTGGCTGACAGCGTGTGTTATGACTTGTTTTGATGATGAAATACGGCCCCGCAGAGCGTCCGACGCCAAAACATTGCCTGCCAAATTTTTTTCCTCATGACGGCAGCCCAGTGGCCTCGGAAAAGTAGGTCGATTTTCGCGGACTGTTAAGTGACACAGAGCACCTGCTACCGCTCTGCTTTATTTTAAATACAACATTTGGGAAGCAGCACACATGCTTCAATTTTCGAGGGAATTTCTGCACAAAAAGTTGTTTTATGAAATACAAACTTGATGTAAAGAGAAAATACAAGGCAGCGTGACGCAAATTGGAAAATAAAATGAGGCATAATACTGATAAAATCGACTTCATCTCGCTGTCAAAGCTGTAAAGTCATTTTGTCTGTCAATAAAAGCAGTTTTTTGCATTGAATCTGTCAAGGTGCGACGCAGCGGGCTGTTATTTAATCGAATTCACTTGCTTGTGTAAGGAAACTGGGCGCGTTCAATATCTATTATATTTCATACTGCATGAAAGAGATTTAAAATATGTTAAGAGATGAATTTGCTGTTACACAAACAGTGTTGCGCGGCGGTTTGGTAAATATTTTTGTTGAGACAAGGGGACCTCATATTTTCTTCTTGAAGGGAAATTCTTTCTCTCTAAGCTGACAGCTGCGATTGCCGTAAATTTTTGGACATGCGCGAGCTTTCCAGCGATAAGCGGCTTGAAAACTAGAGCCGGCCGTTGGTACAAGGAAATAGGATTTATGGCCTGTTGACACCGCATCAATAACTATGCGGGTGGAAACAATGGAAAGTTGCGTTGACACAAGCCTTACATGTGCCAAAATTTTGTGATGGCGAATCCATAAAATGGAGTGCTTTGTTACCGCTATTTTTAGTAAGCGTTGATTACGTGCAACTCTGCTTTTTAGCTTTGTGATCCTATCATAGAGAGACAATGAATAATATGAATTTATACGTCATCTGCGTTAGTTCTTTGACAAACTCGATGGACATCAATATTGTAGATCGCTTTTTAGCGTAATACCCCATTGAATATTCACGTGATACATGATGAACTTACAATTAGCTTGTCCATCAAAGCGATATTTCAATCAAAGACAAAGATAAGAGCGAAACTTATAGAACAATCTTGTTAAAATACTTGTTATGAAAGGTGTTTTTTATTTCAATTCCTTGGAGTATATCTCATGTTTTTCTGAGTACTTGTTTCTAGCGACAAACTTGAAGTAGCACTACGAAGTTGTTTGTAATTCTTTCTAACGTTTGCCGTGTCTTTTTTTTCCAACAGATCATAAGCTACGACTCGACGCGGGGTGGTGTGAGCGTGATCACCGAGAAGGGTGAAACCACGACCAGCTTCTTGCTCATCCAGCGGGCCAAGTCTTCCGACTCGGGCAAGTACACGTGCAACCCGTCGAACGCGCAGCCCAAGAGCATCATGGTGCACGTGCTGAACGGTGAGGACTCACCCAGTAGGAGCCAATTTTTATATTCTCTGCTACTCCTTTTTCTCCTTCTCTTTCAACCCTCCCAACGCATTTTCGCACCCCCTCCGCGTAGTTAGTTTTTTTCTTTTTCTCTTTTGGATAGATAGAAAAAACGATGCACGCCACGCTTTCTTCAGGGACCGAAAGTGGGCAACTTTCTCTCTCCGTTCATCCCGGTGGGAGCCCGAAGGATAAATTATTTTTGTGGCCAATTACATCGAGTTTCTTTTCTCTCTGGCCGAGCGCTGATTGCTAACGTGATATCGCGATTCTCGAATTACTTTTTCATCACTGCAGCTCGCTCTCATTTCTACACCCACCTCTCATAATTGCGCCGGATTTTTGTACGGCTTTGCTAGCTGTAATTAATTCGGCCGCAATGTGGAACATGAAACCTTCTCCTAAGTGGCTAGCATTTTTTTTCTCTCTCTCTCGCTCTCTCGCTCTCTTCTTTCCACGAATATATATGCGAAGTTGAACAAACGACCTGACGCAAGAGCAATTTAATTCTCATGAAATATTAGAGGAGAGGGAGCTGGAGAGAGATAAATTCGCGCTCGGCGATGCACGCTTTATTGCCAATAAAATATATCAAAGATGTTTCCCATTACTTGGAATTGTCCTCGCGAAGCAGCAGAAGCCGTATTTCCTACCGTGTGCGCGAGCGAACGACACAATGCGAAACTTTGCTCCATAAATAAAACAGCGGCAAACGACGACGGCAGCGACGACGACGACGTCGACTGCCTCAATGTGCTCGCATCAATGGCAAAGCAGTAATTGAAATTTCTGCAGAGGCGAATTCATAAAACATTTTTCCCTCTTCTGCTGAGGGCCTTGGTAAAACAGCGAGCAGATTGATTTTTTTACAGTTTGTTCACAAAGCCAAGCATGAAGCACTCCGGCTCGGCCTAATTTCGATTTGACGAAACAACTACTGCTTTCGCGCTTACGCAACTACAGCCAAGGAACGCATTTTGCAAATTAGAGCTGCGCCGCTTAGTCTCTTTCAGAAAAGAATCCGCAAATGTTCTGCGGCTGCAGTTGCCAAAAGCGTTTGTGCATCGACCATTCCAATTTCCAGCCACTCCATTACAGTGCGTGTCGTGGGTTGACCCTCTTTTTGCGCGCCTCCAACCGTCCTGATTCCAGCCTTTTAAATTAATTAATGCGCCGCTAGCAAAAACTCGGCTTTGTGTGCCGAATAAATCAACTCAGCGATTTTAATTTCTTTCGATATGAAACTGGAAAAAGAATGCGATAAATCAAATAAGGCGCCACTTTTTATTCCAGATGACAGACTTATTTCGGTCTTTTGTCAGGAGTGGGCAAAAAGTGTTGCAGATGTGAAGCGACGTGAAAAAATGAATTTTCTTTTTCCTCTGTCGTGTTTTCCACTAGGGAATTTATTGCTTGATATTTTTTAAACTAATTTTTTTCGTGGTTAAATTAAAAAAATATGATTTTGTGATAATTTAATTCATTATAAGTATTGTGTAAATTGCCAGTATACCTTATTCACTTCCGTTAGTTCATAGCATAAAAAGCCTCTAGTTCTCACCATTCCATCGTGCTCAATAAGAGAATCAAAATTAGAATGGTAGCTGTTCATGTCGCAATTTTATGCTTCAAAATGGAATAGGATAAATTTGCACCAAACCTCGTGATGCGATGCTTCAGAAAGGATGAATTGCATTAACACTAATGAAAGCTCTCAACCTTACTAGAAGAGGGAGTTCATATTTAGCCATTTTCCTCGTTTTCATTGGACCTGGAGAAGCTTAATGAGAGTACTTGGCCCCGTTTCAACTCGATGGGTGTGGCTTCAATTGATAATCATTATGCTGGCATCAGCCGTTTCAATTAGAGCCACGCCGACCCACTCATCCTCTCCACCGCGCCGCTTTTCGATATTAATTATTCCGTCGGTATGCAGATAAAATTAGTGCAACATAAATGTGCACGATGAGTCGATGACAATACTCCCTCGCCTTGCATTGGTTGCAATAACAACAAAACGGGTATGCACGGCTGTCATGCATTCCAATTATTGCGAACTCAGGAGGAATGCATTCTGCTGATAGAGAGTAGTTGCAGCAGACACCAACACGTTGCGAAACTCACTGTGGCTAATTCTGTCTAATTGGCTAAAGTGTAGCAAATTGAACTGATATATTTACTTAAGATCAGATTTGATTTATAGCTTTGCAACCAATTTTCTTACCCCGTCAGGATGCAATTATCCCACTCTGTGTCCTGACAACAAATCTGTGACTCGCGCACAGTGCAGCGATTACTGCAAAAACATAATAGTTCAACTAACATAAATTAACAACGGTTAATGAGAACATTATTCACTTCACCAATTTTAAGTTTCCGTTTAATTTTTTTTACCTCGGAGCAGTTATTTGCGAGATTGGAGGTCGATTGGACGCGATTTTTCAGCGTTGAAATTTTTATGTGGCAGTCATATTTGCTTAAAGTACTTGTTAATAGATGGCGAAATTCCAAATTTGAAGCTCGGGAATGGGGGCGTTCCCTATTTTTTCGGTATCTCAAAAATACCCAAAAAACGAATTCTGTAAATGAATACTAAACTGCAACTCTTGACTGCGTTGAGGTATCACCTTGAAATTTTCACTGCCCAACCTAGTTTTTAATCCTGAACAACTTTTGCATTTACAAAAAATTCGTAGGTCGAAGGTCAAGGTCACCTTTTGCGACCTTTTTTTGAAAATTCAAAATTAAGGGATGATAGCCCCCTACGATGTTTTTGGGGTTCAGGGCTGAAATGTAGCCCGTGAAATTCTACACAAGTACACCAAGTTTCATAGGTGCAATCGCGATACTTTTGCTGCAATTCGAATTTGAAGTTTGGAAACCTGAATCGAGGCCGCTTTACCGCGCGTGGACTTTGAGCAGCGAGTTCACCTCTTGTTCTTCAAATTGATTTTTTCGCATTTCACTTGCTTAGAAACACCAATGGGGCCTCGGGTAGACCAAGGAAGGTCAAAATCGACCTTCAGGGTCTGTCCCTGACGTGACCCTGAGATTCGAAATATCGAAAATTTCCAATTTGATCGAACTTGGTGTCCTTTAATAGGTTTTCACCACCGTAGAGCTCAAATATACAGCCAAAACTGCCGAATGACAATCCTGAAACCGGTTCTTGAAATAATTGTGGTAGCCATTCATCCAGACGTGATGTGTGAAATGGTCAAAATTTTGAAATTTTTAATTATGAAAAGATTCTTTTGTTTTGTACACACGAAATTTATATTGAGTTTTAAAAAAAACCAATCGTTTGTTTACAAAGTTAACAAATTTATTTAGAGCAATAACAAATAAATTACATCTTTAAAATTTTTACTTAAAAATGTAAGGAAACAAATTTTATTAGTTTTTAAAAGTAGATTATTTGTTATTGCATTTAATAACATTTTTTCATAGTATTAAGCATATAAGATCCTTTATTATCAGCACATATTATACTTCATATGTGCAAATAAGAAGTATCTTTTCATAATTAAAAATTTCAAAATTTTGACCATTTCTCACATCACGTCTGGATGAATGGCTATCACAATTATTTCAAGAACCGGTTTCAGGATTGTCATTCGGCAGTTTTGGCTGTATATTTGAGCTCTACGGTGGTGAAAACCTATTAAAGGACACCAAGTTCGATCAAATTGGAAATTTTCGATATTTCGGATCTCAGGGTCACGTCAGGGACAGACCCTGAAGGTCGATTTTGACCTTCCTTGGTCTACCCGAGGCCCCATTGGTGTTTCTAAGCAAGTGAAATGCGAAAAAATCAATTTGAAGAACAAGAGGTGAACTCGCTGCTCAAAGTCCACGCGCGGTAAAGCGGCCTCGATTCAGGTTTCCAAACTTCAAATTCGAATTGCAGCAAAAGTATCGCGATTGCACCTATGAAACTTGGTGTACTTGTGTAGAATTTCACGGGCTACATTTCAGCCCTGAACCCCAAAAACATCGTAGGGGGCTATCATCCCTTAATTTTGAATTTTCAAAAAAGGTCGCAAAAGGTGACCTTGACCTTCGACCTACGAATTTTTTGTAAATGCAAAAGTTGTTCAGGATTAAAAACTAGGTTGGGCAGTGAAAATTTCAAGGTGATACCTCAACGCAGTCAAGAGTTGCAGTTTAGTATTCATTTACAGAATTCGTTTTTTGGGTATTTTTGAGATACCGAAAAAATAGGGAACGCCCCCATTCCCGAGCTTCAAATTTGGAATTTCGCCATCTATTAACAAGTACTTTAAGCAAATATGACTGCCACATAAAAATTTCAACGCTGAAAAATCGCGTCCAATCGACCTCCAATCTCGCGAATAACTGCTCCTCGAAATTTTTGATCTCACTCTGGATCGCTCGATTCTTGTCGGGCTAACGGAACAGTGAGTGCAGGTGATTCAGGTATGGTGGTTTTCCTTCGAACACTCAAGGTTGGCCAGCACACCAGGCAGTCACAACAGTATAGCTTGCATTCTACATGCCAAAAATTAATTTCTCTTGATCGATTTTCCTTCTGGCCAGTAAAGCATCAAGCTAATATTATCACGTTTTGTACAAATAAGCATTTTATGTATTCAGTAAATATATATGCAGATGGTAATAACCTATTCAAATCAGGAATGTTCTTGAATAAAATCTGTGATTTTGTATTAGTTACGAATATCTAGCAATGAATGGAATGGTTGGATTATTTGTTTTGGTATGGTCAGTCCCACCTCAGTCTCACCGTTTAATTCAGGATATCTCTTTTCCAATGGAATTTTATCAGAGCAGTTATTCGCGAGATTGGAGGTCGATTGGACGCGATTTTTCAGCGTTGAAATTTTTATGTGGCAGTCATATTTGCTTAAAGTACTTGTTAATAGATGGCGAAATTCCAAATTTGAAGCTCGGGAATGGGGGCGTTCCCTATTTTTTCGGTATCTCAAAAATACCCAAAAAACGAATTCTGTAAATGAATACTAAACTGCAACTCTTGACTGCGTTGAGGTATCACCTTGAAATTTTCACTGCCCAACCTAGTTTTTAATCCTGAACAACTTTTGCATTTACAAAAAATTCGTAGGTCGAAGGTCAAGGTCACCTTTTGCGACCTTTTTTGAAAATTCAAAATTAAGGGATGATAGCCCCCTACGATGTTTTTGGGGTTCAGGGCTGAAATGTAGCCCGTGAAATTCTACACAAGTACACCAAGTTTCATAGGTGCAATCGCGATACTTTTGCTGCAATTCGAATTTGAAGTTTGGAAACCTGAATCGAGGCCGCTTTACCGCGCGTGGACTTTGAGCAGCGAGTTCACCTCTTGTTCTTCAAATTGATTTTTTCGCATTTCACTTGCTTAGAAACACCAATGGGGCCTCGGGTAGACCAAGGAAGGTCAAAATCGACCTTCAGGGTCTGTCCCTGACGTGACCCTGAGATCCGAAATATCGAAAATTTCCAATTTGATCGAACTTGGTGTCCTTTAATAGGTTTTCACCACCGTAGAGCTCAAATATACAGCCAAAACTGCCGAATGACAATCCTGAAACCGGTTCTTGAAATAATTGTGATAGCCATTCATCCAGACGTGATGTGAGAAATGGTCAAAATTTTGAAATTTTTAATTATGAAAAGATACTTCTTATTTGCACATATGAAGTATAATATGTGCTGATAATAAAGGATCTTATATGCTTAATACTATGAAAAAATGTTATTAAATGCAATAACAAATAATCTACTTTTAAAAACTAATAAAATTTGTTTCCTTACATTTTTAAGTAAAAATTTTAAAGATGTAATTTATTTGTTATTGCTCTAAATAAATTTGTTAACTTTGTAAACAAACGATTGGTTTTTTTTAAAACTCAATATAAATTTCGTGTGTACAAAACAAAAGAATCTTTTCATAATTAAAAATTTCAAAATTTTGACCATTTCACACATCACGTCTGGATGAATGGCTACCACAATTATTTCAAGAACCGGTTTCAGGATTGTCATTCGGCAGTTTTGGCTGTATATTTGAGCTCTACGGTGGTGAAAACCTATTAAAGGACACCAAGTTCGATCAAATTGGAAATTTTCGATATTTCGAATCTCAGGGTCACGTCAGGGACAGACCCTGAAGGTCGATTTTGACCTTCCTTGGTCTACCCGAGGCCCCATTGGTGTTTCTAAGCAAGTGAAATGCGAAAAAATCAATTTGAAGAACAAGAGGTGAACTCGCTGCTCAAAGTCCACGCGCGGTAAAGCGGCCTCGATTCAGGTTTCCAAACTTCAAATTCGAATTGCAGCAAAAGTATCGCGATTGCACCTATGAAACTTGGTGTACTTGTGTAGAATTTCACGGGCTACATTTCAGCCCTGAACCCCAAAAACATCGTAGGGGGCTATCATCCCTTAATTTTGAATTTTCAAAAAAAGGTCGCAAAAGGTGACCTTGACCTTCGACCTACGAATTTTTTGTAAATGCAAAAGTTGTTCAGGATTAAAAACTAGGTTGGGCAGTGAAAATTTCAAGGTGATACCTCAACGCAGTCAAGAGTTGCAGTTTAGTATTCATTTACAGAATTCGTTTTTTGGGTATTTTTGAGATACCGAAAAAATAGGGAACGCCCCCATTCCCGAGCTTCAAATTTGGAATTTCGCCATCTATTAACAAGTACTTTAAGCAAATATGACTGCCACATAAAAATTTCAACGCTGAAAAATCGCGTCCAATCGACCTCCAATCTCGCAAATAACTGCTCATCAATTATTTTTTTATAGAGCCCTGGCCTTTTCTTATCAGTACAGAATAAAATTTCGCTCAGAATGAAGTAAAGATTCGTCCGTAACATGCCTTGTTAAGCCTCCGAGTTTGTTCAAATTAAATAAATTGACATCTAAATAGAACTAAAATCAAGTTTCGCCGCCAACGCTAAGCCAAGTTCCACTTCATCAGGAAGTTGGCAAGGCGGGCTCAGAAGGAGTTTCCGCTCACGCCTCAGCGCAATTAGGGTCGCTGCATTGAGCTGAAGAAATGAATTGCCTCGACGGCCGCGACACAATAATTCCCGTTTGAATTCCACACATTGTCACGGCGGTTGGCGGAACCGCTTCTACGCAGATCCTTTCCACTCCAATTTATTTGCCGCTTTCCTCGAATACAATTTCGCCTGTCAAGCAGCAGGTGAAACTTTCTTGTGACTCAGCTGGCGAAGAAAGGCTTTTGTCCCTGCAGCTAGATAATGTGCGTTGGCTCACTCGGTCGGACGTCAAATTGGGCTCATGACGAGCGAGCTGACTCGCAGACACGGTGGAGAAGGAATTCAAATAAATAAATTGATTATTCCCGCAAGAGATAAAATACAGTGCTCGTGATTTGATCAATATGGAGACGTGGTAGTTGCTTGTTGAGCAAGAACGACAGTCTAATCCGATCTAGAAGTGCATCGAGATGCATTCCACTGAGATGCCGCTGGGCTAGCCGGGAAGGCGGCAAAAAGCGCCGCGAAGACGTGTCGTCATCCTCGGCTTGCCTCTCGGCGCTTGGAAATTCCGAAATGTGTCACGGCGTCAGCGTGCAGCTGCTGCTTTTTGCATGCTGATGAAGTGGCGCGCGCGAATAAATGAGAAATGACAAATCGACGTCTCCCGAGATTTTTCCATAATGCGCTGCCGCCGGCTGAGAGCTCGACTGAGAAATGAATTTGCACACGTCGGCCGCCTCGCGAATTTATTCGCACAACTTTGCTTAATACTTTGGGCGCGCCGCCGAAGATGCATTAAAATCCCCGCAGGACCCATTTGTCACGATTTTTGAAGAGCGCTGTTTAGCTACAACATAGAGCCGCTCTCTCCCGGCCCGACTCCTTGGAGATTTCCGACACGTGGAGCAGCCCACTAGTGCCGCAGTGCACTCTAACCCTTGCCACATTTTGCAAACCATCAGTCAAGCCTAGGCATTTTTCATCTCGCCCGCACTTGGCGAGAATTACGCTTATTATTCGTGCACCTCAAGCGGATGAAGATGTTTATCTGTAGAGAGCAAAAGCAAAGGAGCAAGCCCGACATTAAATTTCTACGCTTTGACAACACGCGATTTCATTGGGTTCGTGAAATTACTCGTATTTATATTTAAAGCTAATCATATTTATTTTTACGACGCATTTAAAATTTAAAAAAACTTTCATGAACAGTTTTTTATTAATTTAGGAGAACAAGCTTTTAGTTCATAGAAATTTTTGATGGGACTAGAATCGAACAATGGGTATTTGGAAAAAATGGAGCTAGTTTACTTGTTATACAGCTCTTGTCAGAAAATTTAAAGGAATCCTCTCAAATTATTAAACGAGGTATTCGTAATTTCCGGGCTCAATCCAATATACTTTTTGGATGGTGACAATGTGTCGTTACAGCTCAGAATATACTCATTCTAATTGAATAACGACTCTGGCTTCAAATTTTTATTTTGAAAATAATGCTCACTTGAACCTCTAGGAACCACTTATACTATCAAATAAAAAATAATCTCATGTGGATTTTAGTTTACATCGTTGAAAAGTAAACACAAATATTATATTATAGCACCATCGACTAAAACGCAGCATACTAAAAGTTTCATTGCAAGTTCATTCTAATTCAGAGCAGAATTTTAAAACAACCGTTTTGTTAAAGACATTATCAAGAAGATATAATACGATATTATATATGATTGCCATTACAAAAAGATTAACTTTTCAATTATCTATATTGCTATCTAGATTTGTTTAGGTGTGAATCCTTCTCTTCTGCCTTGAGCACCAACTCTGCCCTCACCCAGTCAGTTTTTC
Organism: Cloeon dipterum; assembly: GCF_949628265.1. Classification (NCBI taxonomy): domain Eukaryota; kingdom Metazoa; phylum Arthropoda; class Insecta; order Ephemeroptera; family Baetidae; genus Cloeon; species Cloeon dipterum. The sequence goes on along the minus strand of NC_088787.1, from coordinate 28,975,575 downwards.
TCGCACCCCGTTCCACTTAAAATAGTTTGAGAGAACGTGTGAAACCTTGTTAGAAACTTACGACCGTGACTAAACTCTATGTCTTAATGAATGTTCGCAGGAGAGTTCCCAGCTGCGATGCAACATGGCGGTCAGGCACACCACCGTTCGTCGCGGCTCTACTGTTTGATATTCTGCGTGTGTCTGCTGTTGTTAAGCCCTTAACACCTTGGCCCTCACTTGTGGAACTCGATGTAGAAGGGCAGGACGAGAAACTGAAGCGTTTCCTAGTGTGTTTGAGTGCGAGCGCGGGCGCGGGCGCGAGGAGTTGTGCGGTGCAACGGAAGGAGCAGCAAGAAGCAAGTCACACTCACTGGAAAAGCAAATAATGCACAGTTGGACAAAAGAGAATGAATGCAGTTAGAAAGACCCAGCAGGTGCAACGTCCGTGATCAGTGTCGCGGGACATTTGGTTCACTTGCGCGCGCGCGCGCGTGTGCCCACTAGCAAGTCAGGAAATTTGGGCAGAAAGCAGCGGCGCGCACGCTTTTTCCTCGGCTTTTATCTCGTCGATGTGGCTGTGCCAGAGCAAGATGAAAAGTGTACGCGTGTGAGAGAATGAACCGAAATAAAAACGCGAGTGTGGTCGCAGGTGCGACGCAGACCGCGAAAACGAGTGTGTAACGCAGTCCGAGAGAGTACTATACATGTTAATTAAGGTGTTATATGCCCGGTAATTCGTTCGTACACGAGACGAGCTCCCCTCAGCCCACCATGTTCCTGTGCATAGTGTGTCAAAACGCGCTGTGTGAAGCAACAAGGAATGTGATGCATACATTCACACCCCAGAGTCCATTGCTGGGCGCCATTCGTGATATTTTATTTAAAAATATTCAAATTGCATGCACGTTTTTCGTAGCCTGTTGTGTCAAGATAGATCATGCCGCGAATTTCGACCAACCTTCTTTGCATTTAAAATCACACATTCGACGAATGAGGCTCTTTGTTTACCAGTTTACTGTAGCACAAGAGCGTTTTTATCATGCTCGCTAAATACGAATGTAGAGCACAAACAGAATTAAATCGGGACGCAATAGCGGCTTTAAATAATGAAATAATTCCAAATGTAATAATTTAATTTGAGTCTGCCCGCCCCGGGAAATGAAAACATAATAAACAGAAGAGTATAATTGGAAAATTAGTTTTAAATTGGTGTAGTCGTTTAATATAAAAATAATTCACTTTGACGGTCTCCTTAATTTTCTGGGTTAGCACTCACCGAATAAACCGATTTCAGCTAGTTTGCGTTTCAAGTCGCGATAAATATGGTCCTTTTGACACATATACCCAAGGTCGTAAAAGCTTTTGTCGTGCAATTTGATAATGGCTCAGCAGCAATGGCTCTATTAACATAAACCGTCTCGCTATCTAAACCCGCGTGTCTGGCAAAAGCATTTTCTTTATTACCCAAATTTTTGGAAAACAAGCAAATTAGCGTGCGAAATGAAAGAGAATCAATACACGTTGTTGTCAAAGTAAATAAGTGTATTTAAAGGATCGATAAAAAGATATTGCATATTGTTAAACGCGATTTCTCTCTCACGGAGAAACTCAAAAGAGGGAAAGATTAATGTTTGGTGTTTTTTCCAGTTTGTTTTGCCAATTTTCTAAACTTCTATCTTCGTTCTCTCATCAGCCAATAGCAAAGCCAGCAGGAGGCGTTTAAAATCGTCACAAGCAATTTTAATTTTCTGCATTTAAGTGTGTCGACTCTCAAATGAAATATTTCTATTCTGAGTGCATACAGATAAATTGTTCACTATCGCAGTGATGGGAAAAGCACAAAAAAAGAGCAGAATGATAAATCTTGATGGGTTAAAAGGCGATCGAGAGCATTTTTCTACCTTAAACATGATGTACCTATAAAATGAGGAAAAGAATGCGTGGCCGCGTCAGCTGCGCCCACTTCAGCCTACCGCTGAACGAATTCCACTCATTAGTTATGAAATCACTCTTCTTGTATATCTCTATAAGCTCTGTAAAAAGGAAAAAATACGAACATTCGAAACACACACGATATATATACTACCTATTGTTTCTAATAAAATGTGAACCGGTACGTATATATTTAACATAAAACGGACTAAATTGCGAGGTGAATGTAAAAAATGTGAAAAAAAGAAACAAAAAAGTGAAGAAACTATACTAATGCTCATTACGACGTGTGAGAGTTTGTGCGAGTGCGGAATTAATTATAATGATCATCGTGTGAAAAGAGCGAGTGTCGCAACACAAACACACAAAATCGATGTCTGCGTGTTTATTCTCATTCTAGTCACGGAAAATGAGTTGCATTATTAAATACGAAAAGAGATACACACTACATTATAATACGCAAGGAAAAAAGAACGTACGTGGAGTGAATTCGCGCTTCAGTTTCGTGTGCAAGGGACCATGCTGAGTAATCGTGCGTTCACTTGTATTTTTTTACACTTTTTTGTCCCTCTTCCTCTCTTGTTTATTTGCGGCGCAAAAATGCAAAACCAAACGCAAACAAACACATTCCTTTCGTTGAATTTATTACGTACGTATAGCGCGTGGCGTGTGAATGCGTACCCTCTGCGCGCGCAAATATAAATACACGATACATATACCGAAAATAATATGTGAACGAAAAAACGAGTTCTTTCCTCCTGTGTTGTTTTTCGTTTCTCTCGTGCATTGTTCGCAGCAGTAAATTCCAATGAGGCCTACGTGCAAAAACACACTCATATTTTTGCCGAGAGAAAGTCGGCTTCCGGCTGCAGATTGAGATTGGACGAAATGGATGATCGCGAACTGTGTTTCGGTGTCACTGTAGAGATGATTGTGTCTTCTTCTGTGTGTGTCTCTGTCTCTTATCTCTCACTCACTTGATTGTTCTACACCCTTTTCCTGAGCTGCGATCGGAGATCTTTGCAGGTCCAGAATAATACTACCACGCACAGACGCGTCCCGCATTTCGAATTTGGATTTTCCATCAGCTCAAATTTTCATTTCCAGCGTCAGTATGTGGGTGGTGACAATCATTTTCGAGTCGTTTTCGGTCAACTTTCTCACTGTATACCATATTTGTTACACATTTGATCCGACGTCATATTATTGCCGAAAACATATTTTGTCTGCTGAGTATGTTTGAATGAAAATAAACGTTGTAAAAAGCCTTAAGTCGCATGATTCTATAAATCCAGCACCACAGAACCTCGATGAAGGATTAAATAGGATAAATCAAATCGGGCTTCACTGCCGGGGGCTCGATCTAATATTACATATAATCGCATCAGCTAGGTCGAATAGCGCGTTGCATGATATGTTCACGCGCTGTGAATTTCGCTATTCAGTCATTCGTGCCGCCTAGGGTTGGGAAACTTAGACGATCGACTATTTTTTTCTGTGCTCTATTTCTTTCCAAAAACATGAAATCTTCACGAATCATGAAAAATTATGACGATTGACACCCACTTAAAATCGTCTAAATCGATAGTAACGTCTAAATTGCCAAAAATCGTCTAAACCCGCCTGAAACAGTCTAAAACCGTCTAAAATCCCCCAAAATAGGCCGTTTGCTGGGGAAATTCTCATATTATACAATATAACAGAATGCAACGTTGATTTGCCGCGATTATCTAGGCTCCCAGAGCGATCTCTGCAGGGGTGGATTTTTTTCACCCGCACCCAACCACGGAATTCGAAATTTTAACCCGCACCCGCGGTGACGTGTGTTCCAAAAACCCGCAACCGCATTACCGAAGCCCCGAATCTTCATATTATAAATTTTGCTATTCACCAGTTGCATTAAGCCCTAAAGTGTTCGAAGCCGCCACCAGATGTCGCCACCGTATACTTTCGTAATAAATTTAATTCTAAGGAACTTCCGCTGCGATTTCAGACTCAATCCTGCATTCTTTACTTAATTTATTTTCTTTTGACGTGCTAAAAACCAAAATCAGTCCAGCTATTCGCCGTAGAAGCGTCGGAAAATATTTTAAATTTATAAAATAGTTTTTCACAATTCTACACCGATTGGCTTAACCGATATTGGTTTTCAGCACGTCAAAAGAAAGAAAATTAAGTGAAGAATGCACAGTGGTAGGATTAAGTCTGCAAGTGCCTTAAAATTGAAAGTATACGGTGGCGCCATCTGTTGGCGGCTTCACAAAATATTTCATGGTTTTTAGTGCATATAACCCGCAACCGCACCGCACCCACCAGAAATGACAAAAAATTCAACCAACCCGCCACGCGGTGCAGATAACCGCGGGTTTAAACCCGCACTCTTACACCCGTGCAGGGCTCTATTAGATGTGTCGTCGGTGGTGTCATTTGTGTGACAAAAATAATAAAAATTCACTGTATAAGTAACATTTTCCCGCTTTTTCCAAGAAACTTTGGTAATATTTAAGTGAATTATTTGGCCCATAATTTTAATAATAGAAAGAAAAAATATTGAAAATGCATGAAATTGGCACCAGAAATTAGCCTTCTCAAAACAGTCTAAAACCGTCTTAAATCACCAAAAACCGTCTAAAAAACAGTATTTTTGAGGGCAAAAAGCGTCTAAAAATAGTCGACTATTTTGTACAGAAAAACAGTCTAAGTTTCCCAACCCTAGTGCCGCCGTAAAAACGCATAAAAGCGGCATTACAATAATTATTGCCACAGCTGCTGGATGTTATGCGAGTTTTAATTATAGTAGTTATGCAACGCGCAGCACATGCCTGACTGAACCGTTGCGGTGTTTGCGCCTGGCGCGCCTGGAAAAAAGTTGCCGCAATGACCGACCGACCGACCCATCCTCCACAACGACGGTCTTCGCGTTCGCGCGGCATTCTCTATTGCTGTTTTGAGTCGTATTGTCCTCAGAGGATGCACAAGCTGTTCTTCTGTCTCCAGCAGCGTTTTATTTTGCGTTTATTGCGTGGACGTTTGTGTCGTACTTTGTGTACTCTACAGAAACAAGATTGTTGGCGTGGGTGACTGTTTTACCAGAGGTATCATGTTTCATGAGATGCTATTCTTGGAGAAACAACTTTGCATCAAATATTTACCTCCTAAGAGCTAATTGAATTGGAGTCAATTTAGGCTTTATAATGTTATACAGTGACTTGCTTAGAGATATATAACACAATTGAAAAATTCAATATTTTCTCATATCTGATGAAATTAAAGAGTTGTTTAAAATTAATAGTTATATATTTAAAAACTTCAGAAAACAGGTAAAGTGATGAAATAGAACTAAAAGCCACGTCTGTTCTTCAGACGTTAAAGGGACTTTTTGAAGAGAAAAATTATTGTCTCTTATTTCAACAGCCACTACCACCTTTTAGATCCCTCGGGTCTCATTATCAGGGTAATTGTTTGTGTAACAAAAAAAAAACACAAGAACAACAACTGCAATATCTGAATCACCAGCTGTTTACTGCACTCATTGCCGAGCACAACCAAAAAAGAGAAGCGAATATGACGAATAAAACTGTGCAACACCACCTCTCGTTCTCCATACGACAACACTACCTCTACGAACAATTAAAAATTATATTCTTTCTTTAAGCTATTTCAAGAATGATATCTTAAAAACATTCTAGAAGAATATTTAATTCCCGCAGTTACCTCATAATGTGAAGCCCAATCAAACAGAATTAAATAACTTAACTAATAATAAAGAAATGTCAGAAAAATAACCATATATTTAGGGTTATTTCATGCTATTTACGCAGTAGAATCACATTTGAATTAAATACCCCAATAAGTTTTATTTTCCTTTAAAAATTTATAAAAAAAGGCTTCACTTATAAACATCGAATATTCTACGAACACAATTCTACGCTAATTGAAATGGAAGCACAAATTGAAGCCAAAGTTTAAGAACGAGATTATTTAATCAGCCGTTTATACATTATTTTCGGCGTGGCTTGCGAGGTAGCGGAATTTGAGGCAGGGCATGCGGCAAATTGGGCCCAGGAAATCAATATTCTAGAGCGGTGGGCAGTGGAAAGAAAGGAACGGCTGCGGATTCATCACCGAAACGCAGTGTCAAAACGGAGATTGAGCCCACTCGATGGCGTCGCCAACGCGGAGGACAGACTAGCTAGCTGGCTGCTCATCGTGCTGAGTGAGCGATGGGGTTCACCTGATGCTTCTTTTGCTGCAGTGTCGCGCCGCTGAGGACAAACTCCATCGATCGCGCGGCGCTGTGCGTGCCTTTCTCGAACAGGGCTGTTTGAAACCCGAGAAAGCAAAGATTGCATGCGTCCGTAGTTTTGTGTTTCTCTTGGAAGAAGCAGCATAACAAAGCCAGGAGTTATATTAAACCTTTTGCTTTTAAGACCATGGTGCAGCGCTCTTCTCACCAGCGCGGCTTTTTCAAACTCCCGCCATAGAAGAATTTCTTTGGCTAGAGCTCTTCAAAGTCACAATGAGGAAAAGCAAAATACATGTTTTTCATGACTTAATGCTTTCCTATGCTTGTCTCTTTCACAAGATCGTAAAAGACACACGCTAAGAAAATTTCAGGTCAACTTTGCCTAATTCAGTTGTCAGAGCAAAAAATTAATTGTTTACATGTTCAATTTAATTAATACAGACTTGCATTAAACCAGCCCGTTAGCTCGCATTGTTAAGGCATTCTCAGGAGTGTCAAAGCAATGGGAGGTATTTGAGCAGTTCGGAGATCTAATACTGGCCACCCAATGTCAGAGATGGCAAAAAGTGGCTAGTTTTAGTGACTCGAAATGCTCAAACTGCTCAACGGGCTGGTAGGCGCACCGGCGCCGACTCGCTACTTGCTGCTTTGCACCTTTCCAGCATGCGTGATTTGGCTTCACGGAACGAATGTCTAGCGTTTAAATGCAGTCCTCGGTGCGGAGGCAAGTGGCCCTTGAGTGGGCTGGGTCCCTGTGCGGCCCGGTGCGCCCATGTTATCCGTTCGCGGTGTTATTGGGACCCGGGTTTCAGCATTCGTGTTAGTGCAGTGCGCGCCCTTCCCGTTCCGAGAGGACAGGGATAAAAAGAGCAAAAAAAGAACTAGTAAATATAAATTTGATCATTACCACGTCTAGGATATTTCAAGCAAACAGATCGCTTCAATAATCGCATGATTGTATAATACACCGACTACTGCGGTAAAAAATGAAAAATGATTGAAGCACTTATGATAAACAATGGAGCTTGTTGTGAGCAAAACAAAAGGCATAAATTTTCACTGGAGAGCACTATCTGTACGTTTATTAGGCTATTATGTAGCAAACAGCAGAATCACATCTATCATAATTTAAACAATAAGCAACCGCTATGTTGTGCACTAAATTTGCTTTGAAAAACACATCTTTTCGTTCTTTCTGCAATTTCCCCTAAACTGGAGAGCACGAAACGAAACTTGTTGAAAGAGCGTGTTTTATTTGCCGCCCGCCTTTTATTGTTGGAACTACAGCCGAGATTTATTTCCATCGATCCTCGGACTACTGATTCCCGCGTCACGCCGACTACGGAAAAAAAGCGCTTTTGAACTGGAATGCGGCGTAAATAAATTGGAACTGCTGAGCAGGTGTAATTGGAACGGGCACGCGACGGCATCGTATAAAATACCCCCTCGGATCAACTCAGGACTTCCACTTCTGCACTTGGTAGAGGAAGGAAAAGAAGGTCACGGAAATGCCAAAAACCTGGAAAACGGAGATGGCTTCATTACTTATTCTGAGGCTCTCTCTCTCTCTCTAGCTTCGCAGGCCAGTATATCATGCGATATATTCATAAAACAGCTAATGCGAGCGACCATGCTTTAGTTACTCTATAGAGAAGACCATGGTCATAAAGTGCGGACCGTAAAAACAAGCAGAGGAAAATATTTCACCGGCGCAGTCACTGAGTGTGCAGAATTTACGAGTGTAATAAAAAGTATAGCAATCAATACAAGTATTTTTCATGCCTTCGAAAACATGAGAGCTAAAATCCTACACTTGTTAATGAAGATGGATACGTCACATATTGGACGTCGACTTTTTTTTAATGGAACTGTCATTTGTGAAATTTCTTGAAAGTTTTGGTACATAACACTATTGTTCAAAGTGCTTGTTGGCAAAGTGTTTGTCTCTCCTCTAGATTGGAGCAAATTTGCCAAAGGGGGTACTTTCCTAACAACACATTCTGTTTATGGGTTGAGTGAGGCTCTATAATTTAGTTTTCAGGAGGCGGTTGCTTGACTGCCGGGCGTGCAATTAGTAATCAATTTATACTCGGGATTGAACGAGAGCTAGGGTGACCTTAAAAAGAGACTTGAGAGAGAGATTGCCTGGCTTGCTTGAGATAGATGTTCTTGGCGCCGGGGCGCCTAATTTATGAGGGACAAATTGATCTGGCAGCTGGCCGGAGGAGAACGGGCGGCTCAGGCAACGGAGGGTGGGTGGGTGGCTCGTCTCAGCCGACTCGGTTAGCTTGGTCAAACTCACCGCCCGAAAAGTACTTAACGAGAGCGTGTGGAAAGGACCGGCCCTGAGCTGCAGGGCCGACGCGTCAGCTCGTAATCGGATTATCCGCGCCGTCCGCTGGTTCGAGGAGGACCAGTTGAGCGCCGCGCTTCCGTAGCAGCTTGATTGCAGCTGCTTGCCGCTCTGTCGTTTGCGAATTAACAAATTAATCTCTGACCGGTGGTGACGTTTGCCGGTGCGACCCTCGCACAGAAACACACTTACCTTGGAGATCAGGTCACTCGACAAGTAGCAGACGACGCAGAAGTACGCCAGCTCGAATATGAGGATTTGCAGCGCTGATGAAAAACGCTCCCAAGACACGTCCTATATAACGAACAATATTTTTTTAACGTCAATAAATTAATGGACCAAAAATTTAATAGCAATATACTCTTAAAAGCTATTTTTAAGCATTGAAATTAAACTTTATGTGTTGGTATGAGAGTATTCGTCATAACTTAATTAACTCACAGGATTGATTATCTGCAAAGCCATCGCCCCAACGGCCAGTGCAATTGCCGACATGTCAGCAAGCATGAGTTGTGAGAAAATTTCGTTTGTCAGATCAACGAACCTGAAATAAATTTAAAGTCGACGTTAAGCCGTTCAATAAGTTTTCAAGTAATACATTATGGTTCGCTGATGATGCTGCACCGCGTAGTTCAACGCTCTCTCCACTGCTGTCTGATAATTTTCGTTTGTTTTCTTCGCTCCGACCCTAAAGGCGCCACACCTGATCCATCGGGGTCGATGCAACTCCTTCAGGGTGGCGCACAGGTGGTCCATAAGGTGGCACGCGGTGCTGGCGAAGCCCAGGTACAGGACATTCAACCCCAACAGCAGCAACATGGCAGGAATTCCAAAAGACACCTTTGCAATTCAATAGAAGTGGAGAATAGAGCGTTAGCATATTATATTGTCAAAACCTGGGTAAATTTCATTTCTAGTGGATTTTTTTTGTTATTTATCGATCATAAACAAAAGCAATTAATTTTACAAAAAGTAATAAAACAAGTTTACTTGCTGCCAAATCTTAGAGTATTCACCTAAATTTTTAGCTATAGTTATAATTTTTCCAACTAACGCAGAACAGCATGAGAGATTTAGAAAACGAAATTAAAATGATTTAATTCACCTGGAAAAAGTAGACGATACCATACATGAATGGGTATTTATCAAAGTCAAACGGGTGCCACAGTCTTGCGGGGAGTTTGTATTTTGGAATGTCGTCTTCTGCCGCGAAGTAATGAGCTGCATACGGCGAAATCAGCACGTTAGGCAGGACGGAGAGTAGCAGGACTAAGTAGAAAAGATAAATTCTTCTGGATGGTATGTGCACGCTCTGGATCATGCGTTGAACTAAATGTTCAACTTGTCGTGGCGCACTCACGTCCGTGAAGAGAGCTAGCAACTTCTCGATTTTGTGCGATTTCAACTTGAAAGCAAGAGCAGCGAACAAAACGCTAGTGATGCGTACAAACAAAATCATATTGAATAGAAAAGTGGACACGGGCATCGTTCCCAAAATTAGCTCTAGAGCGTTCAACGCGGAAACGCACGTCATGGTCATAATGCTAAAAATACACATCGCATTTTGAACCACTGTTTTCCAGATCTTGGACCGGTTGTAATCAAATTGCCAGAAACCAAGAGCTCGCAAGATGTAAGTGCTGTGGCCCCAGCCTTTTGCAAAATTTAGGCTGAAGTTCATATCTTGAAGAGGAAACACTGAAAAAAATGCCTATATCCAACAAATATTTAACAGAATCATTTTTTGGAGTAACCTGTCCTGCTTGCTTTATGACTATACTCGAGGGATGCCTCCATTCCAAATGATAAAATTTTCGTTGGAAGCTAAACGCTATCGTGTCTGCAATTACAGCAAATAGCTTTCCTCATTCATCAATTTTAGGTCCGAGTAATTTATGAGCTCAAACAGGGCAGGTGGAACATTAATTTTGCATAGTTTGTTTGGAATATTATCCACTATCCTTGAATACAGCGCACTTGTTAGATAGCTCCAATTCGTTAGTAGCAACAATTCACACTCTGAAATTGTTTGACTATACAAAATTTGCTAGTGTTAACGAGTCAAAAGTTTGCAAAGGTATAATTAAATTTTAGGAATGCAATGGAATTACCCAACATTGAGCTTGTAATGATTTTGTTTAAAGGGATTTATAATGTTTTAACTAAAAATCTCATAAACATGTCAACTTGTATATTTATTACAAACTTAAGGCATTCCCACACGCTTAGGATGAACCACCAAACCACTCTGAACTCGCCATGGCCCCAAACAAGGCAGCAGCACCAGACCTTACAAGCAGATTGCTTGAACTGCTTTCCGCTTTTGAGGATGAATTAGAAGATTTCCCCTTGCCCTGCAAAGTCCCGTAATGTTCAATTTAAGAAGCTTTCTTCAATCAAACAAAGTTACCTTGGCCTTTTCTGGTGGATTTTCGCCTACCCTGGCTGCTCTAACAGAAGCTGAGGTGGCGTTTGTCAATCCAGGAGTTGCCACCGGCAATAGTGGGAACCACGCAGCACCAGTGGACATTGGAAGAGCCGTAGGGTCATCAGGGGAAGGCGACTCGCCTGCCAATCCACCAAGTCGCACACCACTTAGCACTGCCATTTTTGCCGGCGGCACCAAACAACCCAATAAATGCTGTAGATAAAGAAAAAAAATTAGAGTTAGATTATTTCCTTCTGTCAAATATTTTATATATAAAGGAATTTCATTTTATGGAATTATTAGGATTTTTACACCAATGTTTTGTTAAAATTATGTAAAAAGCTGTTCATAGTAGCCTCTAAAATTTATTTATGCCAAGGATTTTTTAATGTGACATTATTCATTTTGGCGAAATAGTGCGCCATTAAAAGCAAGAGAATCCAATAACATCTGATGCTGATTGATTTGTGATAAAATGAAAAACTACCTGAAGTCTGTAGACACTCTTTTTTACATTGCTCTGCACGTAAGGTTGAAAGACGTCCAAATCAAAAGGATCAATTTTCCTCTCAAAACTTTCACAGACTGCCAACGCCATGTCATTCAGGGACTGAACAAAATTAGAGAAGTCTCTTGAGCCTAAGTAATTATATGGTACACCAGATTAAGATACCTTTGAGTCTCTCAAAATAAAGAGTGATGTGAGGAAGCGGATATCAAAGACAGCCTGCAGAGCAGCAACTTGGGGCATAACCTCTGCGTGACTCAATGATTCGTAGTTCTGCAAAAGATGCATCAAAACGCTCTCCACCAAATTCAGATGCACCTGTCTGAAAAATATTTAATTTTAGAAGTCCTTGAAATAAAAATCCAAGATGAAATTATTATAGTTCTGCAATACCTGGGCAGAGCATGAGGCACTTGGGTGTTGATTTCACGACAAGAATTGTGCAGGACCAGCTGTAGTGGCAGACTTGGCTGAGCAGGAACTCTGATTGTTGAGCTCAGTCGCATGCCTTCTTCTCCTCCTTCCTCAATTTTCACGACTTCCCATTGCTGAAAAGAAGAAGGCTCAGTTTTTGCCATCTTTTTTTCAAAGAGATAAAAGCAACTTACTGCAAGTGCCTCAAGAAGTGTGTTTGTACTGGTGTCAAATTTCAAGGGCAGCAGGTTCTTTTTCAGTCTTTCAGCCACTGTCTTGGCCCACAATTGCAGCACACACTGACTGTGCGTCTCCAGCTGTTTGCACAGCTGCTGCCACTCAGTGCTTGCAGCTTGCAAAGGCCCCAACAGGCTTGGCTACAAAACACAGGAAATATAAAGTTCAACCTATATAGTTTACCTTATAATTGAGTTTTCATGACTGGAATAAAAAAACGCACATCAATAATAAGTTTCATTCAAGAAAATTATATTTTAGGATAAGATCAAATTAATTGGAAGGTATTTCAAGAACCATTATTTTATAATTTGTTCTGTAGCAAAGTAAAGAAAAGCATACCTTATTGCTATCCCATACCGCTGCAGGACTCATGCACTTCTGCAGTTGTGGACAAAGGTCACAAATGGCCTGGATCAGCCGGCCGAGGAATATGAGTGGAGTTTCCTTGTCCTTTGTCTCTTCCACTTGTTGGGAGATGAAGGAGACGATTCTGAACATAGAAGTTTCACGAAACATAAAAATTTATGCCAACAATAAATCTAATGGCATTACTCATTGACACAGGCCAAAGTGCAGGTTTGCAGGTGGCTCTGGAGTTCGTTTCTGTCGACAAATTTGTCGTTCTTGCCTTCGCTGCGCAGCTTGTCCATCTCGATTAGGGAGGCGACTATGTCCGCATTGCCGTCATTTACATAATAAGTGACGTCATCCAGCAAAACTTGCAAACTCGAGTCGAATGTGCTGCAGAACTTTTGGATACAGGGCGAGTAGCCCATGGACTTCATTGAGAGCCCTGCAGCCAACAATTTCATGTAAAGTAGTAAGCCTTGGATCCCTTGGATGAAGAGAGCCTACCTCCAGCCTGGTCAACTGTCCTTGTCGAGAGGGTCATCCAGCCGCCTGAATGCGGCAGATCTCCGGCTTCCTCGCTCCAAATGAACCATCTCAGATCGGTCTCTTTATGTGATCCCCTGTCGTACAATATTTAAAATTATTTCTGAAAATATAAATAAATTAGGATATTCTTGAAAATTACTAGCGAGTTCCCTTCTTTCATGCTTGATATTTATTTTCCTCGAATCAATTCCAATAAAAACGTTAAAGGGTGATTCATGACTAAAGGGTTTGGGCAGAAGAGGAAATTAAATTAGAGCAATTGTTTGCTTTGAGGAAAATTTCCAGCATTTAAATCCATAGTAAAAAATAGAATATTTAACTTGCTTTTTTACAATCGTGTCCCTATTACGCCCAATCTTTTTTAATCGTTATTTTTCCAAGGCGCATTGAGTAAAATTTAGTTCCTAAACTTACTTTTCACTCCGCAGATCCTGCAAGCTGTGCCCCAACTTAGTTTTCATCTCAGTAGATATTTGATTAATCTGGTTCTGCACAATTTTCCTGACTCTGGTTGTGAGCAGCGGCCTGTAGGCGGTTTCCCAGACGCTGACTTTGCTCCTGGATGCACGTTTAGTTTCCGCCAGGGTCGAATGAGCAGCTTCTCTAATTGACTGTATCTCGTGTACTGAATTGACGAATTGAAGCAGTTCTCCAAGCCTTTCAGCAACCACCTTTTGAACGTCTCCAACCCAAACAGCCAGTGTTTGTTGCAAATTTTCATCACTATTAGCGTCCAGAGGCTTTGGCATGGTCAGCCTTGAAAATCATTTGAGTAAAAATTTGTTTTGTAAGGAAAAATCTGCAGTCAAGTTGATTTATTTACCTGTAATCTCTGACAACAGGGGGTAATATAGACAAAATATCTTTATCCACACATTCGACTAAACTGCAAACTGGTTGCGAGTTTTCTCCAACTACTTCCTCAAGAATATCACGTAAACTGTCGCTGCCAAAATCTGCAGTAAGAAAAGAATATTTTGCAGGGTTAATTTAAGTTTCTTTTTCTAACTTCGGTGATTTCTGACCTTGAAAGGTAGCATTAAAAAGTGTTAGGGTCAGCTCAGCAAGTTTCAGGCTCTGGGTGACCTGCGCCTTGATGCTCGACTGCAGTCGCTCACCGCCCAGCTTTTCTTTCAGCGACTCAGTCCTCAACTGAAGCACTCTTTGCTGCACCTCACCAACCGAAAAGCTACAAAGCAATAGCAGCACCGCCACGCACTCAGACATTTCCTATTGATTATGTTTTTAGACATGTTTTTATCAAATTATTCATAATTAAGTGGCTACCGCTTCAGTGAGCTCAGTCCGCATTATTTTCTCCTCAGAGCCTTTGATAATTTGGTGTTTAAATGGCTTCATTGACTCCCACTGGCTCTTGTAGATAGGAAAGCACTTGAGCACTTTAGCAGATTCAACTTCTTTGGAATGAGTACCGATGTTTAATTTCAAGCCTTTGAACAGGAATAAAAAAAATACACAATTGAAAGAATTTAGCTTTGAAATTTCATTAATTAATGCTCACTGTTTACTACACTGCTAGAAAAAAGGAACAGTTGCGTTGCCAATAAAAAATTTTCGTCGTCGATCGCAGACCATATCTGTTCTGGAATTAAGACCAGGATTCGGACTTGGACAGCCACGGTGTAATATGCCAAGTTAGCCGCTTCCCTGGAATTTCACCAGTTTTTGGAGTCTCACCCTACGGTCGCTATGAGCAAAGTACCTTTTGACTCTAGTCTGCTCTGAGTCTTGTCTGAAGCCAATCAGGTGGACTTGTTGCAGTTGCCGGCACATGTCAGACATTCCATCGATTTGACCAATGACCTCGAATGAATTGTCCTTCATTTCCTTGATAGTGTCTGCAGCCTGTATGAGGTCTCTGTACCTTTCCCTGCAAATTAGTATAGGTAGGTGTGAGATAGGCTTGTCACTTCATGTGTCTCCTCACTCTCATTAGTTATTCCAGCTTAAAATCGATGTGACAGCAAGCAAAATTATATTAGACCCACCATAGAGTGAATATTTTTTAACCTATTGAATTGGAATTTTTATGCTATCATACTGCATGAAAACAAGTATTGTATCTACGTACATATGTTTAATATATTTTGATGCATAGCTTACCCGACCATTGTGCGAATTTCCACCTTTTTCCGTTCAATTTCGGCCTGCAGCTTTTTCAAAATGTCCTTAATTTCTGGCACCGTGTGCTCCTCAAAGACCTTGTCGGGATTAAGGTCCACCATCGATTTGTATTGGTGGTTCGGCATCTTTTTTCAGCTAGAATACAGGGCTGGTTTCAACGGGAAATTGTGGCTCTTTCGTTAATATTTTGTCGGCAAACTATCCCCCATTTCCACAAATCCACATAGAAAACAGCAAGATAAACACGACGACACCGACACGTCAAAATTGTCAACATTGTTACGCCCACCTTTCAAAACCTCTCAAAGCGTAATGTAGTTCCCTAGAGCACCATCAGAGGTCACGACGCAAATCACTTTCACCCATTTCTTGCTTTAGTTCCGCAAAATCCTATCATTTTTGCAGATAATGGGCAGTTTTTAAGTTCCACAACCCACAACTTAATTGTTATACGCATTTATTTTTGTTTTAGAAATTTTTTTTAATGATGCATTATTTTTATTAATACACAAGCAAATAACGCAAATAATATAAATATAAACCAAAAATGAATCTAACGCGCGCGCGTCAGTTCTTTAGTGGAGAAAGCTATTATGTAATAATTGGAGATGATATAGATTTAAAAATGTATACATATCTGAAGAAAAAATTAATAGGATTGATTTATCTTGACTCGTTATTTTACTTTTTAACATACTTGAATTAATTTGATTTCTTGTGACGTTAAGTTTACAAAATAGCACTAATACATTTTAAGTAGATAATAGAGGGTGGTCTAATTAATTATTTTCATGTCGATATTAATTTCCAAAAAATTCTACTCTTAGTTTCCTATTTTTGATAGAAATTTAAAAAATTCAAAACTAGTTTTAAAATAATTACAAAATTCATTTTGAAGGCAGCTTGAAATTTGTAATTTGAATTTTATATGAATTTGATGGTAAAAAAATACAGTAAACACCTAAATAATAAAAACAGCAATTTTTTGTCATCCATTTATTTTCTAAGCTTTCCTAGTTTTATTACAGCAGCTCACTGAAGCACACAAATATTACCTGATCAGTATAGCATAATAATATGTGTGTGTTTTTAGAGTAGTACTATATTATCCGCTTGTTTTTTCTGAGGAATATCAGTTTCCTATGCTCACGAACTTCTACGCAGTTTTTTTTACTTCCTAAAGAAGTATTATGTCATACATTTACAGAATATATTGCACATAATTTGAACACTCGGCCAGCTGATGTATATTCAACATATTATGTGCTTTTCATTATTCTTGTGAACACAAGGTTGAACCAATTAACCTATAATATACATCTTTTGCCAGATATATTATACATATATGTATATTGCTGGTAGGCCGCTTTTGGGTCTCGCACACAAACATTGAACTCCTCTTGTCTTGTCTTGTCTTTTGTTATCTTTTTTGTTTTCATTTTTATATAATTATGAGTGTGTCTATACTTTCTATAAAGAGTACGCTTTTGTTACTTATTTTCATACACTCTTGCCAGTAATCATTACTTTCTAATTTCAGTTTCCAACACGACGCAACTATTTTCATAAAAATCCAAGTGCGCCAGTTCAAAAATATCTAAATGCACCGGCTGAAAGAAATGGGCGCAGTCCGTTTCAAATATTATTCAAAAATTCAAATTCAAAATTTCGCTTGTCGAATTTTGTACAGTTTGTAGTAAATCAAGGAGCGTTAACATTTGGCAGCTCAAAGCGATTTGTCTTAGAATATTTCTACTTTCATAAACTTCGCACCGTGGCAAAATCGGCAGTAGAGAGAAATGAGAGTTGGGCCATTGAGCATGGAGGAGAGTGGAGTGCGAGTTGGAAATTGGCTGCCATCAATGCCAGATTTGCGGCCTGGATTTGATAGAGTTTGCGGCGCGCATGGCAAATTGCCCAAAACAATCACGGGGATGTGCGGCATGCTCCATAAAAGAAAGGAACCCCCTGTTTGCTGCGTTGCATGTGATACTTTTCACATCACGTCCTCTCCTAATAGTTATTATGAGCACACACACACACACACACCAGGCTTGCTATTCTTCTTTAGCTTTGGCACGCACGCACGCAAGGTTATGGTGTTCGTCTTTTATTGTTTGGAAAATACGAGACTTTCCTCGCAAAAAATCCTTTTTGCTTTTGCTTTCCTTCGTAACATGAATACAGAAGGTTAACGTTTGGCATTGGAAGTTTGATTTTGGAAAATATAAACATAACCACTGCTGGTTAAAATGAAGGCAGAAGTTGTAAAAATGTCTTGCTTTTCGCGGCGACAAATTTCAAGACAAAATCACAATGCTACGTTCTAATAGGTCACTTTTACGTTTGAGTTTTTGCACACTTCTTACTTGACAACATCTATTCGTTTTTTTGGACATTGGTGTTTCCAAATTCAAACAGCGATTATTGATTAAGGTTGCACGCGTTTCCCGTTTTCAACAAAGACAGCAAATTCGTTGGAAGTGTGTACGAATGTATTTTTTTACAAGGTGTCGGAACGTCAGAAGGCAAGGAAATCGCAACAAAATCACAATACGCTCATCAGCTAGGTAAATATCACCTTCAAGTGCACACTGTGAGTATTTTATTGAGTGAAGAGAGAGTCAAGACACGACGCACTTGTCACTGGAACCACCGAAGCGGAAGTCGCGGCCGATCGGCGAACACAGGGTGGTTGTCTCCTTGCTGCTGCTGCTCGGGCGACCGTGCAGCGAGCCCCCGTGCACGCCGCTCAACACGTCCACGGCCTTCATCAGCTCCTTGAACACGGACACCACGTTCCAGTTGTACTTGGCGCTGCACTCGATGTGCGGACACTTCCAGTGCTTTCGCACGATGTTTACGATGTCCCGCTTCTCGCGGGCGTGTTCCGTTACCATTTTCTGCATTCCCTGGAAACACACACAGAAATGATAAATCGTGCAAGATGTATACGTTGTAATTTCACTTTTTAAAAATGTGTCACGTACAGAGAGCAAGTATGAATTTTCCTTTTGCGAGATAAAAATATTTGTGTCTTAATTTCTAAAGGTCCATTTTTAGACTGGAGCATGTATCACGCACAGTCTTTTTATATACGATTAGCAGCGTTATTTTTTATTACAAACATATATTAAATTTTACATTTTGTTTTAAGGTGCACATGGCTTGTAGCTGACTGTTGCTAAAGCAGGGGTGCCTATCTCAATCAATCAGATATTACGAAATAATTATAAAACAGAATTGTTATCCTGCAAAGCTAACACGACACGTGGTCGATTTGCTGTATTTGCAAAACGTTTCACACAAACCTTTCCACATGACAAATTTTGCCAAAAAATATCAGAATTTGAACTAATTAAAGCTATTTAATAAGAAAAACCTATTATTAGAGTTGCAACTCTTTATTGGGGATAAATTTTTAACTCAAAATGTCATATTATGATGTTTCGATTAAGAATATAAAATTATTATATATCCTATGCCTCCAAAGAGTTGCACTTTTTGCTCTTGATTTTTAGTATTCGTATTTGTATGTGTTTTGAAACAAACAACTTTTGATTCAACTCCAACACAAATAGCATATAAACAAAATGACAACTCGGCATTTCCATTAACACAGAACGAACTGCCAAGTTTCGAGTGAACTAAGTTTGCTCAGCGATAAACTGGTTTCCCCGCTGGTGGGCTTCCGTCGTCTATATGGCAAAAAGTTTGCTTGATGCGAGTGGCAAGATCATTAATATATATGATGCCGGTCGTTTACTCAGTGCCGGAAAGGAAAATAAGCGCGAGCAGCAAGAGCACTCAGGCGATAGGAAATAATCGTGAAGGCGCACCTGCTCCATCAGGTTGACGGTGCTGGCGGCCGAGTTGACGTGGCTGACGCCGTCCTGCACCAGGTCCTGCTTGTTGCCTACCACGAGCACTGGCACGTTCCGCATGTCACGGCTCTCGGCCATCTGCTCGCGCATCGTGCGGATGTAGTGGAACGACTCGGTGTTGGTCAGGTCGTAGACGAGCACGTAGGCTGTGGCAGAGCGCAGCCCGTAGAAGCGATAGTCGGCCCACTCGCTGAACGAGTTGTGCGGGAAGTAAGAGATGACCGGGATGTCCGAGATCTTCAGCTCGTACAGGTTGTTGTTTATGATCACCGTCGGGTAGTACGTCTTCTTCCGCTCCGTCGCCGAGTATTGCTCGCGGAATTCGTTCCACACGAATTGCTGAGGATGGAAAAATTGATTAGTTTCTGTCAAATCATTCAAATACACGGCAGCAACAAGTGTGCTATTTTGCATAAGTGCCAAACACATCGTAAAAGTCCACGGTTTAGTTTAAAGGGCTCTCATATTACTATACTAAAAATAGGAAAACAACATTTAGGTGATAAATGAAAAAAAAATAAAAAAGGTAAATTTATTTATGTCTAAATAGCGCCGCAGGAACTGAAAATGTTTGCAAGATATCATTTAGGACAGGCGGATGTCTAAAAATAATTGTTCGATAGGCTCAACAAACAATCAGCATCGTTAGAGCTTTTGAACATTTACGGACCCAACACTGGACCAAGAGAGTGGTCAATTTCATTGTGACATCTCTGCTTTGGTTTTCATACTTTTTGGGGAATGTATAATTATAAAATATAAGAAATATTTTTTTCAATCTAAAACCTTCAATAAATTACTGGATCCATTAATTAATTTATTAAAATAAGCTTTTGCGTTTCTCGCATTTGATAATATTAACGCATTTATCATTTTTCGGGCAACTATCCAAGTTTATTAATGCTTGCCTCAACAATAGAAGATTTCCCGACTCCAGCGGCGCCGAGCAGGACGATTTTAACGACCTGGAGACAGTCGGGCTCATTTTCCTGAGGTGTTGCAGAGGTGGTGGACGGGTCAGGATATAAGGGCAGCAAGTCTGGCACTGGTGGTCGATATTGGCGCCGCTTCGACGACGATTTGTCACCGCGTCCGCGACTCTTCTTGCGCATCGAGGTGGACGATGGTCCCGCCCATCCTGTGGCGTCCTCCAGTAATTCCGTCTCCAGTTCTGAAAATAATTTGAGAATTTTAATTTAAAACGTTATAGCCAATTTATTAATAGCGTGCAGGCTCTGAAGCTATGAGAAAAAAGTGTTGTTTCACGTTCACTACAGCAACAGACTTTTCACAACTAAATAATTATTTTTTACTTGCTCGACGTTTCCATATTACTGTGGAACACAAAATTCCTGAAAACTGGTTTTAATCTAATTGATGACACACAAATTTATATGTATATTCTATGTTCTTTTCACTCAGGCCTTTCTGTTGCAAATATGCATTTGATTCGGTTTAGCTGAGCAAGTAAACTGAATGAAAGCTTTAATTATTAAACACCAAACAACAAAAGAAAAGATAAATACTATATGGATATCATCGTATACTACTCATTTTTGCTTTGTTGGCTTGAGACAGAGTAAAATTCAAATTATCATAGTCGAGGTAATGACATAAGTTAAACTGGATCAGTTGCATGTTGCATCTGTCCAAGTTTGTGAGCAATATTGATATTCAAAGGGGACTGGATTGAATCAAGTTGGTGCGATGAGAGAGGTTCAATTAGTTTCCTCAGCTAGCTCGTGCACAATTCCCTTTGAAATTTCAATTGATTACGCCTGCCGCCTCTGCGCGCTCGCACTCTCACAATCAGGATAATTATTATCCACCTCCTCTTTAGACTGAGTAAGAATGGCCCGTTCTAACAATACAGACAGTGTGAAATACGGTTTGCTTTTTAACGTTGGATAACTAAACGATCTATACTTTCGTCATTCAAAACCATACCGAAATAGTTTGCATATTCTCCTCCAATCAGAACTATTGCAAGTAAACCATTTCTTTTAGTAGAGCTTTTTATTGAGAGATACAGTCACTCCAAAACATTATAAATAATAAGTAAAAAATACGGAGCAAATGGTGTGAGGCAGAAAGCCATTTTAATGAAGAGAAAAATTTGTTGTCTAATTTATTACGTATCATGAAGCGGCAAACAGTTTGAGTGTATTATTCGATTTTGACTTTTAATTTTGACACCAAGGCCATGACTAATTTTAAAGCAAATTACAATGCAAAATAACCCAATATAATATTCCCAGTCATTATTCTGCTGGAAGACTATGAGGGGCTAGAGTGAAAAAATTGTATTCAAATGACACTATGCAAAATTTTAGCCAATTGCCACGTTATTGAATATCTCCTAATTATTGAGTTTTTTACCTGCCTTATAAAATATCGATTCCCATTTCCAGTGGGAGCTTCATAACTCGATTTGTGCACTAAATTATCGTAATGGTCGACGAGCGGAAGTGGCCAATTTCCTGTCATCTGGTGATGGCACCGCTCGCTGGTTGGGTCGGACCCGTATCGGGGAGACAATTCTTAAAAGCGGCCTAACAGATCAAAGGGCAAGAATGGGAGGCCAGAGATTAGCGAGATAAGGGAAATTGCTGCTCTCTTTTCGTGCTGTCAAGCTTTGGAGCGCCGGTTGCAATATTCATCAGGCCATAGGTCAAGGGTGCTGTTTCGGCTCTGAACTGTGCAGTTTCAACCGTACCACCCCGAGGCCAATCAATAACAAGGGATGCAAATCACCTGTCAACTTGGCAGTAAACGATGGGCATCACGTCAGAGACTCGCTACCGTGCCGCGAGCACCATTTTCTCAAATAAAACTGGAGTTGCTAGATCGTACACGCATCTTGCAAAGCACGTGAGTTCTGCATCAGCAATGCGCTGCCTTCGATCGATAAATTGCGTTTTAGCACTTAATGCAAACACACCTTTTCTCAGAGAGATTATATTCCAATTGTCATGTCTAAAACCGTTTGAAGAATAGAAAAATGATTAACAAACTAAACGTGTACAAAACTTTAACTTATATTCTAGACATAGTTTTGCTGCTTCTCTTGGAGTCATGTTTATTACCAAACACTTTTGAATAGTGTTACTTTTCCAATACTCACCGCAGATTTTTAATTTGGATCATTAATAAATATCTGATTAACACAAAAAACAGAGTAAAGATAATGATAGCCATGACACTGAGACATAATGAGTGAACACTTGTTAATCTAGAAAATAAAGTTCACGCCAGTTCACATTTAACATTCTGCACAGAATAACTGTATATTTTATTTCATTAAATTAAATTCAGTTTAATATTTGTTCCTAACTTTTATAAAAGAAAAATATATATGAAATGAAAGTTTATAGGGATAAAACAGCCGATGTAATGTACTCATCTGCTTTGCTGCTATTCCCTATGGATCAAATGCTCAACTCACCCCTCATTCGTTTTTATTCAACCGGCTGAATTATTTATTTCAAATGGATGCATGCAACTGCTTTTATCGTGTTTTTTTCATTCAACTCGGTAAAATATATTTGCAAATTTGTATTCATTCCTTCTCTTTTTTGCAGGCAAAACTAAAATGATTCTCATTTATTTTTTCAGACCGGTCTTGATTGCATTTAGGCGATTAAATTTTCAATAATCAGTTTTACTGGATTGATACTCGATAAACTTGAATAGCACTGCGCTTTCCTGCGCTGAGTATCAATTACACGATCGAACTGAAGCCCCAATATATCTTAACGCTCACGTGAGGATATGCAAATGAGACGGTTTAGCATTACTCTATCCATTGAAGTGTGTCAGAGCAAGCTCACAATATTAACCTCTGCTCAAAACAAAGACTTGATTTCCAAGACTGTTTGAACGGGAGTTTGACGTCGTTAATGAGGGTTAGCATCGTAATTGCCGTTCTCGTCTTTCCGTCCCAACAACTTCATTACGCGTGCAAACACGAGCTCGAAATAAAAATCGGCGTTGCCACGGGCAGGCATGCTGAATATTCTGAAATATTCGTTGACGAGCTGCACTCTCACAGACGTCTGCCTCATCGTTTTTTCCAACATATGAAGGCAATCTTGCGAAAAAGTGCTGAGGAAACGAGGCTAGAGAGAAGAAGTCTGTGTTTTTATACGCGCGCGTGTACGTTTTCACAGTCGATTCAGCGCAGCTGCGCGATGCTGGACGTGAATGAATTGACTTTTTGTGTACCGCACTTTTAGTTTATCACAACACATCAGCGCCAAAAATAAAGGCAAAGCGAGCAGACAGCAAATTAAAAGAAACATCGCTGTTCTTTTCCTGCTTTGACTAGACATCAAACATCAATGCCAAAAATGATGATGGGGACGCTAACATAATAAGCACCTTCCACAAATGAGGACTTCCACTGCCACATAGGGAGCAAAACCCCAACACTACCCTCACGCGTGCTGGTATCGAGCGCAGCACGGCTGGTTTACCTCCACAGGTGCCATATTATTCATTAAACGAAAATCGAAATTAGGCTCTGAGAGGCGCACTCAGCAGTCTGCGGCAGCAGCTTCGCAAATTCAATCGACGTCGGCACGAACGCGATTATAGCGAAACGAAATTTCGGAGCACGCTAAAGGCAAAAATAACAGCGAGTGACAGCGCGGGAAAAGGCGGAATTGCATTATGTAATGCTCGCTCGTCGCCATAAAACGCAATCTACATTCACAGGGCAATAATGCGATTCGTGTTTATGCAACCGTCAGCGCACATCTGTTCGGCCGGCTGCCGCCCACTTGTTTCGCAGGCGCTATGAACGCTATTCCCGTCCGGAAGCAGCGATGAAAGGCAACTTTTTCGCTGCTCACCCGGTGCCACGATTTATCGGGCACGCAGCACTTGGATCGAGCCGGTTTCAGCCTGGCTGAACTCGGGTCACCCGCTCCCCGATTTTCCGCGTGTGTGCCAATGATGTGCTATTTTCGCTGGATGCCGCAGAGGGTGGCTGCATTATATCCCGGCCGATGGGCTCGGCACAGCAAATAAATGCGGCTTTGCTTAAATGAAAGGGAAGACTATTTTAATGAATTCGTTGTACGTGGTCTGGAAGCGACGTCGGTTATTCGGAGGAACCGTTTTCCAAGGAGAGAGTGGTGGTTGCTCACCAAACAATGTCTTCCTAACAAGGGAACGCGTAGGATAACATGTTTCATTATTTAGAATAGAATGCTTATTAGACGCCTATGGTGTACAGCAACATGAAATTTACCCGATTAATTTAAAAATGAACTAAATTTTGGTTCTGCAGGGCCACTCTTATTAACTTAATAACTTCTTTCGTGAAGAAATGCTGAGCCATTTTGAACTAACTTTGACATGAAAAATGACTCATAGATCGATTCTAGTGAAAAAATGGTCCTAAATCTATTTATCTTAAACTGAGCGATTGCTGCACTTTTAAAATTTTTATATGAATTTTTCCAAAGCAGCGTAATTTGCTCAAATTGTTGGATCGAAGAATTTCGATAACATAACTTGATTGACATCACGCCAGGCTCCATTAATCTAATATGATTGCTGCTGGCTAAAGCGTAGAATCTTCAGAGTTTCCTTGTAACTTTCCTCTCACAATGAGCGTGTTCCGAAAGAAAATAGATCCCAAGTGCCCGACTCTCACATCAGTCGGTAGATGCGTGTCCTGATTTTCTCTATGTGCAGCTTTGCGAGAGACGTTCGCTTAAAGCGATTCTAGCCATAGAAGTAAATCATGACTAAAATGAACGACCCAGCTTTGCTCACTGGAAATGACGAAAGAGAGTTTTCCCTCTCGACTCATATTGATTCTCGCATTTACGCAGACGGCGCTCTCTCACACCGAATTCGCTGGTGCAACCCTACAAAGTTTGGGGAATGTGCGTGAAGTCGCCCCCCGACTCTGGCGGTGGCGACTCGCTACTAACCCAGATCTGCCGGCCTAACAAGCCCGGTTCTGCGCCGCCTTGTGTTTATTTCTGGCGAAAAAACAAAAAGCTGAGAGTTGGGGGCCATCATTGCATTCGCCAGCTTGTAGATTTTGGCAGCCGAGTTGCCATTCACGCTATTTTTGCTTTCATTCGCGCTGACAAAGGAGGCTTAAAGTGGCTCTTTCGCGTTTGTCATTTATATGTTGTGGAACTTTTAACCTGTTCCAACACAAAAGAGCTTTGAGCCATTCGAGAGTTGACGGCTAAACGCCTGCTCGCATGCATGCACGAGCTGACGCCGATTTGTTGGCTCGCATTCGCTGTTATTACTTATTAACAGCGCCCACCAAATCGATAATTCGCAACTAACACTGTCGCAGCACACACAAAATGAGAATTGAAGCTGAGTGTAGATTGTTCAAAATCCCAGCACTCAAGTTCAGCGCTCCTTAAATTTTTGGCTTTAGATATTTGACAAGGGAGAAAATGGAGCCATTTTGCAACTGTAATTTGATTCATTCGATTCAATACATATCTAAAATACCCCTCGCAATGTAAGTATAATCGGAAATAAGGGTCTCTCAAAAATTAAAATCAAGATTTAATTTAAAATTGGATTCATAAAATACACATTAGACGATTATTCTTGAATGAAAATGCGGGGCATTTAAGGATGATGTTTTATTTAATAGACAAACTTTTAAACGAAAAGAAAAACACATCCTTATGCCCCATAATTTCTTTGTGACGTTCATGAATTATTAATGTCGTAAAATTACGAATAAAACTTTTCAAATCAGCACTTCTCACGGTAGACAGGTAAGTGAAATCTATTTTTACACGCGATAGAACTTGAAATTGATGTAGAAACCTGATTTCCGCAAGAATGCCGGCGGAATGCAGGAATCACTATCGTGCAGAGAGCGGCAGATTGGATTGTCTCGACATCGGCGCGTGACTGTAACACGCTGGAGGGCGGATGGGGGGTGAACAACGGGCGTGATGAAGGGCGAGAGCACGCGTTCAACAGGCTGTAGCGTCGAGGATGGGCGAGCGTGACACAGTGTTCGGCATGCGTGCCCAGCTGGGTGTCGGCCGACTGCCGCAGCCAGGCCGAAAGGGGGTGGCGGTAGCGGCACTCACCTGCGTCGGGGGCTCACGCGAGGGGGCGGCGGGTGGCGCTCATCCGTGCTCGCGGGTCGATTCAGACGAACAGCAGCATCGTCGGGCGGCAGGTGCACCCTGCCGAGAGCAGTGCTGATGCGCTGCACGTTGGTCGAGTTGTGCTGCCTGCTCTACCGCCAGCAGCATCCAGCGCAGACTCATCTGGGCTGGCCGGATCGGTAGCCGCACGCTTTTGCGCCCCTCTCGCTCTCAGTGGCGCAAGCGGCGCCTCCACACCACCACGCAGCACCCTCCGCTTCGTCAATGCACCCTCACCCAAAGGGGTCGTCCTTCTGCGAAATGCCACGCGATTTCGCCATCAGCCAAGCCGGAATTCCGTCACATGTCCCTTTCTGTGCGTTAAGCGCGATCTGGAAATTCATCACTGTCGTCACTGATCATGAGCATATTGTTTAAGCAAAGAAATAACAATGTTGATGAAAAATCTCTAATCAAAATATATAAATAAATACGCAAAAGATTTTGTGAAACTAAAAAATTAAAGTAATAACTTTACTCTACGTGGGGTTGAATTTTTCAATTATTAATTTCCCAATCAAAAAATAAACTATTTAATTTTTCCTAAAAAAGCATCACATTTATTTGCATGGAAAATATAATTACACGAGAGATAAATTATCCCTATGTAGAAATAACTATAACAACTCACTGAAACTCATGATTACAATAATCACTAAATGTATTTTTATATTTTAACAAATCACCTCACTATAAACAATGTGTAACATTCAAGCACAATTAATTATATTTTGGAGACCACCAGCGGACACAATTTAATCACCGATGTGATCGTTTTACTGTCGGTGGCGGTGACTTGGAATTGAAAACGAGTGCAAACCGAGGTCAGAGCACGTCCGGGGGATCAGTCTGCGCTCACCGTCTGCATTTCTTATTGTTCTGACTGCCATTATTCTTTATATTGCGTCCCTGTCCGTTTCTCCGTCTCGGCATTTTCTAAAGGAAGTCATGCTTTAAGGGCTCGACTGCTAATAGACACAGTCAAGCAAATCAAGCTTTTCTTCAGAGTAAAAGCGACGAATAACCATGGAAACTACATGGTTGTAAGAAACTCGAAGATGAAAGAAAATACTTATTGAAAGAATCACCTGATGCGTCCATAATAGTACGAGCTGGCTTTTTGGCAAAATGACAAATATGTACTCCAATTCATCGCCTTAATTTTAACGCTCCATTTTTTTCCAACTTTTCCGGATATACTTGACTTGGAAGATTTTATATTTGAGTACTATAGCAGTTTCCAACTTGGCAAAAGTCATCCTTAAAACCATCAAGTAAGTTGTTCTTTAATACTTTTAAGTCATTATTATCTTTTAAAAGTTATTGCTCCTAGCTTTTCAAGTTAGACTATTGCAATACCTAAAATATATATTATTAAAGTATAATTCAAGCATGTTTGAGCTCGTTCAATCATGTGCATCCATACGACAGATCTTTGTGATCATCCAATTAACTTAAGTTATCAAATTCATGCGATGGTGTAAGCTTTATTATATTAATTGACAGAATTCAGTCAAACGAACTGTGAAGAATAGTATACAGGAGTGAATCCCTATCTTGAGACATGTCAAAATCAACATTTTATCCTCAAAAAAGCATAAATCTATAGTAAAATATTTCCAGAAAAATGCTTGTGAAGTGCAGGAAAAGTATCGAGTGAAAAATCCGGGTTTATATACGAAAGGGTTTTGCTACAGAGAATTGTAAAACACATCGATCATTTTAGAAATTTAGAAAAATCAACTCTCTATTCTGCTTGGCTCTTAATCAGCATGGGGAACCAAAAAGATAGAAGTGAAATATTGTCTCGCACGTGCTCGTTCTGAACTGCAGCTGTTTCGGTCTCTCATGCCTCGGCGTCAGCAGCACTTTTCCCGCAAAACAAAATCGTAATCATGCAGTTAACTTGCAAGGGCCGTTGATTCCGAATTCTCAGCAGTTAACTCTGTGGCAGGTAAATTACTGATGAAGAGTCCTTAGGGGCTAAATCAGCTATTGTTCAGTACGAAAACGTGTGAGACTATTATTCTCTCCTATTTTTGTTTACTTTTAGCCCCATCCAGCGCCATTCGGCTATATTTTTTAAGCTAAATTATATGTCCTATATTTTTTTTTAATTTGCCGCGAAAGATCTTCTCTTAAGAGACAAAGTTTTAGCTTGAAACATATTTTATTTTAATCAGGGCGAGATTGAAACTCGTTGGGAAGCGAGTGAGGCGTCGCCTTATGCGCCTGCCAGAGCTTATTTAAACGCAATTTTGTCACTAGCGGAACCACGGCCAATTTGCATAGCGAGCATTTGCCGGGCATTTGCATGAGAATCGTGCGCTCATTAGCCTCATTTCGGTGCTCGATCTGGTGCGAGCGTCGGGTGCATCACTCTTTTGTGTACACGCAAAGCAGGGCAGCGCGCGCGCGGTAATTACAACGGCTTGTGCCACGACACCGGCGCTCTTCTTATTTGAGAGCTGTGCTCGTCTTCATTGTCTCTCACGGGAGAAAGAAAATGCTGATGAGCTGGCTCGGCTTGGCGGCCACCAAAGCAGCCGCAAGGTGGGGTCTCCCGAACATATTCCAGCGGTGAAAATATAAACCCTGCGTACGCGAGAAGTGCTAAGGAAACTTCTGTGTGAAATTGCCTTCAAGATGAGTTTGGAGTTTCATGCAAATTTCTTCCCAGTCATTAAACTTTGGAGCATCAATGACGTTGCTCATAGTCCCCATTAGAAAACTTGTGTTTCTGGTGAAATTACACGAGACAAACTTTTTTATTTCAAATAATATCAAGAGATTTAACTCCAATAAAAAATCATCTGGTTCTTTGCTGCAATACATAGGTTTTCCATTGAAAACGTACATGATAATTTTTTAACTAAAATTCACCTAAACAATTCATTGACTTTAAACAAGTTCCATCTTATTGTTAGGAATTGCTAGAGAAGTGATTCAAAGACAGCATATTTTTTAATTGCGGTCAATTTAAGATGGGTTTGTCACTAATGGATTACATTGTTTGCATTCAATGAAATCAAGATTTTCTTTTTTTTTTTAACTTATTGATTTCAAAAGCCGCTTAAAAATGTTTCTTTTAATGAGCTTAGTTAATTTATATTTTTGTGGAAAAAAATGTATAGAAACATTTGAGACTTTTAACGATTGACATGAGGATCATATTGGTGATTTAGATGGTTTTTCGGCATTTTAAGAAAGTTTTTAACCATTTGGGGCAGTATATGTGCGATGCGCAGGTATGGCGTCGGGTGGGGTACGTATAGCGCTTTAAAACGGGCAGATACAAATTTAATGTGGTAAAGAAGCGAGTTTGCATGCATTAATTACGCTAATTGGAATAGAAAAAAAACACTCGCAAAACTCGTACCGAAAGCAAAATAGAGCTAAAAGTTGCTCACTGTACGGCATTTTCTTGGATCTTACACAGGCGGGAACTAATTTCACGGTGCGCATCTGGCCCTCGGTGCTTCTAAACTAACGACGGCTCTACAAGCCTTAAAATTGTGCTCAAAAAGTAAGTCAAACAAACAGAATAAACATTCAAACGTCATTAATTCCCAAACCTATTGTTATTATATCCAAGGCAAAAATATTTTGGCTCCAAGCTGGAATAATTGTGATAGGAATTTTTTTAATTTTGCTAAAAGCACAGGCTGTGTTCCTTCAAGATTCATAAAAAAAGAACAAAAAGCGCAACAACATGGAGCGTGGCATCGGGTAAAAAAGCGAAGAGTCAATTGTTGGGCGGGTGAGCAATTTGGGACACATTTTATTGCTTCTGTCATTTCCCTTTGAATAAAGTTTACGAGAGACGTAAAAAGAGGCAAATGAATGTTCGCCAGCACGAGCGCTTTTGCCCACTGATGCGTGTTTACCCGAGTGAATCAATTTCCATCTTGGTCTTTTGACATTGCGCGCGGCGAATGTCATTCTACCCTCCGCAACCCCTTTGGGATGAAGGCTGTCCGTGCGGTGGTGTCTTGCCTCCGGGAGAGAGAGAGAAAAACGACGTGGCGCTGGGCTTTTGCTTTGGCGTGCCAGCATTTACCCATACAATTGCTATATAAAACGGCGAGGCGGAAACTGATTGCTCCGCCAGATGATTGATAACAGGTTAGCTGCTGCTGCTGCGGGACCAATTTTCCCTCTCAACGTGCTTTGTTTTCCCCTTTATTTGCACCCCCGCTTGCCTCGCGATGGATAAAGGCATTGGCAATATGTGCTCATGGATATTGATCTTTGCTTGCGCGCCGGGACTGCACACCACGATTTGCAACCTGGCCTCACGCTGCCATCTCATGTTCCAAGAGACAACTACCATATTATTCTGCAAGCTTTCTACGGAAAAATTAAGGTGAATATTTTGATACTGTTTGAAAATGTTCTTAACTTGATAAAAAAAATTTGAATTAATTACTTGGTATATGATCAAAACGTTTTATTTTAAAAAATTTACATTTTATTTTCACTTACACTACGTCCCTTTTTAGCTATTTTATATTAAATATAGTAATATAGGTTTCGAAATGCATTTATTTTGTAATGCAAGATCATCACAACAGATTAATTTATTTTTTGAAAACACATTGCCGCCATAAATACTAATTGTTAAAGCTGTTTTGATAAAGCAAAGAACTGAACTAGTATTGTGGTGTATGTAGCAGCCGTTTCCAAAACCTGCATTGAATGAAAAGCTCTTATCAACTTGAAAATTTTGAATGATTTTAACTTGCAGTTGTAATAAGAGGCTTCCTTAGCGAAAAGAGGCCATAACAATTGAATTCCAGTTTTCCTGAATGTAGAATTTGTCTCCGAAATAATTTAACCTAAAATATAATTTTAATGAGGATTTCAAGGAAATATATCAAAATCTGTTCTACCTCCTCAATTGCATCATCTTCTGCTAAATTGTTCCGATCCACGAGAATGTGTAGCGGGCTGCGAATCTAAAATAGAGAAACGAATTTAAAAAATGGCTATACAAATCTTTCACTAATTTTAGTTTCATGCCTTGTTCAGTAATGTGTCAATAACGTCCAAAAATAAGTACAGATGTAAGCTGCAAAATATACAACCGGACACAGCACTGGCCATTATCG
The DNA here is from genome assembly GCF_949628265.1 of Cloeon dipterum. NCBI lineage: Eukaryota > Metazoa > Arthropoda > Insecta > Ephemeroptera > Baetidae > Cloeon > Cloeon dipterum. The sequence continues at coordinate 28,944,284 of NC_088787.1, read as the reverse complement.
CGAACCGCATTTCTTCATACGCTTCTTCCAAATTGGCAAATGTTATTCCAATGTAATATAGGCTAAACGTTATGTAGATGCATTCTAGATGGACGTGTATAAAAATTGTGAGTTTAAACAGCCTGATTTCTTGTTCTGTGAGCGAGCACAGCATTCCGTGTAGCTTTCTCTGACAAAAAAGTAAGGATGCCTTCCTTTCTACGTCACTCTCGAGGATTTTCTATAGGCACATGTTCATAGATTTAGGCTACTAAATTGTTATTATTCATTACCACATACCTGCAAATTTTCGTTTATGGAGTTCAATATGTTGAGGTTTGCGGTGAAAAGATTAACAAAGTGACCTCTGGCCGCAATTCCGAGTAAAAGAGCCATATGATATTTAAAAATGGGTTTAAAGCTATCGGGATCATTTAGGCACAAATACAAATCGATCAAGAAAAATACACTGTAAGAAATAAATATTTTTTGCAGAAAAAGGTCAAAATCTTCTTCCGTTTTCTCAGAAATATTTAAGCAATTCACCATCCCGGCAATCCTCTGCAATTTACACTGTATTTCGTCGTGTTTTTTATCTCTAAGAACAGTTTGCACAAATATGGCAGCTATAAAAATTATAGCCATGATTTGGAAAATAATGCACATGAACACAGTTGTTTCACTGCTATCCTCCAAAGCCTCAGGAGATCTACGACGACAGTAAATGTCAACTATTTCAAGAAGCGATTCCATTTGAAAATATATCAGTAAATTCATTAAGATTGCAGAGTAAGTAAAGTAAAAAATTTTGGCTAGCTTGCGATTTTTGGGAGGATGATTTCCCAGGAAAAACGCCAGAATTCGATATGCCACAACACCACGTCGCATTTTGGGTATAACTGATACAAGCTTTATATATATAAAGCAACTTTGCAATAAATTATCAGGTAACTTTCTAGACACAAAAAAAACAAATTGAAATGACGATGCGAGTTTCCGCGACTTGCTTGCTATCGGGGTCGCCAATAACAGAGGAGATAAAACCGATAAACAAAGTTTACAGGATAAACTATGCCGATAGCTATTTAGATAGTATATGGAATTGTATTGATATTGTTGTGTAGGCTGCAATTACTTCCAGCACCTATATTAGGTGTGCCAACTATTGTTTAATAAGGATTTCGTAAATGCAACCAAAATAAAATAGGATGAATCAGCAGCGGATAACTGTCCCGCGATCATGATAACTGCTTAAACTGCTAGTGTCTTCTGTGCAACAAATAATGCTATAACGAATGGATGATTAAGTAGAGCTAAATAGTTTTGTGCACATGCTAGTATAGACTGGGCAAATATCATTTCCAGCACAATACATCCAAACTCGTATTATGCTTCTTCCAAGAATACTTCGACAATTTGATGTACCAAATCTTATTTTTTTATTAATATTAAAGCACTACCATGAAATAAAACAAATATTATAATGATGATTTGCAACATTAGGACAATATGCACGTGGATGTCTTGTTGTTGTCACGGAATGCATCTAAAATTTCCGAGGACAATATTTTTTGAGACAACAAGATTGAAGAAAGTTCCTACATGAAATAATCCAAAGATAATCATTTGCAATTGCAAGAGAATGCTGTAGAGAGTAGAAATGTCGAGTTAAACTGCCGTGCCGAGAGTTGCCATCGCGAAAAACGCGGTATATAGTAAGCTAGCTTCTGCATTCTAAAGCTTAAGACGATTCGAGATAGCAGTGACAGAATAAAGATGTTTTATGCTTCATAAATTTTAGATGATAATAAAAGCAATTTTCTTCTTGCTATAAAGTGGAAAGTTTGAGAAAATAAGAGTTTGCGATTGCAATCAATCAAATTTTCGTGTCAGCTGAATTCATATATGTCTAGTATTGATCTACTAGTGCAAAGATATATAAAAATCTCTATTCTAGTTACTATTAAAATAATATTTTGTCATTGTCATTAAACTAAATTTTTATTCACAGTGTATGTACAAAGGGGAAAATTTATACGATTCTTCTTCAAGCCAGTTTAGCCTGCGAAATAAATAAAGTATAAGTAAATGGAATGAGCCCTCCGTGGGATTGCTTACATTGACGTGAGTGGCCATGACACCATCCTCAGAGGTTCCAGGCAGAGAAATGGCAGCAGTTCCGTCGGCGGCAACCTCAATTGTCAGCCCTGTGCAAGCGCCGTTTTCCAGCTTGCCGGAAATCACATCGCAGTAGGTGCCAGCAGGAAGACCAGTCTAGCGACGCAATATTTAATGTAAATTTCATTAAACGTTTTTAATGTTTTTACCTTGAGAGTTTCACTGAGATCACCAGCTTCGCCGTTGATGACGATAAAACCAAGTCCCTCGCGAGACCAGGCAACCTGGTTGTTTCCGTTGTCCCACCATTCAGTGACGTTTGTACTACCTGAGAACAAGTTAAATATGGTTATAAGCGCTTTTATTTGAATTATTATTGGCTGAATAAATTATCTGCTTAAGAAATACCAAAACTCTTCGAATTTTTAGCACTCCGCAAATCATATCAGTTAAAAAATAAAAAGGATTGAAGAAAAATTCAATTATTTATCACTTTTAGAGTGTTATTAAATTAGATCAATTGCTTGGCAAATATGAAATTCATTCAATCGTTTACGATGCGAGGTTATTCATGTGATTTCACCTTGGACCGCAATCCTGAAGTTGGTCATCTGGGTGAGAGCGTTCCATCTGTGCTCGCAGACCCATCCATTTCCGCACGTGCCATCGTCGTTGATGATGACCGGCAGGATGTTCTCGTCAACGTCCATTGGGGGTCCGACCTCGGGGTCAACGAAGTCGAAGCTGGATATGATCCTGGGGTAGCCGTGCGGCCAGGCCAGCATGAAGGACTGCGCCTGTTTGTACCACTTGGGGTCCTTGTAGGTGATCACGTTCTGTCCGCCGGCGCCGTGGCCGCGCTGGTTATCGTGGTTGTCGTTGAACACGAGCGCGTACTGCGACGGAGCGAAGCCCCACTCCTCACCGAAGTTGTAGTACCACTTTAGCGGGTTCTGGCCTCGCATGGCGCGGCCCAGCTCAGATCCGTAGCGGAACTCGGTCACCAAACCAATGCCGTAGTACTCGTCCTTGGTGACGGCCTCGCCGGTGCCGAAGTCGATCACCTCCTGGGCTACAAAGGCGCGAGCGCCAGCAGGGAAGCCCTGCTCGACGGGCAAATCGTTCAAGCGGTCCATCACGTCCTTCAGGTGCTCCGGCCAGATGTGTTTGGCGGCGTCAACCCTAAAAAATGTTTTATCTTTAGAAAATTCTGCTTGATTATTGACTAGGAAAAACTGGGATATTTACAAATCATACAATTTTAAATTGAACAAAAATTGAATTTGTATGTTCCGTTCCGTATGAACATAATATTAATAAAAACGGATCAAACCAACAACTTTAAAACTATTGGAAACAACGGTGAAAACAAATATTTTGAGCTCAAAACACATCGATTAAATTCTCAGAGTATCAACCAAAATTCTTCAGTTTAGTGTTCGAAAAAATGGGTTCCTTTTTAACATTTGACTAATAAATAGGGAAAATTGGAAGCACTCCTCAAGATGTAATGTTGGGTAGAAGGAACTGAGGAAAATTTAAAAAGTATTTTTTACCTGAATCCGGCAACGCCATGTCCAATAAGCTTGTTCAGGTACTCGACCTGCTTGTCCCTGACGTAGGGAATCGATGTGTTCAGATCATGAAGTTGAGCGATTTCGCAGTTACGAATCTGGAAATTATTTTCATTTGAAGTGCCTCCTAATCACTCCATCCGTTGCATCGCACGATATAAAGTATTTTAATAAATTATTGCTTTAGAGAAATTAGATTTTTCAAAGTTATGTTATTTTTAGCAGTAAACGCTCATAAAAATGAATTCAAACCAAAGCATAAATTAAAATCTCACAATTTCAGCGTTCTGGTAGTTGTTGGCCTCGCAGAAGGGGTTGAAGTGATCGATGGTGAAGGGAATTCCAGGGTAGTCGCGGTTAGCGGGGTCCGAGACAGCGCCGGAGATGCTGATGGTCGGGTCCCAGTCACCAGACATGTGGTTCAGCACGACATCGACGATGATCCTGACGCCGACAGCGTTGCAACGGCTCACCATGTCGGCGAAGTCGGCCTCGGAGCCAGATCGGGTGCCGATTTCGTATGCCAACGGCTGGTACACTTCCCACCAGGGACGGCCGCGCTCATCACACCTAAGGTGGTCAGCCACTGGGGACAACTACGTTTGTGTTTTATGTTAGATTGCAAATGATATTTGGGGACTTGTTACTTGTAAATTATTAAGCCTAAAAAAATTACGATGATTTTTATAAAACTCCGCTGGAATTGAAATCTTAAAACACGACTAAATTCAAAACATAAAAAATGCTGGTTATATTTTATTTTTTGTTAACTTAGATGATTAATTGTATCTATCTCTTCAGTATTTCTTTTCATTTATGAACATTTAAAATAAATGGAACTATAGAAAAGAGTTAAAAATTGTTATGAAAGAATACACGATTTTTCCTCATTTCCGCGCTTTACACGCACCTGGATACCGGCAAAGTTGTTGGGTGCAAGGTAATCTTCGCACTCGCGGGCCACGTCTTCCCACCTCCACTCGAAGAGGTGCACAATAGTGCTTCGGTTGGGCCATGTGTGCAGGTCGTACTGCCCGTGGGCCACGGAGGCCACGGCCAGGAGGGCGGCCACTACTGCGAACGAGCGTTGCATTTTGCTAAGCAAGTGTGCAGGAATCATCTTTCTCACTTTTATATCATTCGGGGAAATGACTTATCAAACGAACCTCTTGACCGTGCCAAAAATATGTGCAAGGTGAGTGCGATTGTTATCGAATTCGGTTCTGGCGTACCTCGTTAATTGGCTGGTCGTGTTATATTAAATAATCTTCGCCTCGCCTTATGTTGGTCAAAAGTCATATATATCGACTGAGGGAGAACGTGCTGCAGTGCATGTGACTATCTATCACGTGCGTTGATTAAGAGAGAATAAAATAATCGGTCCCTAAATTCATCTTGGGTTATTTTTAGCTAGGTTCCCTATACCAAACAGATGTATTTTTTATTCAAATCACGTCACCATTTAATAATATATCAATTAGTTAGTATCAGTATTTGGCCATGATTTGTACATCCACGGAAAATATTTTTTGCTTAACCTCAGAGTTGTAGATCATGATGGCTATGGACAATGTGTTGCACGGGGTCACTCTCAAGGAAACACATTGAAAAAATTAGTCATGCAACACTTTATATAACATCTCTTGTCAAAATAAATCTAAGAACGATCGTTTGATATGCGTCTTTTGATTCTTAATAGAACATGAATATTTTCTTTTGGGTAATTTTCAATGTTGCTAATGATTACCTGACGAGTGTGCAAGAGTCTTATTATATAATGCATTACGATTTAACGTACGACAGATCGCTTTATGCAATCATTAATCAATTTAAAGATAAGGATCGGCAGCAAACATTTGTTAACATAACAAAGGCTTATCTGTTTGAGAAGTCATGACACATTTTTATCACAAATTAAATTTAAAGACCTAATTTTTGTACCCAATAACATGACTCAATATAAATCTAGTACCTTCTTGTGCAGATAAGTGTTATGAAAGCAATCTTAAAGTGATCAATAATTATTGAGATTTTGTTTGCTAACAAAAAGTTTTTTAAGTTTTCGACATCATATTATTATTATTTTTGGTATTCGTAATGAGAAATGGTAATATAAAAAGAGCGTTATTTAATCAGCATTGAAGTATTCTCGCCACCACAGCAAAAGTTTGAAAATATTGACGTTTAGTTTGCGAATTTTTTTATAGTTTGTGTGTGTACGTGTTTTCTGATGATATCATTGAAAGAAACGCATGATGGCATAGCTTGACTTTTCCTAATGCTAATAGACAAAATTTAACCTTTTTTGTGAGTTCAATCATGCATCGATTAATAATTCATCATTGAAATCTAATCAGATTTTTTGTTTATTGTGTTAAAAAACAATGGCTACACTTACTGTACTGACGTCAAAAGAAGTAAAAAATTCACCTGCATGACAAGCTCAGTTTTGGAACGTTCACTTTACTGCTGTGAATTCTTAATTAATAGCCTTCTCTTCCAAGTATATACGCTGGTAGACGTTTAATTTCCGCTTTGGTGCGCACTGCGTCCTTAAGCTGAGCGAGTAAACAAAACATTCACTCGTGAAGCAGATCAGAAAAGATAACAAGAAAAGTCTTTGTTTGCGTGCTTCTAAGTTAAAGTTGTTCACATTTTAGACTAACCAAAAAGCTCTTTCAATTACTTATAAAAAAATTATTCGAGGTTAAAGTGCATTAATAATTACTGAGAATCATTTATTTCATCTAGACAAGGCTCTCAACTGCTTGCGCTTCAATAAGTTGAGAATATTTTCATTGTGGATGAATTTTTTGATTAAAACTATTTGGATTTTTTGAATGGAAAATATGAGTGTGAATAAATAAGATAAATGCAACTATACATTTACCTTTGTTGGTAACACTGACGATGTAGGTGATTTGGTGGTCTGTGCAGAAGGGAACATTGTTCACCTGTCAATGAGGCAGAAATCTATTGGAAATAAACTCGTGTAAGAGCGGAGAAAATTTTCACCATGCCCAGTTTGCTCAAACTTATAGGGTAAATATTTTAATATCTGGTATACCTTAACATATTATTTAGGATTAATTTGAATAATGAATTAAATTTGTGTTAAATTATGATCAAGGATTTGAAGTAAATGAAAATCGTATATTCGACCAGTCTCTGAAACACAATATGCAATTAATTTTAAAGAGTTTTAATTTGAGGCAGTTGGTGACAATTTGGCAGGTAAGTCACATGCAATTCACCACTCATTGAGCGATTAATCCAGATCGCTAAGAGCATTTTACGAAATCGTGGTGTCGCAATAACCGGTGGCCGCTACAGGTGGAAAACCTGGAGCTGCCATGGTGTATAGGTGAATGGTCGTCACTTCTGCTCGCTCCGTGAGCCTGGCAGGTGCTCGCGCCGGCCTCCGCTGTGACTGGCCCATTGACATCAGAATGACACTCGCCAGATCGATTTCAGTGCTGCTAATTGCCGTTTTTTGTGCCGCAACTGATGCTGCTCTGCTGCCCACCATGAAAGAGGCTGTGGATATCCTCGCGGACATCGCCACCGAGCAAGCTGTGAGTTTTGCATTGTCCTTTTGTGCAATCTGCGATTGAGGAATTGAATTTCAGTCGCAGCGATTGTTCACCGTCCTAAACATCAACGAAGAATTGCGAGTGCAGGAGCCCGTGCCACCCGATCGTCCTTTTCCCTGTAAAGTGTCGTCAAACGCGTTCACTGCGGCGCCTAAATCGGTGCACGAACTTCGGCCGCAGGATATCAGCGTCGTCGCCACCCTCGGCGACAGTTTGGTCACTGGCTATGGAGCGCTGGCCGATAGCATTGTTGGCCTCTTCCTAAAAAACCAGCAAGTTTCCTGGGCAATAGGTAATGTTAAAATATTTTAGATATCATATCAATTACTTTTACAACAGATATTTTGTTGCAATATGTTAGGGGGGTTTGTAAAAATTTAACTCTTTCTGATCTTAATCCATTTTTATTTCCAAATATCAACACACACATATAAACTTCATTTTAAGTCATCAAGATACAGATTATAATTCATTTTAGTCTCTTGAGCCCTCTGAAAACTTTTAATTTATTCAATTAAAATTAAATTGTAAATCAAAAGTTTAATGCTTTTATTATGGTACAATAATTAATAGCTAAAAAGATTATTTATTGATAAATGCCAATTTGAGATTGTTCATCGAGGTGAAATCTGATGTATCAATAATTATTGTTCCATTGAATGGCGTCAAATTTAATGAAAGGTAAAAGAGTCAGGAGCAATTACTTCATCAGCGCGTTGAAACTCTTAACAGAGCCGTGCTCATTGAAGCAAAAAGCGCTGAACCTCGCGATTTCTACGCATTTGAGAGGCAAATCGATTCCGCACACATCGCACAGACACGCCAAGGCTGTTAATATCACGAGCACTCTTGTTGAAGGGACTTCACTCTGACAATGAGAAAGTAGTACTGTACTGTCGGAAATTGAAGGTGACAGATTCCAGGAAGTTAGAAATTAAGCTGTTTATATCCTTATAGTTTGACGTTATCTGGATAGAACACCGCAAAGACAAATTTAGGAAGCAGGGGGTCCTTGCTTATATACCACGCAAAGTAATCCTCACCTAGGTGTAAATAAAATTAGCAACATTCTAAAGATATCTCAATTTTATCACAATACATTTTATTACCCGCAAAGTTTTTTTAATTAACAGTGAACATATCTTTGAAATATTATATTAATTTTGTATGTTAAAATAGAGGCTAAAAATTACACTTTTACTCTCTGTTATTCGTATGATATCATCTCTCTTAGTAATGAGATTGGGTGACCCCATTTATCGGCATTCGTCTCATGAAATTAATTTGCGAATGCTTGAATGGTGCTCACCAGCAAGTCGGAAATTGCATTTATCCTAGTTCAAAACTGACGCGTCATTGTCATGCAAAAGAATCAAAGGTTAGAGGCATGAAATCTGCAAGGGGATATAAAATCAGTAGCATAATAATTATTAAAAGTTAAAAAAATAAATGAATTTTCCAGAAGGTATTGAGATTTTGTATGATTGCAGTACGGTCAGAATTGAGTTAATTCAATATTTTTGTGAAGATATCAATGGCATATTTTCTTTGTCAGTCTGTTCCCTTTCTATATAAGGAAATCCTTACATAATGTAAAAATAAATCTGTATCTATAGGTGGGGATCAAGACTGGCGTTCGGTGACCACGATTCCAAATCTGCTGCGAAAGTTCAACCCAGATTTGATCGGATTCGCTGTCGAAGGGTCAGAGGCGCACTTTGGAATGGGAGAAGCACGATCCCACGATGAAAACTTACTGAGCCAGGCGGAAAAACTCGTGGCCAAAATGAAGAGTGATCCTCGTGTCGATTTTAAGCGGCACTGGAAGGTATTAATGTTCAATTTTTATGTTTTATCACTTAGTATTTTTCTTCCCCAACTATTACTGCTGGAAATTTAAATTTCAGCTCTACATGTAATTTAAATTTCATGAATTTTTACCAAATAATCAAGTTAAATATATATTTGAAATTTATTATTAAGTATTTTTTATTAAAAATATCTAAATGTTTCCATGGCATTTATTATCTCTTGTTTGTTTGATATATTTTCTAAGAAGTGACATTGATTTCGTTTAGATGGTGACAATATTGTCAGGGCACAACGATATTTGCAGTGGTGATCCATGCTTCCCGTCTCCAAAGGCGGCCGCTTTGGAGCACAAGGAAAACCTGCGAAAGGTACTGGACTATCTGCAAGCAAATTCGCCTAGGACCTTCGTTAATCTTCTTCCAGTTATGGGTACGCAGCGTTGAGATGCACTTTGAAATTTATTTATTAAAATAAGGTTTACAACTTCAGACGTGACTGCGAGCTGGCAGATTGAAAAATCGTTTTTGTGCGCAGTGATGAGTGTGATCGAGTGTCGATGTCTTTATGGTCCCGGAGGAGCTGACAACGTCAAAAAACTGAAAGCGATTGTTGACGCTTTCCACGTCGCGGAGAACGATCTGGTAAATCAACATTCAATTCAATAATATGAATGAATTTATTATTAAACGCATATGTGTATGCGTGCGACACTAATCCTATACAATCAATTCTTACAAGTCTTTGCTGCTGTTCTTAAACTAATTCTTTTTACTACACATTTCAAAATATGATATTTTTCACACTGTTCTCCACAAAATCTACATTTACAAATCTCCTGAGGTTCATAATGGTACATCTGAGTTGCACAGAACAAATTCAATAATATAAAGGTTATATTTAATTCAAGAGATTGTATTAATTCCAAGTGACATTTTCTATTTTAGATCTCAAGCGGACGTTATGACATAAAAGACGACTTTACAGTTATGATTCAGCCCTTTACCTCGAGTTTAGAGCCACCTAAAACCAGAAATATTCTAGGCTTAGATTTAGCAGACCTGTCCTTTCTATCAGTCGACTGCTTCCACCTTAGCCAGAAAGGTCACGCTGCTTGTGAGTACATTAAATTTCTTTTCATTTTTAGAAACACGAAAATCTGTCTCATTTTTTGCAGTTGCCACGATGCAGTGGAACAATTTGCTTCAGTCAGTTGGTAACAAAACTATGGACTTTATAATGCCAATGCAGGAAATTGCGTGCCCTACGGAGAACGTGCCTTATTTTTTCACTAATGTTAACTCCAAACTGTACCAAAATATTGGCAGACAATAAGATTGAAGACAATTATTTTTAACTGTGCCAGTTCTGTGATATCATTGTAACAAATTCATGAAATAACTACCTTTAGCTAAAAAGTAAAGGTTTACACATTTTATCGATACATAAACAAAAAGATATATCATTTAGTGTTTTTATTAAAACATTTTTGGTGTTGAAACGCTAATTAATAAAAAGGAAGATCCGAGTCAGTGACATAGTGGTTGTGACGCTTGTGTTTCTACCATGTAAATAAAAGGAAAATAGTTGCTACAAAAGGAAAGATTTTTGTCACTTTATTATCTTTACCCTCTATCACGCTTCTAGGCGAGATCGTTTTAATCTATTTTTACTTTATCCTTCGAATGAAAAAACCGGAAAATTAAACCAGTATTTCATGAGAATCAGCATCGAAACTTGTGCTAAAAAATGTTTTGTCGGTTTTATCTATTGCACATGACGTTTTTACAGTTGCGAAAAAAATATTAAAATATTTCCTTCTGCAATAAGAATTTTGCAGAAAACACTTTTTTGCCTCTACTTTTTACATGCAAAAACAGTACTTTGTACATCATAAATTTACTAAATGCTCAACTCTGGCGACGACGTTATAGTTTTAAATCCTAAATGGGCAGTGTTGACGGCCTCAGACAGGCGTGTCTGGAAAGATTTCGTCGTAAGGAACCTGCTTTGTCAGTGTAAGCATCAGCTGGTTGGTGGCGGTGCTCAGAGCCTCTGCAATTGGCGGCCCAAGGTCAGACACCAAGTCGCGCCAGTTCTCATTCAGGAAAACGTTCATCTGGTCGCCTACGGACGAAACCGAAACGATCAGTTAATTAATCACGCAGCGAATGACGTCTATTCCGCAGGTTACATAATTAACTTCGTTTTGTAACAAAAATTAGACGGTTGCGGCGTTCGAATTTGAAAAAAATTCTACTCACTGAGAGCTTTTTGACCTTCGAAAAGGTTCTCCAGGTTAATGTACGTTTTTGACGTTTCGAAGTCCAATGTGTTTCCCTCTGGTCTGAGGAATACCACGTTATCTTTGTTCGGTGGCAAAAATCTCATCTTAAAAGAGTAGATCACTTCCAAATTATCTGAGAGTAAAACAAACACATTATTAGAATAATTCATGATCTAACGACGCAAGTTTATGACATTAAAAAGCAAGAGTTGCAAAGAGTGCGTGTGCTAATTTCTAATTAAGACCTCATTTTGATGCATTCATAATTCATAATCTAGAGAAGTTTCTCACCAAGCGTTATGTTCATATCTCCGTGGCCTCGCAGCGGCAGCAACAGCACGCGACCGGTCACGTTGTACTGGCCCAAAAGTGAGATTTGTGGGATGAAGAATTTCCACTCGACCTCACCACTCGTCAGGTCATTCCTATTCATTTTTTCCTTGAGTAAAATCGCAATTTATCTATAGGGCAATCAAGCGTACTTCACTGCAGTAAATTGAGTATTTTTTAGCCCGATGATGTCCACATTCTTCATGGTCAGTTTCAAATTAATGGTTCTTGTACTGCCATTGTCGTCAACTCGTAATTCCGGAATGTGAAGGGGATCCAATGGCAAAAGGTTGTAGCTAGGAATACCTGTAATGTCACAATTGGGTTATGGCGGTGTGCATGCAGCAATCATAAAACAAATTATGATTTTTAAATATTTTCACAACACCCGCACTCAAGTTTACTTTAAAAAATATAATTACTTTATGCAATTCATGCGTTAGCAGGCAAATTTATCTCCTTTCCATAAGTCACGCATTTAATTATGAGTCGTAAAATCGAGAACAGTTGCATTCGGCCTGATTTCGAAAGTCAAGAGCAGGCTTCTTGTCTTTCACATATGGTGACCGGTGAAACACTTATAAAGTTTAAAAATATTTCATAGGAGCAGAGTTTTTCAGCTACAAACTTCGTACCTTCGGCCAGGTGAGGAATTGCGGCTTTTCCGTACTGCAAAATGCACGCCTCCAGTTTGGGCTGAGGAAGGTTCCTTGAGCATGGCTTCAATTGTTGTGCTGGTGATGTTAGAAATTAAATTATTTAGTTAAATATTAAGTTTCAATATGAATGGCAGTTTACTTTTTAACATTTTCTATTAAAAAACTCCAATCTACTCTGATTAGTTATAAATAACAATCAAAATAACATAGCTAAGTACGCAGATGGGATTATTAACTAAATTGTAATACAAATAATCGGCGGAATCAATTCTGTTTTAATTCTTTTAATCTGCATGGTCATAAAGTCAGCTCAATATAAGGAAATAAAAACATTTCCATCGACACTTCAAATTTTCTTTCCCATTAATTGTTTAAACATTTTACATAATCAAAACTATTGATCCAAAAACTTGTAATCGTTTTCTTCAACTTAATTCTCGAAATAAACAAAAAATATTGGCAATGTCTATGAAAAAATGAAATTGGGAAATTTAAAAATTGGGAAAATAAATTAAAAGGTCTTTTTGCATTCTAGCCATTCTAGTAACATATTGCATAGATGCCCTTTGATAACATTTGAATTTTTGTAAAAATATCTGCAATGTAATTTTTAAAGACACAGAAAAAATTTAATTCAATAAAATAAGGATTAAATAAAATTATCAAGATGCACTCACGTAGCTTTTTGTAAACCCTAGCAGCAGCAGCGAGCTGTAGCAGAGCAAGCAGCAAGACCGAAACAGTCCTCACTGGCTTCATGGTTGCTCTGAGAAAAGCGGCAGCAATTCATTTTCGGGTGTTTTATACCTCGTGCTCCTTCAGCTCTTACGGAATACTCGCGAGCCACTGGTTGGCGCTGCCTCTGCACCTGAAGGTCACTTTCTTATATACAAACTCCTCGACATGCAAGAACAGGTCCTCAGCCGCAGCCGCTTTTTTGCCGCAGAAATATGCAAAGCGAGCGCAAAGCTGCCACTTCAAAATTATATAATACAACAGAGTTAAGTGAAGCGTTTTGATCCATTGATTCGCGTGCTTTTAGACGCGAGCGTTTGCGTCACACGCGGCCGTCTCCCCGTCCACGACGTTCGGCATCGACACACGCCGCTCAACCCTGACATTGACATGTTAACATAAATACCTCTATTAGCGAAACACTCGTTATATCGAGATGTCTGAATTTTCCTTGATATAAAAGCGTGGGTCACCGCAATTTCGGTTTAGCTTTTTTTGGTGGTTGCCTTCCGCTTCTTTTACAGCTGACCTTGGCTGGTTATCAGCTTACTTTGATGAGAGAACATACAAAAATGTTTCCTGGTATTAATGAGCTCAAAAAATAACTTTTTAACTATATATTAATTGCTCGATGTGGCTCTCCTGAAGGTAAAATTATGGATCAGGTAACTTAATCAACTTCCTAATCTCATAATTATTGTAAAGGAAAACATATTCATTTACATCTTTAGAAAAATTGAAACTAGATCCATGATAGGATTTATAGCAGTCAGCAGTGTTTCAAAGATTCAATGCCCAATCAAATTACGTTATTTGCAAATATACAATTTCCGCTCCAAATAAGTAATAATTACAAAATTGTCCATATTATAAAATATGGAAAAATGCATTCAAATCTAACATCCAAGTCTTATCATCTGGTTGATGGAATTATCGGCCAAATTTTTACCTTTCTATGAGGAAAATTGGAACTTTATGTCACTTTCACGTCGAAATATGAATACTGAGATGTCTAAATTGATGGTTAAGTTAGGACGCACAGCATCTTCCACAATATGAATAAAGTGCGGAGAGGCATTTGATGACCTTGCAAGTGAAGTCAACTATTCCATGCTAGCGATCCGTCTTTTTAAAGTTAATTTAGATGTGAAAAACCAGTGGAATAATGCAAGTGCTGTAAAGTGTTCGGCTTACTCATTTCTCAACAGTGGGGAAGATAGGGAGGGAAAAATGCCACTCCTTTAGGAGGTCACTTCGTTTATTCTTAAATAGGCGAAATAGTGTTGACAACTGCCCAAAAGCATTTTTTAAGTTTGCATCACAAACACTTTTGAACCTTTTAGATCGACAGAAACGGCGAAGACACCTTCTCAAGTGGCTAATGTGTTCGTCGCTCACTTTCGCACTTGTACACGTTGATATGATAAATCGATTAATAAGAATTATTGTTAATATTGAGAGGAACTACTGGCGTTGAGAGGATTGCTTGATTTAGCTGCTGTTGGGTTGGTGGCGAAAGGGTTAGTAAACTTCTCAGTTTTTTGGCTTGATAACTAGTTTTCAGGGAACATTTCTTCGAGGGTCACGTGCCGCATGATTGCCTCAACGCGGTGGTTTGTAGCAGCGCTCAAAGCCTCTGCAATCGGCGAGCCCAATTCACCGACCAACTCCTTCCAGTTCTCGTTCAGGAAAACGTTCATTTGATCACCTGTTGGCATTGCAGAGCAATCAAATAAATGCATTTAAAATCCATGCAATTTTATTGCTTTTTAAGTTAATGAATGTTTTGGAACACCACTAATAAAACGATGTAATTGGAAAGCAAAAATAAAATGAAATAAATTAATTGTGATGAAATGAAAATACGCGATTGAGGGTTGAATAATATTTGTGTTCGGTTGATTATGCAACTCCTTTACATGGGCGTGGTGCGTGCTGCATAATCTTCACGGCACTCAACTCATTGGCGAGTCACGCTCTTTAAACAACGTTCACTTACTCAGTTCCTTCTGGCCGTTGAAAAGATTCTCCAAATTCATTCTAATCCTCGTGGTATTGAAGTCCAGTTCGTGGTTTTTTGGCTTCAATCCAGTTTTAGAGCCTTTCGAGAATTTTTCCACGTCAAACTTGTAGGTGTATTCAACATTTTCTGTTGCAGTGAGAAAAGTTTTACTTAGTTTTTTGTAGTTGCTAACGTTAAATAATGTACCCATTGTGATGTTAATGGATCCTTTGCCGTGGATGGGAAGGATCAGGATCTTCCCTGACACGTCGTATGTTCCAAGCAGAGACAAATATGGTGTGGTGCATGTCCACGAAACTTTGTCACTATCAGGGCTGAATCTGTAATTTTTTTAAAATATTTAAAAATATTTTAAATACATGCTGGACTTTGAATTATTCGAGTTTATACTCCAAGCACGGAGAGATTAGAAATTAATTACCCTGGAAGTTTGCTAAACATTAATATTACATCTCCATCAAAATCGAGACTTAAAATTAATTACTCTATTTTACTCTATTTAATTGGTATTAAAAAATTGTTGTATATAAGATAAAAACTATTTTTAATGCCGCTTTCCCTTAATTTTACTTTGAACCACCACACCCAGAACATTACCGTTATTACAAAAGCGTTAAATGACAGTCAGAAGTGAGCAGATTTTATGAGTAATTACAAATAGTTAAATGAAAATCACGAACTGGTTTTGATGAGTTTGAAAGCGTAATGACATATCAGAAATATGATATTTGATTCTTACTTAAGTTCTAGATTAAACGGTACTAGAAGATTGATAATGTGCGACATTTGATGAGCACTCAGTCCGTATTTTAAATTAACTTTCGTTCTGGGTTAATATTATTTGCAACCAGTGTTTACTTTATGCATTAGATAAACCACAAAAAGCTAGTTCCGCGTTGGGTTGAGTGGTCCAAATAATCGCGGCTCTCATCAAGGCTTCTTTAATGCACTGTGTTGGGCCACACTTGATGTGTGCACGAATGGTTACTCAATTATTTGTTCTGCGAGCAGACATTTCTCTCTCGTCAAGTATAGCCCACAGGGATCATTAGCGGCGCTGAGTGTTGAACAAGCCAAACTCACGCAATTTTGTTCACTTTAACATTTCGCAGGCCAACCAAGTCGACGTTCTTCATGATCAGATTGATTGCCACCGGCTTGTTGGAGCCTTTGTCATCGATTCCCATTTCTTCGATACGCATCGGGTCCATAGGCAAGATCCCGTACGATGGAATTCCTGAAATTCAAAATATAATTATCAATTTTGAAGAATTGGGCTATCCACAAGGCAATACCCAATAAAGAATTCCAAGATCTAAGTTAATTTTCTTGCCTTTGTGCCAAATACATGTGAGTAACAAAATAATAATTCCTGACTATACGATGCATTAAATCAAATAAAGTAACACATTAATTTGAATTTTTTCTATTCGAATTTACGGCTAGCAGTTAAAAAAAAATAAAAGATCAAGTATGTAACGGATTTCATCAATGGGTTTATTTTATTGCATTTTCAGCTCTCGCCATAAATATTTCTACTCAACCAGGACACAAGTGACGAATGATTTATTTTTTTAACCTCTGCTCAGCACTTCCCGTGGGCTATGAGCTCACGGGGTCCCAGATCCTAATAACACCGCCGAGCAGATAACATGGATCAAGTGGCCCGAGTGGCAGCAGGAGGAGCTTGGGCCCAATGTGGCCATCTTTTCGCCTCCCCGCACCGAGGTCATTTTATTGAAACGCCAGACATTTGTCCCTAAAGCCGCTGGAAAGGTGCGCAAACCAGCAAGTGGCGAGTCGGCGCCGGTGCGCCTCCCAGCCCGTTGAACTATTTGAGCATTTCGATTCACCAAACCTACCACCTTTTGCCAACTCTGACATTAAATCTCCCATTGCTTTGACACTCCTGAGAATGCTTTAACAATGCGAGCCAATGGGCTGGTTTTCACGTAGAAGGAAAAAAGCTTGTGTTCTGTGAAAACCCAAACCTAATTATAATTGTTGTTCAAAGTAGTTAAACAGAACCAGATTGCAAGATTTTCCCAAGTTAGTTTATAATGTTTGAGAGCTAATTTACCTTTGCTCATGAAGGGGACAGCAGCATTAGCACTATTCAGCAGGCAGTCATTCAGGTCAGGATCGTTTCTCGAGCAGCCTTTCAGTCCAGTGGCTGTTGAACAACAATTATCATCGCATACTGTACACTGCTCTGGTATATTGGCTAACCTAAAATTTCTACCTTTTGCGCTTAGTTAGAAGCGCACGGCTAAAATACAAAACCAAACCAATCCAAACTCGATGGTCGCAATATAAAAGGATGCACGTGGGTGCAGAACATTATTAATTTTTAAATTATTCACATAATTCATCCAGCCAGTGTGTGCAAAAAATCTTAAACCGAAGTGGTTCAATTAAGGGGAAGAAATATAGCACCTGCAGTGTATCGTAAAACATTGGAAAACGCATATAATTCAATCCATATTGCAGACAAATAAAAAGAAAACTCCTGCAAATAAGGAGTCTGCGTTTACGGCACCGAGCTTAAGGCAAGGACGTCGGCAATTTAAGTCGCGACGGTTTCCAGTGTTCAAGTCTCCGAGCACGGTGTGAGTTTTTTTATCTTTATCTCTCCAGCAAAAGCTTTTCGTTTGACGTCATTCTTTCTCTTTAAGTGGAAGGTATGGAGAACTACACACGTCCTTTCCTTCTAGTAAAGGAAACGTATAGCAGTTGGTTATTTATTTATTTATTTATAGAGCCCGCACGCGCGTACACTTTCTTCTATCTGAGCGAATTTCACTTACATATAGCGAGTCAAAGGAGCGAGGAAAAGAATTATCTCTCCGCGATTGCTGTTGAGTAACTTGCGTAATCTATATCTGTAATCACTACAAACTGGAATTCCACCGCACATATAATTGGAGCTTGAGATTGTAACACTTGATTTTTTTTCACGGCCATGTTTTCATGACTTCAGGCAAATGTTTACGCAGATATAAGTGTGTCACATTAATTTTTTATTGCGTTGAATTGGAATAAAGTTTAACCTTCTCTGAAGGCGATTGTAAAAAATATAAATACACGATTCCAATGATCCCAATTAAACTCTTTAATGAAATATTTTTCATTCAAACTTTTTGATGTTTATATTTGCACGATTTAGAACAATTCTAATCTGTTAACTTAAGCTATTTTCTCTACAGACGTATACTTTCTCTTTAGTAGAGAAGACTAGTTAAATTTCTTTAGAAGATGACCAGTTAAACCTAAAACTCTTGCAAATATTCACATAATTAGCTGCCTTCAGCTAAGTGGATAAAGAAACTAGGAAGTCTCATAAAAGCTTGCGACGAAGAAGTTTGAACACGAAGGCGAAAAGTAATTAAGAAAATCGGCAAAGACTCACGCAATTTCCTGGCAAGGCTGTTGGGCAGCAGCACCACTAGCACCGTGGTGAGTGCGAGCATTTGTTTGCAGCACTGCATCTCTGTCTCTGATCTGGCGTCTTTGACCGCGAGCTACAGGTAAGCCTTGCTTTTATAGCACGTTGCGAGTGGTGGCCGGTCCCCGCCAAACTTTAAGTCCCTGCTCTGCTCATACAGCAAACATGAGCGCTCAAGGTATCCACTGCTTGCTAAATTTATTCTTGGCTTCAGGATTTTAGAACAATTGCTCGGCTACGGAAACCGTCAATTAGTTAATCAATCCTTCCGCTTTTTTTTAATTTTATTTTAAAAGCATTCTTCACATTAATTCCTGGCTGAGCACACTATAATTAGTATATACTTTATGTTACTTAACATTTGGCTTTTGTATTAGTTTAGCCAAATTTTGCTTATGAATCTCAAAGTGCATCGCATAAATTAAATCGATTCAGTGAGGATGAAGATCATTAATATATAAATATAGATAAGGTTGCTCTCCATTCAAACCAAGAGATTTTTCAGATCATGGCCGTCATAAATTTTCACTTCAAAAGGTTAAATATTTATAAAAGTTTATTTATTCATCAAATGAGAAAACTGAAGAACAGAAAAACTAGACACAAAAAGATGAGACGGCTGAGGTCCTTAAATATTGATATTGGCTACGCACGCGAGCAAATGACACAATCATCTCTTTGGAATGCAAGGAATTTTGTTGTGGAGCCATCAAAGCGATGGCGAAGGGCTCTCTCAAGGAAATTTACCTCATATACAATTTGATTTTCGAGAATTTTGATAGTGTCACCATTTGGTATGAGCCTGAGACAATTAAAAGTTGTTAATCAATGGAGTTTTCCTTCACTCGTATTCCTTTTTGTCATGGTCAACAAGGTATATGTTATAAATGTTTAAAATATTATGTTGTTTTGATTACGCTTATAAATTACTGTGCAGGTGGTTGATTTTGAATTTTTTTTTAGTCTTTTACGGACAAATGTCTGGAGCTTCAATCAAAGACCTTGGTGCAGGGAGGCGAAAAGATGGCCGCATTGGGCCCAAGCTCCACTGCGGCCACTCGAGCCCCATGTTATCTACTCGGTGGTGTTATTGGAATTCGGCCACGGAATGTGCCGAGCAGAAGTTCTAAAAATATATCAGTTCCTTTTTTTCAAAAAAAGTGCACATGGTTCGATATTCTTTGCTAAGTTTTACGGCGAACTGGAGAAGAAAAATCGTGGACGTAATAATTCAACACAATGTCAATGCCCTCCGCAAACAGAAAAACAATTTCCTATTTTTCCATGATGTCACTGCTGAAACACATTTTTAATCACCTGAATTTTCAGGGGGGTTTTCATGTGAAGTGGAGGGCATTGACATTGTGTTGTGATCATATATATCTGTGTGTGTTTATTTATTCTCAAATTTAGTCACAATACATTACAGTATCACAGGTCAATTACAAAAAGTAAGCATGCGAGAATGGGCGATACTTCTGTTAAACAAGTACTATATATTGGATACTCGCCAATATGACCTAATGCCCTCAAAATAATAAAAAAAAAGAAGTTGGGCAGCGCCTTTTGCACTGTCAAAAAGAAACATGGCATCTTCTTGGCTTGAACCAAAAGATCAGGTGCAAGCCACCTCATTTTCACACTGAAATGTCCATATTTGGCCACGTTTACCTTTTGATGTGAGCATCAGACAATAATAATTGAAAGTTGTTAATGGACGGGGTTTTCCTTCACCCGGGTCCGTTTGCCACGGTCAACAAGGTAACTGTTGCCGAGCTTTTGTTGGTTAAATCAAGTTTTAAAACGTCATTTACTTCCGACTTGCCAATGATATCAATTTATTAATGAATGGTTTTCTGTTAAAAAAAAGTAGAAACAAGTTGTGCTCTTCGGTCTCTAATTCATCATTGCCATTGACACATCAAGCGGTTCTCTTTCGAGCAATTGAAATGCACGTTGGACAGGCGAAAAAATCACTAAGATTTTAAGGTCATTTGTTAATTAAATCATACTTTATATGCTTCCATTTGCATGCATTGTCTCCCATACAATGAATAAATTTCCAAGAGAAACTTTTTATTTCACACTTTTGGTTTCCAGGTGTAGTCTTTCGCGAAATTGCTTGGAGATAACCGCAGCCAGGATGGAAATCCTTTTCACCGACGCACACCAAGGTCAACAACAAAGAAGAAATAATAATACTATATTACTTCTGAAATTAGTTGGCTTCGGAAGAGAACTGAAAGTAGCATCGCCACTGTTTTTGCTATATATAATTTCGATCGGCATTTCGCTCCGTCATCGACTGTTATTGGTGGTACCCACTTGTTGGAAGAATGCCTTTTCCAAAACACTTCAGATCTCACGGACTTGGCCCATAGCGAATAACAATAATTATGATTCCATTGAATGAATTCATCCGAAAGCAGATGAGGCAAAAAATCTAAAGCGCATTAAGCACGAAGTTTTTCCTTTCTGTTTAATAGCGAAATGAAGGAGCAACCACCTAATGCCTGCGGTCTCTATTCAACTAAAGCGAGTTTTTTGGACTCACTGAGAGTATGTCATAGATGAGTTAGCATATAAATATCAACTGGGAAATCACAAAAGGAGATTACAACTAAAGAAATTAGAAAAAGAAACCAAATCAAATTATTCAGAAAAGACACGAAAGAAATATTATTGCCAACTTTTAACAAAAGAAGAGTAAATAATCATATTTACCATATTATGGTAAATGTGATAAAATCTGTGAGTAACATAATATATAAATGAAAATGTATAAACAAATAAATTTCCTTGAATAGCTAATCAATTTGGAATAAGGAAAAATGTAGAAAAATATGTGTCATAATTTGGGGAATAGTCACCCATTATCTCAGGAAAAATATTTTAGTTACAACAAAGAACAAAAAATAGTTTTTCGAATATTTCTGAAATATGCGACCACTCGAGGTTGTTTCCATGTTCAATATTATTTGTAATAGTTTGAACTCTATATTTTTTATCCATCTGATAAATTGGCACATTCAATGAGAGCAAATTTTTTTGTACATTTTTGGTATTTTACATACAGTTTATTTTTTTCTGATTTAATTTATTTTAGACTTGACAAATAAAATGCAACTAGATTTTTTGTTGATTATTATCTTTATTTAGGTAACTAATTGCCTGATAGCGACAAATTAACGTCTCCAAAAATATCGCAAACGAATATGAATATGTAATACAATTTAATAAGTCTAAGTGGAAGAAACTCAGTTTAGAAAATGAACACCATGCTTTTGCCTCCACACCAAGGTCTTTTCTTGATACGCAAGACATTCCCATCCCGTAAAATTAATTCACGCATGCTGGAAAGGTGTAACGCCGCCAGTAGCGGGTTAGAGTGCTTTTGCACGCCTCCCAGTTTCTAAAGGACGGGGCAACGCGAGCGAGTCAAACGTAGGCATCCAGCCCACACTCGACCCCGATTCTCACATATATATTGCAAATGATGCCCGTAGTTTAAAAGTGATTAACAATATGCTGGCCGCATCGGCCAGATAAAAATTATTAAGATTCAGGAGAAATGAAATGCCAAAAATATTTTAGCTTAATTAAGATAGCATTTTTATTTCTACATTTTCTAATGGGAATAGAGTAATCCATCGCTCTCCTTTTGCTGACAAGATATTTAAAAGTCAAGCTTTACTTCATAGCGCGTGTCATCATTTTCAGCTGGAGGGGCAAGTGGCTTTAAATGCAGACTATTGAATTCGTGTCTCTCTCGTTTCAGAAAAATTTACAGATTAATGTGACTCGACTTGTGTAGGAAACTATCTGCTGATAACTTCAGGGAAAACCTCCTTCATCGGCACTGTCTTGGCAATGTTGGACATGAGCTGGGTAAGCACTTGGTTCAGCGCCTCTGCGATCGGGGGGCCCAACTCAAGCACCAACTCACGCCAGTTTTCGTTAAGGAACCGGTTCATGTGGTCACCTACCCCGAAAAGAATAAAATCATTTCAGTCTCAAATTTACATTAGAAAGCTTACTCAGCGTCTTTTCTCCGTCGAAAAGATTTTCCAGGTTGATATGTGCCTTGGTGGTATCGAATTCCAGTTTGCTGTCGGCAGGGTTCAGGTAAAGTTCTCCCTTCTTTCCTGGGGCCAGTCCCATGTTGAACCCATAGTGAACATTCACATTTTCTGAGGCAAAAACCAAATATCACAGCTGCAGATTGTTAATGGGGGAAGATAATATGTATTTACCCAAAGTAATGTTCATGTCGCCTCGTCCTCTCAGGGGTAGAAGCAACACCTTGCCATTAATTGTGTACTTTCCCAACAAGGCCACTTGTGGTACAGTGAGCTTCCAACTCATCCTTTCACGGGCCAGGTCGATTCTGCGGAAAATCATTATATTTTGCTTGTAATATATTTATTATATTCTAAAAACTCACCTGGCATATTCAAGATTAGCATTTCTCAGTCCAACAACGTCAACGTCTTTCATTTTTAGTGAGAGTGACACTTGACGAGTTGAACCCTCAGGGGGCTCAGCAACGTCCAACAGGTCGATCCGCAAAGGGTCCAAAACAGGCACTCCATAAGAAGGGATTCCTAAAATTAAAAATTTAAGTGGAATGATAACTAAAAATGAACAATCAAACCTTTCCAAATGTTCGGGATTGCCGCTCTTCCGTTTAACACGGCGCACTTGTTCAGGTCGGGGTCGTTTCGAGAGCAAGGCTTAATTTCAGCAGCTGGAAAAAGAAAGAAGAATTAGGTTAATTTACTTGCTTACTGCATGCTCCTCTTTGGAATAAAGAAAACAATTTTAACAGATATTGTTGCTAAAAAGACCTAACTAACAGATAATTTTTTTCCAAAATATTAACTAGAGTTTGAGGAATAAAATCAGTTACTACATGATGATTTATTTTATTAAATCGCAGTTTTTTTAAATTGCAGCTTCGTATAGGCAACAAGTTAGTCAATAAAAATTCTGCCTTCAAGCTGTATGATTTTCTCTGTTTCAATCAAGCAGAAACTAATGGTTCACAGTGACGATAACCAACGCATCAAGTCATCGTCGTCTTGTCGACCTTTCAAGTCAGATCACAAAAATTAACACGTTTCAGACAGTGACGTAAATTATCATCGTCACACATATATCAAACGAATTTTCGTATATAGATTGAATATTCAGCTGCTCAAGATGTTGTTTTTCCTCAAGTGCACTTCAGATATGGATATTTAGAAATGAAGTATCTTTTACACTTATTGATTGCTGAACTACTAATATCTGCTATACTTAAAATTTATAAAAATACGCGTATTTGTTACAAAATAATAATATTAAAATAAACAATCTATCCTCTTCATCGTTGACGAACACTTATTTCTGGTTAACTTTTAACAAATCAAACAATGTTTCTAATTTGCTCTTTTAGTATAGAGGGCTGTTATAATTGAAAATATTTTCTGTTTGCTATTTTAAAATAGAAAAAAATTGTATCCGTAACTTCAGTTGCGGGAAACAATGTTTTGCAAACTTACGAAGTTTTCTGGCGGAGGTAGTAGCGAAAAGGACGGCAAGTGCCACCATGCTGGCGCTCACCCGCACCATTGTCATCTCTTTCTGCGACGAATCTAGGCAGAAAAGTGTACAGGTCGGCGGACTGATGCCACCTTTTATACTAGTAACAAGGGGCACGTGGTGCAGATGCCTCGGAATAGGTGGAGAGAAGCGAACGATAAGCGCCGAGGTTGGGTTTACTCCGATCCTGCGATGATTATTGCCCCGGCTGACTGACCGGCCGGCCGCCAAGGTTAATGCCAAGGATAAACTCGCAAAGCAGTTCTTTTCTCAGCGGCTCTGCACGCAGTATTATTGCAATTAATAAACACACTCACGCACAGAACAAGAGCCGCCGTATTTACGCACTGCCGGGTCCCAGGTTTTGGCCGCTGTTGCTACCTATGGACGCACACAAATTTCAGAGCAGGGGAATCCCGGCCGGCCCAGCGCGTGAATTTAACTCCACACAATTTCTACTTGAGTGCGTGTCCAGCTTTTTAAACTATATAATATATGCACTGGTTTCTATGTTTCGAATCAGTGTATTTTCTTGTTAGAGTTGAGTTTCGATATCTATAATTTCTTCACTTTTTGCAGTGCGAAACACGCATAACTGATGCACACTATTTTCCAGTTAAGGCACTTTTTGCGCCTCAAAGAAAACGTTAATTGCGCATACTAGTTGAGTCTCATAAGAATAACATTCTAATGACAACTAGAAAAACTTGATTGTTGCTAATTAGACACCTCACCACTTGCCATTTAAAGTAATATCGTTGAAAATGAGTCGGTTGCTATCAATTGTGCGCTAACTTGATAATTTCAGCAGCTATGCAACGTGTTGAGCAAGATAAAAGTGCGGGTTGCATAAAGTCGGCTCGAATAACCCTTTTCACAGTTGTGAAATTTCTCAATTTAACAAAACAAGAAATCGCAACCTTCTGGAATGCGACAAATTATATGGTTACGACTTTTGGTAATGATAATATATTAAATATTGTTCTGTCCTTGCTATTGAGGTCGAATCCGATTTTCTCCTTTCCTCTTTTTGGTTTGTTCCCCAAATATGAACCAAAAGTTGCCTTTGTCATTGCATAAACAATAAACAACGCTGACGAGACCACAGTAATTAATTTCAATTGTCTACAGTATCTCTTTATGAAAAGTTATATTTAATGGTCTCAAACAAAAAATACAGCTTATATACTGTTAGTGAATATTAATCTCCGCTTTCCTGCAACGCTCCAGTCAAGGATTTTTGCGGCAGGTGAATGATTCTTGAGAGTCAAAGGATGCATCTGATCTGCAGCGAGAAAGAGGAAATCGATGCTGCAAAGCTTGCATCCCGTGCGGAGTTTTTTCTCCATTTAATATATTGATGCTTTATGCAGTTATCTTATTACTATTTTCTTGTTAGATTAAGTTGACAAGTGAATCGTTCCAGATCGTCAGGTTCGTGAGAGAAGCATAATTTTATCTCGCCATGTTCAGTAATTCATATTTATCATTTGAAAATTGACAGGTCATATAGGATTCATATTCATGGCCATCATTATGTGGAGCTATTTATATATCATCGGAGTTTTCTAGCGATTTATTTATTTAATTTTTTTATTTGTCTACATACAACGATATAGTAATTGAAGCTAATTAGTTCCTATTACCGCGTATTTACAAATAAAGTCACACAAAATCAAATTGAACAAAGAAGATAAAGAAACATTTAAACTGTTAGAAGCTAACAAAATAGAAATATTAATATTATTTGACGATTTTCGCGATAGGATTAAGGGTAATTGTCAATTTTTACCGACTTTATTTGCCCATCCTGAATTTTACATATGTTGTTAGGGATGTTTCATAGTGTGTAACCTGAAATTTTGAGCAAAATATTCGGGGGCTTTTGTTGGGAAATCGCAATTTTCGAAAATTGAAATTTTCAGATAGTAAATCCGAAATATCAAGTTATCTTCGGTCCAGATTGGAATTTCGATGTGGTTTTTTCAACTCCAGGCGTAACTTTTTGAGTAGAACATGTTTGCCATTGATCAAAAATTTGTAGGTCAAAGGTCAAGGTCACAAATTCGCATGCCAAATGTTTGGTTAAAAATATCGCAAAATACGCCCCCTCGGATTTTTTTCATGAAAACGTAAAAAATGTAGCCCTAAATGCGTAGAATCGAATGGTGAAGAGAAATCGATGGGCACTCTCATAGATCGCGAGATATATTGAATTTAAGGATTCGTGTCGAGCGTCCGGCACGACGACAACATCATCCGGCGATTTTACTTTCGTAATTTACGTCGCAATTTGATCTGTGACCCCACATGTTATGCATATGATTACCTAGAAAAATAAACGAGCTTTCCAGTGGTGTGCTTAAAATTTTTCTTGGTCTCAAACTTTTCAAGTAATAGCGGCGCGCGAAAAGAAAATATAAAATTTTCAAATATTGACATTTTTGCAAATCTCAAAACTCGGGTTCTAATCATCAGAATTGCAAAAACTACCCACCGTTGGACTCGTCTCGACCTACCCTAACCAGCTGAAAGGTTTAGGGGTGCTTTTACCCCCTACCCCCTAAGATGCTACACTTTTTTTACTTTTTTTGAGGGGGTTTAAGTATATAAACTCGGAAAAGTCGGAAAAAATTGACAATTACCCTGAATCCTATTGCGAAAATCGTCATTTATGATAATTAGTGTTTTATTGCCTCCTTGGTCCTTTAAAGAGTTAAGTATAATTAGTCATGCTTATGTTATTTTCCAAATTTCAGTATGATTTCAAACTCGAAAGAGAATAGTGTGTTCAAAATAGGACGACGTGCAAAATATGCATAAATACTAACAATATATCGATAATAAAACTTTTTAATTTACATAGAACGTAATTTAAAAAATGCACTGCGAATAAAACAATTAAAAAAACTTGATCCTTTAGAAACAAGTTTATATGTAGATTCTAGAACAAGGTGTTGGTTCTAGTTCAAAGAACGCTTGCGAAACATGCACGCTTCAAACGTCTAGACAACGGCTGGGGCAGGTAGCCAGGTAACATATATATATATATATATATATATATATATATATATATATATATATATATATTATAGCGGCAATATTGCGCCAGGAGTAGTGTTGTCTTCGTTCAAATATAGAGGTCGCGTGAGGCAGAGGCTGCAATAATTGCCCTTCCAGTTAAATTCAGTGCCTCGAGATGTCGGTCTGTCGTAGAAAAATTTACTAAGTTGCTATATCATTTTGTGGTGCTCAGAAGATACCAATCATCCAAAATGAATTAAATTGTTTAGGTATCTTGAAATTTGTGTGGCTTTTGTGGCTAAAAACGCAAAAGCTAATTGCTCGTACGACGGCCGTTAGTCTCGCTAAATAATACATGCGGGGGAGTCAACAACCCCGGAGCGTCCAGCTGCTGTGGGTCACGAACGTGGGGTTGATGTTGCGTGTTGCGTTTTCAAAATATTGACCAGTCAAACCACAAAGGTCGATGACCATTGCACTGAAACAGGTGGCTGTACAGTGTGTTACCAGAATACCTAAATTTTTGGTCATGAAATAAACGAAAGGGAAAAAATCTCTTCACGTGCTTGCGAAAGAGGGATTTCTTCCAATTTTAAGATTTAACTGTATGAATATTTCGCTAAACACTATGAGTGTAAAATATAAATTTTAAAATTTACGTCACAAAAAATTTAAGAACACCAATGAGCATACATGCATTTCACTTTCAGTAGTAATATCCGTGATATGTAGAATGATAGTAATAAAATGGATTTTTATGCAAGAGAAAGGTGCTAAATCCGAAATCAGTTTATTTGAGATATCATAAAGTTCTATGCATTATTGAAGGAAAGTAAAAGTGTGTTGGTTTGCGCATCAGTCAACAGATCTAGTTACTGAATAATTGATGAGAAACGTAATTATTTCGTATAGCGCAGCCGCCCATCAAACGCCAAGTTGAATGTTAGGGTCACAAGTTGGGTGTCACTGTAGTTCGCATGTTCTCTACTCATTACAGACAGGCATGACTAATATCCAGTCGAAAGGTCAATAACTACTTGATACTATACGCAGAGAGAACAGAGGAATGGGAACAAAAGGAATGGGAAATAGAGACGCACGACGTTTCAAGTGAAATTTCCTTTGCAAATATAGAATGAGTTCGAAATTTGGCTGTTTAATTTGCACTAGTTATTTGTTTGTGGCTCAATGAACCAAAATTTATTTAGGGATGATTTCTGACGGGTTACTTAAATAATAATTTCGGAGTAGTGCAATTCTGAACAGCCATTTTCAAAGTCATTATTTGCTTAATATTTATTTTGTACAACCTTGTAAAATGAAAAAAAAATAAATAACAATAAATAAAGGCATTGGACCGATGAATTTGATTAATATTCATTCATTCAGTCTGCCAAGAGAGCATTTTCATTTCTATTAACAACCCGCACGATTGAAGCGTCTAATTCCATCTCCATGACAACCGAAGCCAAAACTTTATTGCAGGATTTTGGCCACCCAAAAATATCAAAATTCGTGAAATCTATCCTGCGTGGTGACAGAAATTAATTCTGGTATGAAATTTCAGTGCGTGTTGGGCACGCACGCGTAATAAAGAGAGCAAGGCATTGTTGTCAGGTGCCAAGAGTGAGCTGGCGCGGCGGGAAGTTGCAGAACGCGCGCGGTGCTAGTGAAAGTCTCTTCGGCTCACTCGCAGTCCAAGCCAAAGAGGCAGTTGGTGAGCACGCGAGCAAAACGGCTGCTGCGATTTAGTCAACCTCACGTGTAATATCGCGCGCACTCTGCTCTCAACCTTTGGTTTCTCCTACTGTGCACCGCGAATACGTAATACTCGGATTCAATCAGCTTGTTTGATTTCCTGTACATCACTCAGGTGAGCTGTGTCTTCTAATTTTATTTTGTAGTTATTCGGCAAAGAATGAGGTTTTATTATTCTACTAAATCGAGTAAATCAACCAAGAACAGCATTTTTAAAATAATTTTTATCGGTAGAATTTAATCTCCGAATCTTACTGGCACGCGTAAAAGAAAGGCAGTGCCATTGCTCCCGCGGTATTTTACTTTATAATGTAGTGGTTATTTAATACTTGATAATATGGTTAAGACTGAGATAAAATCAATTGTTTTGCAAATAAATAGTTTGTTCTTTTGGCTTATATTCCGACACATACTGAAATAAAAGTATTTTAACAAATATTGAAATAGTGATGCATTTCCATTTTTTAGCACACCAAAAATAAGTTATAGGCTAATAAAAGGTTCAAAAATAAGATTCAAACCGTTTATTTGTCATTTTCATTAACATTCAGTACAAAACCTTATCGCTTATTTATTGCGGATTTTTTAAAAGATTGTTTGTTTGAAATACCTTCCCTCGTTAATGCGAATAATACGGATTTATTTGTAATTATATCTCTCTGCTTAAAAGACGCAAAACTTAAAAGATTTAAAGTTTATTAACAAAAAAAGATATAGTTTGTGAGTGTATAACTTACTGCCTGAAATAAATTAAATTTCTTAAACTCAAAGAGATCATCTGCTAAATAAAAATAACCCCTGAAATTATATAAAAGCTGTTTTAATACAGAAATTATTAAAAATCACCAGTCTAGCTGAATCATATTGATTCGCACAGCTAAACCGGCAGCATAAAACCATTCGTGGTGCACGAAAATTACACTAAACAACAGCAATTAAGGTGTACAATTGAAGCTAACATTCCAATTTTATTCAACCCGTGTTCGTTGTGGGAATTTATGGAATGATGCCTGGATCGATTTAGAATGACGTTAAAAGTAAATTATACCCAAGATGGATTACTGTAAATAAACCAGGGATGCAAATTGAATTATATTTGTTATTCTATCTTAACCATTTTTTTCAAAATATTTACTTTTGACTTTACATCCTAATAGAAGATTTTCAGTTCCATTTTACAATTAGATATTTATCTCAATTTGTTTTTAGAGTCTACAACAATCAAGTTCAAAATGTAGCTTTTAGAGAAGGTTTTTTTGTAAATGAATATTTTAAGGGTTTATTTTATCTGGTTTCAAGCACCGTAGAAAAGTACTTCCAAGCCGCACGATGACGTAAATGTAATCCCGTATTCCACTCTGGCAAGTCGATCACAGCAGAGAATTACGGCACGTGCTAATATTGGCTTGGGCGAGGAAAAGAACCGGACCATTATACGCCGTGAGCTTTATTTGAAAAGCGCTGTTTGAGAGGATTGTGCAACGAGGCTAATTTGCAGGCCGGACGCCTCTGGATCAGAGAAACTGCTCTGATCTCTCTCACTCAAAAGTGTCGCGCAAGCTAATGCACTGATGATGATCGCTTGGGCAAGTCACCTTTTGGGGAGGAACTCCAAAATATCTTCAGTCATATATTATGATAGCATGATATCTTGAAATTTCCAAATTTTGTCTTTTGAAAAAGCAAACAATGAAGCTCTGAATTCTCTAACATTTCGCCGTCAAGCTTGTTAATTATGTAAGCATCAAAAGCTGGAATAGAGCAATCAAGATTGAGAAAATTTTTAGATTAATGTTATTTGAATCGTCGTGGAAACTGGATAGGCTGAGCCAGCCGCAGCTGCTCCACATCATTTTTTATTGCTCAATTAAAAGAGAGTAATCGCTCGGCGTGCTCGGCATAACCTCTGCTGATACTTTCGGCGTGGAATGTGTCGGTGAGATTTATTCTCTTCTCTGCCCGAAACAATTATTTTTGAACGTTCAGGAATTTCAATTATTATATACTTTGTTGTGTGCCACCACACGCTGTTGAATCGTCTGATGCGAGTTATTCATCTGCATCAGCCTTTGAACCGTTCATTGGGCAACGCATAATCCATCCGACTGCGTTAGAAATTTGGCCTTGCTCTGTAAAGCCACTCAGTTTGACACTGAAGGCCCAAGAAAAAATACGCACCGTGCTGATAATTTATTTTTTGAGTGCATTTACAAACCAGATGATTCGGTTTGATGTTAAATCACACAGCTAACAAACAACCTTAGAGTAAACTAAATTTCGAAAACTGCTCTAAAAGCGATTACTAGAAAAATATTGAACCCATTTACCCTTTTTAATACAAAGCCATGAACACGCCCTATATATGATAAAAAATATAATTTTATGTGATGTAAGAAAATTTAACATTATTTGAAAATATTTTCTACTGGCAATTTGGGTTAATTGCATCGTGCACATGCCCAATGAAAAAAAACCCAACATTTTTTACTGAGAGTTAATATACGCGATAGTGAATATTTTGGCTCAGCTTGGAGCCTGATGAAATAATGTATGGAGCATATGTGGACACGTCGCGTACGTTGCATTTGAATAGGCCGTGTCCGACCTTTACCTTGAACTGGAGCGGCCACTAGCAAAGATAACAAGCCGTGCACTCTCACTTTCAAAACGCCGCTCCTGTCGTCTCATTTCCATTCGATTTGGCCCGCGGCCCTGCCGCCTTTTGATTCTTACCTATTGATTATTACGAACCTGTCGTCGTTGCGAGAGAACAGTTTTGTCTTCGCGCGCCTTGACAAAAACACGACCGATTCTTTTGAAACGCGATTTTGACCTCCACACTCTGTACTTTTACCCAACTCACTGCTGCTGCTACTACTACAGGACAATGTATCATCAATCATGCATGCCTGCCCTGTTGCTTTGTAATTAATACGCCATTCACAATGACGGAGGATTTGGTGAAGTTGGTTGATGAGCATTGACGTGGCTAAATACACCCCAGATGATGGAGGAAAAGGACCAGTCAAATATCCTCGCATTAATCTCTGTCTGAAATAAAATCTATCTATTTACTCACCTCCTTTGATGCTAGATTTAAATTTTTTAGAGCCAACGAATATTATCTATTTAATTTGCACGTGTTCGTGTGTTGCCGGTTATTCACAGATTGTTATATGAGTTGAGAAATAACAAATAAAACGATGTGAAAAAGTTCACTGAAAGACCGTCCATATGGAACACAAAACCGTGTCTCAACTTTGGCACTGAAAATAATGGTGTGAATAAAGTCCACACATTATATTCATGGACGTGACCAAGACCAAACACAAAATATCAAGTGCAGAGAATGGCTCAAAAGAGAAACACAGACCAGCTTTCGCCGTGTGCGAAAATTACAACCCGAGTCATGTTATATTAATGGTCAAGTGATTTTATTTTCCTGTGTTGGGCGTGCCTTTTATTTTGTTTGTAGCAATGGCTTTTCAATAAATACTTTTTAGTATGCATCTCGCATGTATTTCAAGTCAGTCAGTGCAGACATACACGCACTGCCGATTGGCCCAAATAGAATTTCAGAGGCAAGGTTCATTTGGTTTTATTGCCTGCACTAAAAATTGAGGTTATGAGTGTATATTTGTGCCCTTACACCTGAGCACTCGAATTCCACCAGCATATGACCATTTTTCAATAGCCCTGCTCTTACCAAATTATTTCTCTGAAAAAGAGAAATGCATATTATGAAAGTAATTACCATGCTAACTGACAATTAAAAACAAATTCAATTACAATTAATATGTTTCATCAGTTAGGAAGTGAGAGGAAGAAATGAGCGCAACTTTGGTAAAGAATGGCCAGATTACGGAAATTCTTGGTTTTCCCATTAACAGCTAAACTTAGTTGCGAGAAAAACCGAAAACGCGGAAGTGTTGCTGAGCACACAATTCAGAATTTTACGTTTGCGTGCTGAAAATAGACGCGCGTGCCTATCAGGAGTGTTGTGCAGGGTAGAAATCACCCCAAAGTCTGTCGTGTGTTCTCTCAAAGAGTCACGCAAGCATCGATTGCAATTATGGCAACTATTGCGAGTGTAGCCAATTTTTGCCCTGCCTAACTATTTAATTCAAAGATTAAACCTGTGTGTATTTCTTTCGTTTTATAATTTAGTTTGTTAAAGTTCTTCCTATATAAACACAATTTTTCCATTATTGTTCGACATGTACTCATAAATATCGACAGAATCAAAGATTGATAAAAATTTCATTTTTTTAATACAGATATATCTAGGATATCTAGTCTGTTTTATATTGTTGCTAGCAACATTCCGGCAGCGCGATACCGCGTTTCGCAATGGCCGTCTAATAATGTTGCATTCAAATTAATTAGCGAAGGACGAGAGTCAAGCTGCGCAACATAACGTTTGAATGATTACACTTCAACGGTGACCCGAGGGGGCATGCGGCATGTACTATAATGTTATGTGTATCTTTCTTTCCTCTGCACTTGATAAATTGTAAGCACTCTAGGCCGCGCAAACAGGTACACTTTGCCCGAGTTTAGAAAGTTCAGTTTTGACACGTCTCTTATCTCGCTTCGAAATATCAATGAATGGACCCCTAGTACGTATAAATATTACGTTGTAAATGTTGTGTGGCCACCGATTCGCAACTGGGCAAAAAAGGTCGGTTGCATCAGGTTTTAATCACGGTTTAATGATTATTATGCGCGCCACTGAAGCGGCTTTGTAATTTGGCAGAAATTTATGTCAATCGGCCTAATTGGCCAGAGCCAAATAGAATTATGCTGCTTATGTGTGTCCATCGTGGTGGGATTCTGTGTATTTTTATTCACGGTGGCTTAACGTGCTCAAAATTACAATTTTTCGCCAATCATACTGTCATTGACTTGGAAATCAAAAATAAAATTTAACCTCAAACCAAAAAATTGGTTTGAATTTAACATTAACAATGCTGTCCATAAAATTCATCCAACTGAGCTTCCGTCTGTCAAGAGCAATTATTTTCGAAATCTGGGTTAGGGTTGCGGTCGGAAGTGCACTATCCACCCAGGAGTGCGCAACAGCCGCCCTGAATAGGGGCAGTGGACTGCCCGCGTTGGATTCTAATGAGAAACTGTTTCGTTTACAGCGTTGCGGGCACATGAAATAAAAAGGTTGCTCTCAGCACGTTCAGGCGAACAAACGACGAGGAGCACGAGATTCTCACTTTAGCTCTTCGTGCATTATTTCTTATCAGCTTGGGTGAATAGAGGGCGTATGCAAATGAAAGCAGTGCTGGCGTGCACTGATATTTGCTATACGTTTTCTGAGGCTGACTGCAGCCGTTGCACGATGAATGCACAAAAAAGAGGACTGAAAGCGAGCAAGTTGCGCAACCCGTTGGCTCAGATCACGTAGACAGAGCGTGTTGTATGGTCAAGCAGCATTTTCGTGCCACTTCAGGTGCTTTTTATTTGTGTTTATAGGTGGCTTCACTTATTATTATACCTTTTCGATTTAGAGAGTAGAGGGCATTTGTGGTTGGGCGGCCACAGCATTTTTTATTATTATTCGAGGCAACTGTCTTTTTAATTTGAGTGTTTGATTTTAGTTCTGCGTGGTATTGATTAAAAAATGACCTTGAAATTTAACCACCTTTCAAACTTTCCTGCCGGGCTTCCTGAGACTCTCGGGCATGTGGCGAATGCACGGCGTTTCAATCCAAGTCCTCGGTGGCGAGACATTTCCACATTTGACGCGGTCATGCAAACGGGTGCATCTCAGTCAAGCGGCAACGCGAGATTCGCGGTAGCACACATAATATATCATAAATATGTTTCAACGATGACCCAACGTGAAATGCACATTCGAATAGAAAAACATGACAATCAATGGGTCATGGATAATTTTTTTTACTGGCATCTCATAAGTGACGCTTGTACTACACAGCTATGAAAGAAAATATTCCAGCGTAGAGAATAAGTTAATCTGCGATATAAAAATGAAATGTATCAGCATGGTTGATCCTAACTGAGCCTCTACCTCAACGAACTAATTAGTGCTATTGTTACCCTCTTATAAATTACGTGTTGCGAATTCGATCACAATGTTGGTTGGTAATTGAACAATGAGTGTTTTTTTTCGGTCGGTCCAGCACACGACAGGAGTAACAAATCATAAAAACCACGCAGTCTTTTCTAAATTTTCCATCTTCCCACAGTAAGCAGAGAGTGTTAGAGGTCATGACAGTCGTTCTTTCTCTCTCCGTGTGTCACGGTCTTACACTAATCCAGAGCGAACGAATATGATTGTGTTTTATTGCACGGCGGGTATAGCAGACCAATCAATCACACTCGCGGCGATACAGAGAGCCCCAGTAAGCAAGAGCAGCGACGACGAGCCTTGGTGCTCTGAATCAGCAGCAGAGAAAATCCGTCTTGTGCGGTTGCAAGGCCCTTTCTTGTCATCCTTCGAGCCGTGAGAAGTGTGGGTGGAATGCGTACCGCGTATATATAGTCACCAGATGCGGGGCTTTCAAAATCGGAAAGTATATTGCTTTTTGATATTGTAGGAGGCACAACTCACGCACGCTCCCATCTGGATAACGCTCTCATCGAGTTCAGACGAAATGCAAGATTTCCAGTCTGGCGGAAAGCCAAAAAAGGAATCAGAAATATCAGGGACATTTATGGTCAAAGTTAAATGATGTGTCGCATATAAAAAAGCAATTTAATGCAAGCATGGAATCATGCTCCTGATGAATTTGAGATTTTTCTATTTGCGAAGTTTTGAATCACCTGTTCCATTTTTCAATATCACTTCAAAACTTAGAGAATTTTCAAATGCCTGCCTGGGATTCCTAATTGTAACTGATGGTTTGCAGAGAGTGACTTAATAAAATTAAAAAATTATATTATAACGCACTTTCTTGCACTACACAGTTTCGTTGCCTGTAAGGTCTCATCAGCAGTGCTTTACATGCCAGCAAAACAAAATCCTCATTCACCGAATTAGCTGCAACGGATTCTGAAAACTGCACTCATTGTAGAGCAAATGCACAGTTAATAAATTAAGAGAGAACATGACGATATCTCGTGACAACCCTCCACTCACCCTCTCTTCGATAAAATTCGCTATTTATAGAAATTTACAAGCTCAAAATCTTCCTTTTTTAGAAGCTATATATCAATAAATTTCCCTCTTCTGAGTCAAAATATAATTTATGACAATTTCCAGGCTTAGAGTCTGTTACTTTTGTCGATTCCAAATCTCTACCATCCTTAGTTTCATTTATTCTGTAGCTGTTTACGTAGAATCTAGAATTGCACCAACGATGCACATTATTCACTGTTCGCAAAGGTGAACAATCCGTCGAGTGTGGATTGTTTTGTACCATCCTGGACTAGAACTATTCGATACCCCGCCATGCTCAGACACAAAGAAGCTCTCTTTCTGCTCTCTGCCTGAATCAGCAGGCGTGTGTGTTCTCATCTGGCAGGAATGCAGAACACGGCAACAGGTAATCTGATCTGCGTGCATGCAAATAAATCCGATACGACCACCTCCGTCTTCTCCCATGGTTCAAATGTGAATTTATGAGATCCCCCTGCTGGCCAACTTTCCGCGCGTCAGAGTATGCTTTGCTCGCGCACCGCGCGTGCAACGAATATAGTTGCAGTCGGTCAAATATGCTTCAGGCGTAGCATTTCAATTATTATTTAATTATAGGCCATTCTTCATTGTCAAACTTGCATCAAGAAAACACCAACACTGTGGCAACCATGCATTTCACGAATCTGGTTCACTGATTGCGACTGAATGAGTTCAAAATCAAAATTAAGCACTCCAGGGTCGGTTTTAAAGGAAAGATTTGAGGGGCACAAGCCTTGTAAGAGTGGAAGTAAAAGTTTAGTGCAGTCTGTGTGTGTGCTTCGCAGGTTCGCAGCATTAAACAAATGCTCGTAAAATGGTCAATGCATTGAAAGTGTATTCTCTAAATAAGATAAGAAAATTGACTGGCTCCCTTCTAAAACCTGTTTCATGTAATCATAAAACTTAACTGTCGAATGCGTTTTATGGCTTTTCAAAAGAGATTTACTCTTTATCGCCGTTCAAATTTATTTTGCATTTTATGATTGACAAAAACCATTCCTAAATTGATAAAGCTTTTATTCTGTTTCACTTTTTGCTATACGGTCGTGTTATTTTCTATCTGAATTCATTGTAATAAAATTACAAAATTACCGATTGATAAATTAAATATTTACGAATGAATTGTACAAAGATAATTTATTAATTAATTCGATTGTCACATGCAAAATTTTACAAATCGAGGGGAGCAGATATGCATAAAAATACGATTATTGTTGATTTCTGAAGGGTATTTAAGAGATTATATGTTGAAAGTTCGGGTCCTCGCAGTTAGACACGTTTTTGCCGCTGAGTTGAACCACGCGCGCGAGTTAATGTGAGCATGAAATAATTATACGGCGCTCATTGAATCGTTAAACTCGACAGACGAGAGTCAGACAAATGCATAGAAGTGAAAGTAACGGCGAGATGCGCGTATTGCACTGTGTTAATTCCGATTGTATAAATTCAATGATTAAAACCGCGAGACGCGGCTCCACGGAGCAATGTGTTTTTCATTGAGCCAACAATGTGCAGTGTGAGTAAACGAGTGCATTTTCAGAGCACGCGGGTAAGAGAGAAACTAATACGCGACGAGAGTTGAGCACGCAACTTATTTAAATGTGCTCCGCGGGTGGCGCAACGCAATGGCAATGATAAAAAAATTAAACGCGACTTTGTGCCATGGGAACATTTCATCCAGTTTGCTGTAAACGAGAGTTTCTCATTGCGTCACATCTCTCATTATAATGAACCCTTTCCTGTTCCACAAGGCTCAAAGTGTGTTACTGATACGTGCTGGGCATGTCTGAGCGCTTTTTTGAGCTGAAAAGTCGGCTAAAAAGTCCCACGGCGGAGCAATTATATTAATCTACTCTTCCGGCTAAATTAAATGGTTTGGCTCTAATTTTAATGTGATTCTGCTGCTGATGCGATATTTTTAAATTAAAGTTCTTTTTCATTGGTAATTTGCTCACAAACAATTATAACATATTTTGCGTAATTGACAGGCTAAAAAATATAAAAGGATATTATTCTGAATTAAAATCAGTAGAATCAAATTCACCCCTAATTCTTTGGAATTAAAGTAAAAATGCCGGTTGATACATATATGTGATGTACGCTTATTTAAATGCATCCCGAAAAATTTTATGAGTAAACACTAATTAATTATCTAGAGCCACACATTGTCAGAACAATCATATTTCTGATTTGCATGCTTAGCATTCTCATCAGTTGCATAATAAATAATATTCACGCCGTTTGCTAGATATAATCGCTTTCTTTATAACCACCGACCATGACGCCGCGACGTTTCTATTTGTTATTTAACAATTTGCCAAGCGTCTAGTCCAGCGGCAGACTCTCCTGCGCGATTTTTCTAATTATTGTTTTATTTTCTCCTGACGGCCTTGAGAGAGCCTGTTGCGCGAACAAATACAAATATACACACACACCACGCTGCGCTAAGTAAACAAATAAAATTCGCTCCTGTTTGCTTCGCCGGTTTGTTATTATTATGGAGCACTGGTGAAAGCAGTTACGCACGCACATACTAAAGCCGCAGTTGCATCACCTATTAATATCACACAGTATATTATGTTCACGTAATATAAGATCATCAATTTGACTGGATAGTTAGTACATTAAACGACGTATATTTATGATCGCGAACAGAAAACTTTATGTTAATTTTGAAATTAAGTCTCTGTTTACACACACAGCTACCAAGAAAATGAACATGAAAACAAAAGCGAAAGTCTGAGGACTGCTTGCCCTCACGCACCTACTTTTTTACTTCAACAAGAATGCAGGCGTTGATTATTAAAAAATAATTGTTTTTCTCCTTTACAATTTTTTAATAGTTCTCGTGTAGAAATATTGGATTTTCATAAGAGAAACCGCATTTTTATTACAAATTGACCACATGCAACATGTTGAAATAAAATTCATTTTAATTGAGACGTATAAATTGCAATTTTTATTGTTTCAGGATGGGCAAGGGCGCAGACATGGACGGCTGCGGCCAGTTTATGAAATACAGCATGTTTTTCGCAAATTTCGTCATTTTCGTAAGTGCATTCTCTCCGCATGAGTTTATTTGCGATAATGTTATAAATCAAAGGTCGGAGGAGTAACGGTGCTTGGCATCGGAGTGTGGACACTGGCGGACAAGGCGTTCATCAACGAGCTGCTCGGCACGAACCTGTTCATGGGCACCGTCTACATCCTGATGGCGACTGGAGGCATGGTTGCCTTGCTCGCATTCTTTGGCTGCCTCGGTGCGGTCAAAGAGATCAAGTGTCTCCTATTGCTGGTATACTTAAATCGTGTTTCACTTTTCGTTTTGGATATTTGCTATTGTATAGAATCTAGGCGTTTTGATGTGATTTTCCAAATCGTCCAATTTTCATATAAACAGTGCAATATTGGGCAAAACCAATTAATTAAATTTCCCCATCTTTCTCCTGTGCTGTCAGATTTCGTTCTGTGTAAGTTTGCTTTTGTTCAAAGCATTTTAGTGTGTACACATTCAGAAACAGGTTTCTCAGCAGCGCACCACACATTACGTACACGACTTTTGTTTGTTTTTGCGTGCTGCACTCCGTAAAAGCGCGCTGTTCTTTCTGACACCAGACATCAAATTAAATTAGCTTATATCCGCGATGCATCCTTGCCAAATTGACATCCATATACAACAAACACACACTCTGCGAAATTCCTCACATACACACACGCTCGTTCTGTGTAAAACGCGTCGTTTAGAGACATATGGAATGGAATGCTGCTGCGACTGATGTTCTTTTTTGTCCTTTTTGAGCTATTTTTTCAAGATGAATGGAACAGACTGGAAAGAAACTGAATTAACGTTTTGGTCTTGTGTACAAACTCTCAATTTTGTGACTCGTTTTACCTACTAGTAATATTTTGTCTGTGACTAATGCTGATATAATTGTATTTTTTCAGTATTTCCTGCTGGTTCTCGTCATTTTTGTAGTCATGCTGGTCGGCGGCATTTTAGGCTATGTGTTCAGGGAAAAGGTTCACGACACCATGGAGCAAGAAATGCAGGCGTCGATTCGAATGTACGGACAGAAAAGAGCAGTCACACGTGCTTGGGACGCAACCCAAGAGACGGTATTAAAACTATCCACGAAAATAAACATGATTGCTGGCAATAATTTTGTGAATGAATAAAAAGCAAATAATTATATGGCTTAAAATAATAAAAAATATTAATGAATGATATCATTAACTTTCATGATTAGCATTATTGGCAATTATTGTATTTTACTGTAAACGAGAATTTAAATCCAAACTATTCAGCTACTGAAACGAAAATTTTTAATTTCAGTTGAAGTGTTGCGGAGTCAACAGCTTTCAAGACTGGGGCGACCAGTTGCCCGATAGCTGCTGCATCGAAGACGAGGAAGGCAAGGTGAGGAGCACAGACCGCGCGCTGCGGGCCGCCCATAAAATTTGCCGACCTTGAGCCTCTCGACTCATCGCTCACGATCCAAACCGCGTGGATTTGTTTGCGAAATTCATATTCTCTCCAGCGCAGACGTAACCACTTGAAAATTGTGTTGCAGAAACTTCCGTGTCGCTACGAGTCGCAGAATATTTATCCCGAGGGATGCCTGATGCTGACAGAAATGTTCGTCAAAGATCATGCAGAAATTATTGGCGCGGCTGGTATCATCACCGCGTGCCTTCTTGTAAGTGATGCTCTTACAAATATAATGAAAAAATAAACTTTTTTAGTACAGCTCAAAAATTGCTAGAAAAGAGATGGCAAAACAAAATATTTCAAAACCTTATGTTTCTATTCAAATTAGTTTAATTATAACAAAAATATACTGGTGATGATTTCTAGAGATATTTCCGTTAAATTACTAATTAAAGATGTATGTCCTTAAACTAACCATTTAATAAATTCCCAAGAAAACCAAACTGCTTAGTTTATGAGATCGCTGAAAATGAAGTTCAAATTTTTTGTGGTGCATTTTCAGAATGGTTGCAAGAAAACTAATTTATTAGAAGCCATGGAAAACAGTTTGTTTCTTTTATCGCTCATTTAATATTTTTATGGCAATTTTTTAAGTGAATATGAATGGTTCCCAATCAATTTTTATTTAGGATTTTTGCAACTCACTCATACTCGTCATGAATTCACACTTAAGATGTTTTGGTTTCAAATTTTAAATAATGTTGATTTCATTTTACAGCTCCTGGGAATGATCTTCTCGTGCGCTCTGTTCAAGTCCATTGAGTAAGAACAAGGATCAGCGACAAGTCTGAATGTGACTATATGGACAGTGTTTTGTACTGCGCGACGACATTAATTTAGGTTGCATTGCGTGCTTTCGTGTCATGTTTAGTCAACTTAGGTAAAATATTGAAATGCATTACACTATTGCGTGTACATTTGTAATATGATATAATAGTGGCGAAAACTTTTTGTATTCTTGAAGCATGTAGCATTTATTTCATGCGGTGATTTTATAATCTCAACTCTTGTTTTTGGCCAAACTTTTGTACAAATTTAGAGGAATTTATGTGTTTGTGTATAATTTGAAGACTTGGTGATTAGCGGTCAGATATAGTAAATAGTTTTATAAGAAGATTGAGAATAAAGATACTGAGAAATTATTTATGTCGACCAAATAAAGAGACAACTAGGATACCTGCTAATTTTGAGTTTCTTACTCGCAGCCTTTGATTTTCCTTTGACGGAGATGTATTCTGCATTAAGTCCTCAAGTTGTCCGTCTTTGCCTGTCTCTTCGTCAGAACTGTCATTTTCTTCAATGTACATGCCCTCGTTTTCTTCAAATGCGACAATCAAATCTTCCATTTCTTCTTCCTCCTCCTCCTCCTTGTCATTATTGTCCCCTTTATTGCCGTGGAGCAGGTCCAACGGATTTAGACTGTCCAAATTCAGATCTTCTTCATACAATCCAGCAGCAGTCTCACCAGAGTTTTCGCTTGACTGCGTGCAGTGTATGAAGAGTCTGAATATCGACAAAAGATGCAAGTTTTTTGTTGTTGTAAGGTGTTAAGTGCCTTAGATTTACTTCAAAAATTTTAAATGATATATTTTGTTGTAAAAGAATCATAAAATCTATTATTTTCATGCCCTAAGTTGCTTACAACCAATTTAGCTTTTCAAATATGGACTTTTAGAATCAATACATAATACAAAAAATCTGTGCAAAAAGCAGGAGGACCTAGGAAATCATGAATGGCTGTTTTTTCCTTTATGGAATTTGTAAGTTCATATTAAAAAAGGTAACAGGTTGTGTACCAGGCGATTCCATAACTAGGGATTGCTCATCTTCAGTGGTGAAATTAGTACTGCAGGCAGGAGAAGAATAATGAATCCCCATTGAATCCAGGACCACCTTTGGAGCTCTGCCAAGCTTCCTCAGACTCAATTTGAAGATGCTGAATCTGAGTATATATCATAAGTGAATAATAGGAATACAATTTTTGCTTTTACACAATGGAGGCTGAAGCAAATCAAGCAAAATTATGTGTACCATTAATTTATTCTTCTCATTTTGTCAGCAGTAACGACTTTAATCATTGGACCCACAGCGTCAATGACTTCATCACATTCCTTGATATTTTTGTCAAGCTTCTGCGTGAAAAACAATTTCTTCAGCATGTTTGCCTGAATAAGTAAGACAAAAACAGATTCGTTATATTATTGTCAATTTTATTGAAGCAATATTAAAAGTGTCAATAATTATTGCCATGCGCGGCTTTACGTTTTGTAAATTGTATGGTTTTTCATATCATGTATTTTTTTTTTAAAAAAAAAAAAGGAATTTTATCTATTAGTTTCTTCGCCTTCTTCTCTCTCTGACCTGACGATAGTGATTTTTACAGAAGACTATTTTGGTCTATACGTTAAGAGGAAATGAGATGAACTTCGGGAACTGCACTAACCGCACTCGCATCCCCCGCAACGCATTGCTGACCCGTATCCAACTTCATAAAATTAACGCAGCTGAGAAAAAAGTTCGTTTTGAGATGACATTGACTGACAATGAGGTGATAGCTGAATAATTGGTGACTGAGTTGAGTGGAGCAATTTGAAAACATTGATCTTGACTCTGCTACCAATGGAGATGGCTTAAAGTTCAATTATTACACCTCTGCTGAACCTTATTAAGTGCACCATGCATGATGTTTCTGACTGCAATAGCTCCAACTGCCACAGGTAGGTTTGTCAGGAGAAAATAAGCAAATTTTAATTTTCTCGCTAAATATTTATAGTATAATTTAACTATAATTTGTCTTCAGTAAAAAAATCAAATTTTTAATATGGGGAAATTGACAAACAAATAAAAAATGTAACCCATAATTATCCTATGAATACATATACAAAATATTATATCTACTCGGTCATACTGCCCATATGCGCTACAAAGGAGGGACAGAACGAGCGTGAAAGCTGCCTCCTCCCAATGCATATCACAATGCCCGCAGAGATGGTCAGCAGTTTTGTTTCATCGGCAAACCAATGCGCACCTGAGCCACCCTCCATCACCAGCAGTCCAGCGCTCCACACGTACCCTTCCCTTTACCTGGACAAATTTAGAAAGGTTCCTCAGGATTGGGCTCCGTGAGCAGCGGACGGGAGACTACAGCGCCAGGCCTGTTAGAACCAGGGGAAGCCCTCGGAAGGATAGTGCGTTTGACAATGCAGTTCATCGTGAGGATGGCGGAGCTGAAGAGTGTGGTAAGGAAATTATTACAAACAAACTTCTTGAAAGGAAAGACATCTTTGCAGGACCAGACAAGGAACCGAGTGCAAGTGAAAATGCAGAAGCTCGTCAGGCTGAGAAATCTGTTATCAAACGCAGATCTGAAAATAGACTCGTGGCTTTTCAGCTGGGTGATCAGGAGAT
The DNA here is from genome assembly GCF_949628265.1 of Cloeon dipterum. NCBI lineage: Eukaryota > Metazoa > Arthropoda > Insecta > Ephemeroptera > Baetidae > Cloeon > Cloeon dipterum. Next base: position 28,900,320 of record NC_088787.1, on the reverse strand, counting down.
GATTGCAGATTGCCTTAAGCGATTGGTTGCTTGTTTCAATTAGAAATAAATTGCGTCCTATTTAGTTTTACGGGAAAAAAGTTAAGCTTAAGAGTTTGTAAAAATATTTAAAATAATTAATGTCATTCAATCAGATAAATAAATTGAAATTTTATAAATCCAGAATCTATTATTTATTTTCTTTTATAACAATACAGAAAATTATCCCTACAACCAAATATCAAGTAATCCTTGGAAAGAGCAGGACTAGAAAACACTTCTTCTGGCAGTAGAAAATCTTGAGCAACACTGCCATTTGACATGTTGAACAGCACCACTCGTGTTGAGCTGGCCACAACCAAAATATTATTGAACACCATAGCAGTACTTGTGATCCGACCACCAACGTTAAATTGATTCACTTTTTCACCTGTTCTGCTATCAAATTGACTCACTTTCATCTTGTCAGCGTAAAATATTTGAGATCCATCAAATGCAAAAGAGGAAAACAGGTCCCCCTCTGCTTGAAAGCTTGATATAATCCTCCCATTGGAAACATCAATACAGCTAATGAGGCCTGAGACGTTCCCTACCATCACTAATTGTTTGTCGAGTAGCAGCGGCGTTGAGAAAAAAGGCTTTCCCTGGTGCAGCTGCCACACTTCAGATCCTTGTTCCACGTCAATACAAATCACATATCCTCCAAGAGTGGCAACTATCACCAAGTTTCCATGGACTACAGGATTTGCATAGATTGCGCCTTTGTGTAACTGCTCCTCCCACACCAGATCGCCAGTCTAGACAAGTAAATTTGCTTGTTTATTATCCATTATTTGTGGCTACAAGTTGCACAGAATACCTTTTGGTTCACACTGTAGAGACTTTGATCATAAGAGCCAAATATGACGTTTTCCATTGAAGTCACTGCCGAAGACTTGATTGTGCCTTTGGTTTGGAATTCCCAGAGCACCTTTCCATTACAGTCAATGTTATAAAGAGCACCATCATAGCATCCTGTTAATTGCATATTAAAATTGTTCCATTGCACAATATAATTTTTTACCAATGAAAAAAGTGCCGAAACTGCTCAGGGATGCTGTAGCTTCAATGCGATCGCCAAGGAAAATTGACCAAAGCACAGTGCCACTGTGCACATCAATGCAAGCGAATTTTCCTGAGTGAGAGCCAATGCACACAACAGCAGCACCACTAGAAAATTCGAACCAACAAAATAATTTAGAAGAATCAAAATTCAATTTAATATTACTTTAAATATTGGACAACAAGAGGTGAAGCATCAATGCACTTTCCAAAATCAACTTTCCAAAATTCACTCAAGTTTGGCATAGCAGCTGGTTCTGCTGCCATTGCACGAAAGTTGGTCTGATGGAAACAGATTTGACCTCTGCTGACAGAACACAAAATTTGACTCTGGTTTGTGATGTCAGATAAATCACATTTTCTTCCTAATCGCACATTCTGGCTAGCGACAGCATTAGCATTGCATTTTTGGCTTCTATTTTTCAGCAAAAGCGCTGTAAGAGCAACACAATTATAAAGTTTTCTAATTAATATTTAGAAGTGAGTGGTAAAACCTACCAAAACATTCAGAAATTTCCCTAAAACTCTTTTCCAAGATGCATGTTAGTAATAGAGGCTCATCAGATTTAATTCCAGCTGTCATTAAAAGTCGTGCATGGAAATGCATAGCTTTGACAGAATCACCACCGCTGCTAAGAAACAGTGAATTAGGTGAAATCTCGGACTCCACTAGCGTTCCTAATGACACTATCCAAGCCTCCTTAATTAGCCGCTGAAACAAGGTCATTCCTGTAAATTTAGTTGTTAAATGTTCTAACATAAATATGTCAGTTACCTCTAATTTACTATCATTGCTTAATCTTGTTGATTTAGTCTTTCGGAACAACTGTTTTGTTTTACGAAGCAAAATTTTCTGGTCAACCTTTCCATGGCTAGTCAGAGGGAGTAGTTTAATCGTCACCACAACGTTAGGGATTGAAAGTGCTGGAAGAACTCTATGAAGCTGGGTCAGAACTTCATGCTGCACTTCCTTGTGGACCACTTTCAGATTATCAGCCGGAACCACGAAGAGCACCAATTTCAAAACACTAGTGACGTTTGTGAGCACGACACAATTTTTGACCAGATTTAGTTGTTTTGCTTTGCTTTCGATTTCATAGACGTTTACTTTCTGGCCTAATATCTTTAAGTTCCGATGGTCACTCATTCTGCCAACTAAACTGAATTTGCCATCTGTCCAGACTTTAGCCAAATCTCCGGTTGCGTGCCATTGGTTCCTTAAAGACCTCCCATTAATTGTGCACATTCTGTCCAGCGTTGCTGAAATAACAAATGGCTTGATAATTTTTTGTAATACCCTGGATTCGTTTATATACTTATGAATAATTGTCCAACGCCACTTTTCAGCTCTGAATCGTCATTAACAGATCGAACTTGTACTTGGTTAAAAGGAAGAAAATCTCCAAGAAGAATTTCTTCACAGTTTGAGAAGTCCAGCTCTTCACAAGTAGACCAGCAGGAAACTTCTGTGGCTCCATAAAGATTGAAGATTCTTGTCCTATTATCAGCACTCTTCCACTGCAGCAGTTGACTCTTCATTGGACATGGTTCTCCACCAAAAGCAAGAACTTTTAGACTTGATTTTGGCCCTAGAAATAATTTATAGCCAAACTAAATTACTTGTATTTTACTTACAATTTTTTTATCAAATCAATGCAATGACAGAAACGACTTTGGCATGTTAAGATGCAAAACCGAAAATTTGCCTTGGTAATTATTCATTGCAAATCTATCAGCAGTGAAACAAATGATATTATTCTACAGTTTAATGCAGCTTAACGCAGTTAAATGAATTATAGTTTCACGTACCTAGCAATTCTAACAAACTCCTTGTATCAAAATTGCAGATGAAGGATGGAGTAGCTTGAATGACCGTGGGTGCTGGACTTTTGATTATTGCCTTGAAAGCCAAGCTTGGCTGGGATTTTTCTAAGGGTGGGATCATCAACAGAGTTGCTCCAGCGTAGAAGGTCATAAACATCTCCACAACAAAGGGATCAAAAGTTGGTGGCGCGCATTGTAAAATGACATCTTCCGAGGTGATACCAAACCTTTCTCTGAAAAGAGAGCAAGCCATATGGAGATGAAGTTGTGAACCGTGATGTGGTAATTTTATCTTACTTTAAATAGATTATGTTTGGCACAATGGCCTTGTGAGGGACTTGGACAACTTTAGCTATTCCAGTTGTGCCTGATGTAGTTATGGCGTAGGCGTAATCTTTGCTGTCTAACTCAACGTCTGGGGCAACTGCACACCTCTTTAGGATGTGCCAGGTTTTTCCAAAGACTGTACACTCGCCGATATAGTTTCCAAAGCCAACTTGCGAGTCAGAGTCAGTAGCAATGTAATTCCCTCGAAATTTTAGGACGATGTTGTTGATATCAGCAATTGGGGCAAATGCGCAGCTATGCTTTAAAATACTAAGAAAAAAGATAAGTTTAGCATTACCTTCAACATTAGAGTAAAAATAAAAGTTACCCAATAATTACAGCAGGTAAGCAGTGATATGAAAGACTAGTAACAGTGAAAGCGACAAACGAGTTTTTGGGTATGTCGCACTCATACAATTTTTTAGCAAACTTTGACGATTCAATGGACAGTTGCTCGTATGAATAGATTGTATCCTCCTCAGCATTTTCCCTCCAAATTATTGCTCGCCCTCTTTTATTATCTTCAAATCTCAACAGGGAAAGAATTGTTTTGTCAAACAGTTGGTCAGTTGCTTCCTGAAATTTTTTAATCCATTTTACTTTTTAGCTTAGCAATATAAACAAGATATGTACAAATAACGAGTTAAATTTTTCTAACATGTTTATGAGGAAGAAAAATTACACCAATCGCAAGTGCATATTTAGAGGGAATATGTATATAAATAAAATATAAAAATAATGAAATCGCTCCCACCAGCAGATTTTAGTTGCTGTCAGTGCATCTGCATCTAAAGAGCTGATCAAGGCCTGGATCGAGTTGACTTATGTACGATAATAATTGCATTCCCAAACCAAAGATAAAAAATTAAAAATAGTAATCCTATAAGTTATTAATGACGACTGTTATATATTATTACCATCATTTTGCCTTTTCAGCTTCAGCTAGTCATCTATGCTATTGTGCTCTCTTGCAAATTGATGCTGTAAGTAGATTGTTTCCAACACCATATCACCAAAATGATCGCAGATCCGCCAGTGTCAAAACCAATTAAATTAAACTAAAGTAGGAGTGTGCGTTTGATTGTACAGTCCGGTACAGTCCAACCGATGAGTGCTGTGTTGGTGTGTTGTGTTTACGCGTTGATGTTGATTTTGAACTTTGAACACAACATGTGTTTAAAAGCGTAAGGTTGGGAGCGAGTGGGAGCGGGGACCAGTGGGGACACGGACAGATCGATGCTCCAATTGCAAGCCGCATAACGGCATAATCCACCTTTACACATACTGCTCATTTGCTCATAGTGAAAGTAAGTAGTGAGGGGGGCGGACCCAGGAGTTAGTAGCCGGTCCAGAGCCAGCCGATAGCCGAGCTTCCCAGTTCCCAGCTATTATAAGAAGAAACAAATGAACGCGAACATCACGATCCACCACGAACCTGCCACGAACAGCAGCCGAGCAGCCAGGCGGGGCGGGCACGGGCTGGCGCTGGCCAGGTGAGCTGAAACGGATCGAAAAACAAACAAACAACACAAATAATAATACGGAGTGCTTCTTCCCAGCTTCTACTTTAAATTTACAAATCATTGTACAACTACTGGAAAAATCAGAGGCAAGGAATATTAATGCAAGGCCGGATGAATGTTTAAACTATCATTACAACTACATACTACATATATGTATGTAATAATTATGGCATTAGACAAAAAATTTTAATCTTGCTAGTAAACCAATTTATGTATGTACATATAAAATAAGCCTCAGAAAGAATGGACAGACTGACTGTAATATCTGGAGCACTTTTCGTTGCGGCCGATGTTTTCGCCATTATCAGCCTGGCTATGCCCGACTGGATTATCACAGACGTTGGAGGTAATAAGAACACAAATTTAATCATAATGCGGGAATATGTATCATGTTAACAATTTTGTAAACGGTATGTTACATAAATGTATTTTCGCAGGTGACACCAAGCTGGGCTTGATGTGGACGTGCATGACCCTGTACAATCGACCACAAGTCTGCTTCACCCCAGCTCTGCAGCTCGAGTGGTTGATCGCGCTCATTTGCATTTTCGTGGGGTGTGTTTGTGTAACGACCACCATCATCCTGCTGGTGGCCGCTCATTGGGACCGAAATGTTATACCATATGCACGATGGGTTGGGTTCACAGCCAGTAAGTTAAAGCGTTCCTCAGCATATTAAACCATAACAACTTTGTTTTTTCCTTGCAGTGGTGCTCTTCTCGCTAGCAGCTGTCATCTTTCCTCTTGGTTTCCACATCGATGAAATTGGTGGTCAACCCTACCAGCTGCCCAATAGCTACCACGTTGGTCTGTCCTACATATTTTTTGTGCTGGCCCTTTGGATAACTGTAATCTCAGAGCTTTTCGCAGGCAAAGTTTGTCTACCTCACTTTTGAAGCTTTCCTTTCCCCTTACATTGTGAGCCATTTCTCATTTATTGACAAGGTTCCAATTTGGACAATTTAATCTTTACTTAAAAAGACTCATATTCTAGAAATCGCGGCCTCTTGTAAAGATGGTGTTGCAATATTTGTGTCTTTGCTTAATTTTGGATATGATGTGTACCTAGTTACCTGGTCTGAATATGGATACCTAACTCGCTCTAAGTTGCCAATTAATTTTGTGATCTCAAATTTGTGCTAAAATAAACATTACGCTATATCCTAACTGCTCAGTTGTGAATAGGAAGAAATCCTTGTATTATAAGCACTTTATGTTTATTTTACAGTAATGAAATACAATTTGTATTGTTACTCTAGGGGGTATATCTTCCACTTAGATGCTAACAGTTACAGTAAAACAAGATGCAATTCTCCGCAAACTTGACAAAACTCATTGCCTGCCTCAGTTTTCATTCTGATCAATTCAACAAAGCACTTCAAAAGACAATTAAAATACTCTTGTAGGCGACAAGAAACCGAGACAAAGTCCTCTTTTCAGCACATACACGTGACCATTAATTATCATTTATGAACAATGCAAGGGAACTATTAATATTGGTTTTTTCAATTGGGTCTAGGTGACTGAACAGATTTTGCTCCGATATTTGATAAATTAGGAACTAAAACTGATCTCTAAAGAAGACTTGCGATCGAACAAATTTGTATGTAGCTATTTGGCCTTTAAAATGGATGATTTGTCGTCTGATTACAATACACCCAATGTGCTATATTTGTTTTGAAAAGAAGAATTAGTATTTATATTACAACCAACAACAGTTGTCAAGTCAATTAAGAAGACACTCCACTCATTACACATTCACATGTCTTATTAAAGCAGAATTCACAGAACTTATTGCTAGCAATCAACAGAATTGTGTCCTAGAAATGTACACTCGTTTTGAAGCTTAGAAATTAAACAGAAAGTGGAATACATTAATCAAATTTACAAACAAGAATAAGAAATCCAATTTCACTATCGAGTCAGACATGTCGAAATATTGATACTCCACCTCAATAAATTACTCATTGCATCACAAACAGAGGTAAACACGACATTAGGTAGTTGGATCAATAGAGAAAGAGATATTAAATTTGTAGAGATGTACTCCTAATTTTCATATATTCTTTGAAAGGACGTGAGTGCACACAAGATCAAAATTTTGCTTTTTGCGAAATGCAGCTTCGACTTGCTTTAAACTTCAAGAGGCCAGAAATGTTTTTCTGCAATAGAAAAATAACAGTTTTAAATAAATTCGTTGGTCAGTGTGGCGCAGCAAACACAAGCTTGAAAATAATTTGAATTTCCAAAAAGCACGCCAAAGCTTGTCTTCTCAAGGGAATAATTTCTACAGAACTAATCCAAACATCTACAGTGAACTTTACGTTGGTTATTTATTGGGAATCATTCTGGCTTCTTGTAGATATTTAGCCCAACCGCACTATTGAGAGTTAAAAGCAAATCATGTGCAAAGCCCGAGATATAACGATGCAAAATTTTGATTCTCCTAGTTGCTCTCAGTCCAATAAGCATCAGAGTTATGGAATGTGCTCTGATTTCTCAGCTATCGTCATGCAAATGGTGGGTGATCTGAGTGCTTAGTACGTTTTCCATCATTTTTCACTGTTTATACCTTTGAGTGTCAGATACAATGGCTACACACGTTTTTTACATATTTATCTTCAGCGCATCCGCCTATTTTCAGTGCTGACGCGCTACTTGTGTTTTCACTTTTATCATCAGTGTTTTTGTAGAAGTTAGTCTGTTAAAAATATCACACATGGCTGCAGAAACTCTTATGTACAGCACGTTGGCAGCGTTCATGGTCTGTAGCTTGCTCAAATTCGTCAGTTCGTCTTGAACAAATGTTGCACATTCCCGAGCACACAAACGCAAACAAATATACCACCTACGCGACTTTGTAGCTGAAATCTGATGATATTGTCGTACAAAAACTTACATTGCAAAAAGGAAGCATTTATTTAACATCAGTTAAACACAATCATTCACTTTGCACCGCGAAATAACTTTTCGAAATTCAACAGAGAACTGAAAAATGCAGTTGGATCGTAGCCACCTTTTAGTTCTTGTGCTTCTTTATCGGATCAAACTTGTCACGGCTTCTTAAACTGGAAAACTAGTCGCACGTGTTTCGCGTCGGCTGTTGAAAAAACAACTCTGAAGTGCGGGTATGTAACAGAGGTCCATAGTGAGTTTTGGGCAACAATCGGCACACTTGTTAGCCGTCCTCCTTAGGCGGTGTAAACCATCCTGCACAATGCAAAATTACAATAAAATCCAGACAAAACGTAAGAATAATAATCTCACCATTCTTTTCGTGAATCTGTACCAAGGATTTGAAAGACTGCTGGGCTCTGGCCAAGCTATACTGACCCTGGATCAGCAGATTGAATCACCGTGAAAACATAAAGCGACAAAATAATGTAAAGAGTACTCACTTGGTTGCAGACCTTAGCTGCTCCAAACTGGATTCGCGCTTTTCCCTTTACTAATGTTGCCGCGATTTGCATTATTACCGCTTCAACCGTGTATGCAGAACTCCAGCCTTGTTTGGTTAGCAGCTCCATGCAGATGGCACCTCCCACCAACACATAGCCGCCTGAGATCATGGGGTGGACAACTCGGACAAACGGTGGCTCAAAAGGATACGTCTCCTGCAAAGGATTAAATACAATAAATCAGGTTTAATATGCAAAACTATCAAGATACTAGAGTTAGATTTTGGATGATAACTAAGCTACATGTAGGGCTGTTGAATAGAGAATTATTATATAGTCTTCATTAATCATATTATCTTTAGAGTCTGCAATAATAGTCAGTATACCGTTTAAGATTGATGTGGCACTTTTTAAGGTCATAATATATAGTACATTTTTAGCTTTAAGGGGTATTTTACTAAAAAATCTTCCTCTCCCATCAATATTTCCACCAGCTTTTTTCTTTTACTTACTAACAAACCAAATCAAAGGCGTCGATTTTAAATCAATTTTTTTTTTGTTATGAAATATTTCCTATATCATTAAAAAGAAATCTAAGATTTTTTATTAGATTTTGATTCCAATAGTACTTAAATTACATAAGAATAGAAGATGAATATTCTGAGTCTTGAAGAATTAGGTGGACAGACAATTTATATAAGTTATAAAATGAAGATGGCATTTTTCTTAATTAGCTAGTGCATTAATAAGTGCAGGGATCAGCGCGGCGTGAGATGACAATTTTTAAATCCTTTATGCAGTCATGCTAATGTCTGGCATCCCATTCTTCCCTGCATTTTTGCTTCAAAATTTATAAAATAAATCATTATTTCTTTAGTGTGAATGCCTCGTTGGAAGAATTATCTAAATAAAATTGGGTTGCAACTTGCAAGATATCAATACATTTAAAATATTATGTGAAATAAGTCATAATATCAAATTTCCAAAGGGTGAAAATTATTTAGTCAAATACTTATCAAAAACATAATTTCAGGCATCTAGCATTCCGGATTTTCCCAACAATATGCTAGGACTGATTTCTATTTTTAAAGGGAAAAATTACAAGGGAATATTAGTGTACCTTGAAGATTATATTGAGCTGGATGCTGTCCTTCCCTTCTTTTTCTTTGAGCAGGACGAGGTCGTTGTGCAGCGGAGAGTCTGGGTCAACACTCATGAGCCGAACGTTCCACTCGTAAAGGCTGTCATTCACCAGGTCGACGTTGTATATGCCTGAAATATGTAGACACGAATCGCATGCACACTTTGAACAACTTCAAGAGATAGAATTTACGTTTTTTGAAGCTGTCTGATCGGTATATGTCCCGCAGCTCTTTCATTAGGCGGTCGGTGGCTTGGACGGATCCAGACACGGAGCCCTTGAGGTAGTCTTGGCGCTGGTTCTGTCGAAGCCGCTCTAGAGTGGCCAGATGCTCCTGCTCCATCTCATCGCTCTTGCTCTTTGAGGGAACTTCTACCTCGTCCATGTCTAAATGCAGGTCCTCCTCGCCATCATCGTCGTCGTCGTCTTCATCCTCCTCCATCTCCTCGTCCGGCTTCGGCGGCACTGGGTTGCCGGCATTGAATCCTGAAACGAAGTCTAATGACAGCTGGTCCATCTCCCGTGGCAGTGGCACCGAGTGCAGACGGCACAACTCCCGTAGCAGGATCTGTACTTGATGCAATACCTGCCGAAATTTGATTAATTTTTAGTTACGTCCGTGAAATTTGTAAAGCGTTTTATATAATATTTTTAGAAACAAAAATCAATTAACTAGAACAAGTGTAAGCACCCTTTCCAGTCCAGAAGACGAGAAATCAGTCAGCTGGAAGGATATTATGATGCTGTTTACTTTATCACCAGTTACATTAAACAACAAAACAAGTCTGAAGTTTAGAACAAATCTGGTGAAAAATGCGTAAGCAGGATGGTGCGATTTACTCACATGATTGTCTCTTCCTGAGGTGTTAGTGAGGATCTGTACCGCATTTGTTATGCTTGTCTCCTCCGACTCGGCAAACCAGACAGGAGGTGTGGACGGGTATGTTTCCTGCAACACAAAACAAAGCTTAATTTCACACTTTCCTTTTCACACAATGAGAGTGGCAGCAGCACTCTCTAAACTAAGCAATGCACTCTGAAATTGCAACAATGAAAGTCGGCCACAGACTGAGATATTTTCATAAGTTCAAAATCTTTTCAATTACCAAAAGAGGTCCAGTAATAATTGTTTTAGGAAAGGACTCAAAGCGCTTCATTTTTATATCTAATTAAAATTTTTTCCTTCAAATTGAAAGAATGAAAAACTAAAATAAAATATTTTTATATAGCTTTTAAGTTGGACACAGACATAAAAGGTTGACTTCTAAAACTTGAAATTACGCAAATTAGTTTCAAAACAAAAATTTCACAGATTGCAGCGAGTTACGAAATCGGATTTAAAACCCAAATGCAACCTTAACTTTTCGGTTGTGTTTAAGAACACAATTAAATTAAATTACAACTGAGGATTTCACAAAAATTTTTAAGCTGCAAGTATGGGCTACAAGAGAATCCGAATTGGTAATAATAATAATACTAACAAGGAGAAAATATCTAGATATGGTCAAAAAAGAAGTCTCCTCTAAAAAGCTTTAAATTGTCAACAACACTTGCATAACGAATTTAGGTGTTCGTCAGCAGGTAAGTTAGGCACAGCAGGATAATTACCCTCATTCGGTTAATTTGAACAAATAAAATAAAGTTTAAGTTTCACTGTGGAACAATATACGAATATTTTTTAGATCTCACTAAAAAGCACAAGTTATCACTTTGCTAAATAGCGGCATCTCAGGTTCTCAAATTGCACAGAGCAACAGAGCGGTCGCGGGCACCGTTAGTGGACGCAATCCGAGCGCTGCTGGATTGATCGGCTCAAGTGCACACACATGCAAGTTTACCGAGCGAGGGCCTTGAAATCATAGATTTTGAGCGCCGTTCGCAGTTGCACAATGAAACGCGAATCGAGCGAGATCGCTGGTGGTGCGACTGCAAGGCTACTATTCTAGTTTCCATTACGTGCACATGTACTTGATTATTGCTATTTTTGATCAATAAACGTCCCCCCAGCAGCCAGCCAGCGGCTCGGCGGCCCACTTTCGCGTGCGGCAAATGGGGCAGCTGCTCCTCGGCTCCGCAACAGGACGCAAAAATAATGCAAACACCTTTCCTTTCATCCACCTTGCCCGCCAATCGGTGGTGCACGCTGCGAGGAACTAAGCGGCCTCTTTCGTCGGAACTGACCTACTTTAAAATCGCTCGCTTTTGCACTCGCGAAAATTTACGGTTAACTTAATGTAAGTATGTAGTTGAATTTTTTCTATCCGACGACAACTATTTAAAACCAAAACGCATAGGATAATTGCATACATGTGTGTATTGGCATTGTTCAATTAGCCAACCAGCGAAATCTCAAGCATTTCAGCCGTTCCACGTAATGAGGTCAGTGAGTGAGGCATGCTTGTGCGGAAGCAAGTGAAAATAGAACACCATCAACCAGCGTTGCAGATGCAGATTCATTAACTTTTTATTAGTGTCATACGATTTTAATTTAGAACTTTATATGTGTGAAAAAAAGTATGATGGAGTGGGGTAAAATAGCGAAACCTTTACCGTGTAGATTAGCACACGCAGCAATCACTTAAGGGCGCGATAATGTTCGAGATTATAAACGGGCTTTAAATTTCCTCCTGTGACTCGTGATATGAAATTACAATCTGTGCAAAAATAGGCCTTAATTCTTTGGTTTAATCATCGTGGCAATTAATCGTTAATTTATAAAAAAATGGCAAAATATTTTCAAACGGTATATCTACTATCGCGAGATAAAATGGTTCGTTTCATAATATGTTCAGTGTTCGGAAAAAGCCGGCATTTTTAAAACAATTTCGACCAAGCCGGTTATAACCGGTTTTTAGCCGGCTGAATTGGCTAAAATTGGCTGAAATTAGGTTTCCTTGAGCAGAAGTATGCAAAGTAAGAAGAAAATGGTTTCACCTGAAAAATCATGATTTTGAATCTTTTTATTCAAAAATATTTCATGAAAATATCGTGATTTTGTTCGCATAAAAATTTTTATATTCCCGTAATTATTAAATGAGCTCGTTTTATGCCTAAAAATTAAACCAATTTAAAAAATGCCAATTTTAGCCTGGCAAAAATTGCTCGGTTTCATCCGGTTTTAACCGCCCCGGCAAAAACCGGCTGGTCAAAATTGCGAACACTGAATATGTTTCCCTACAGAAAATTTTGAAAATAGCGGCTACTTTATACAACAAGCATGCTTTAATATTGTAAGAGCGCCGCGTGCTGCGTGCTGTGGCTCGTCCATGTGACGTAAACATTGATTGAATTACACAAGAAAGTTGCAATTAAAGACATTCTAGAGGGATAATTAACCATTTTCATTTCGACACGTTTCGATAAGCAACCTTGGGTTTGAAAAAGTCTTGGATCGCGGTTTGAAATTACAACCCTGGCCGGCGCCAAGCGTGGGCTGTGGGCTCATTACGCACGTCCGCAACAGCATGCAACGACAACAAAAGGGAAAGTTGCCGACGCGAGCATAATTTTATCTCATCGCCAGATTTGTAAAATTTTCCCGGCATGGCTTAAGTAATCCACTTTCGTCAGCGGCGCAAACCTTCAAAAGTCACGGCAGTTGCTGCTGTCTTTTAACATGGAAATTATTACAAACCTGAACTAGAAAAAATACGGACACCGTCAATCGATTGCCCCACTTCCGGCTCGTGTGTTTAAAGGTCGCACCCCTTCCTCGCCAAAAAAAATCTTAGCGGAGGCTGGCGTTAAGGGCATTTGATTTCCTCAAACGAATTTTTGAGCACGGCGAATGATTTTTAAACCAGGCTTTTCGCAAACACGTTTATCAAGATATCAATTTTATTGTGTTGAGAAAAAGGAAAATAATAAATATATTATATATTTAAGATGAATTGCAACAAAAATATTAGAAATACATGGCTAGATTGATAGCAAGAATGAATTAAGTCAGTCGAATTTTAATGCAAAATAATAAATAGGGTTTTGTGTCCCAGCTGATTCATGATATCGCGTGTATCAAGAGACAACGTTGGATTTTCGTCCGGCATTAAGATTTAAAAATGCATTGGGAAATCGACGAAATCGTATTAGGAATTCAATCGTAGTTTGCTGTAAACCTGAGCTACTGAAATGACTCACAAACGCCCGTCACGAGAGAAAAAATACTAACCGATGAGTTTGATAACACCAGCTGATGGTCAGTTTGTGAGTCACTTCCTAGAGCAATCTTGCAAATCTCGTTATTCCGAAGCTACTAGATTGCCATAAGAATAAAGATTTTTCAATTTTCGACCGATCCGCTATATTTTTTGTTTACAACAACCGTTGCTACTGAGCTTCATACGTCGTTAACGTCGTAGTCCTGTTTTTATCGGACACGAAAATATTATGTTATGAAACGATTGAAATTCAGAAATGAAATCTACGAAGCATAATTATTTATATGGATTGATTGATGGCAATTCGACATTGATCGGTGACAATGAATGCGAAATTGCGCGTGAAGAACGGAAGCATGGTGCTTGAGCATTGAGCAGCAACGAGAAAGAAAATCGACACACAAACAACGGAGGCGGCACTTGGCAACAAAATGCGCTGCCCGAACAACTGCCCTCGAGCGCCCGAGGGCCGCCTCCACCGCCCCCAACCAGGAAACCAGAAACGATTATTCATTCCGGGAAACGCACGCCTGATTCAGCCTTTCGGGAAAAATCAAAACTCCTCGGATTAGGAAAACAAACGATCACCTCTGGTCGATACGAAAAAATCTTTCAAATGTCAAGAGTCAACACAGAGGGCAGAGGGAAAAATAAGGGCCCTGCCTTCAGGGGCAACGAGCGGCCCACGGGCGGGTGGCCTCGACAGAGGAGAATGAACCGTTCGTCGCACTTAAGTCGATTCGTGGCCATGATGGATTCTTTTAAGAGCCCCCTTCGCAATTTACCCCAGTGACAGCCGTGTCAGGGCTGCCCCCGAGTATCAGAGAGGCGTCTCGAGGTCTTGGTGCCCACCCCGAAGCCCCCCGGTTGCCCCAAAGCGGATATTTGAGAACGGATACTCACGGTGATATTGGCGTGGATGTCGTATTTTTTGCCATTCTTGCCGACGAACCTGCAACTCAACTCGTCGACACTAGCCGAGTAGATCTGCAATCGTTCATGGTTTTTGGGAAAGATGGCCTCCAGAGTTTTGATTTCTTGCTTCAGGTTGTTAAGGCAAGCCATCTGTCAGTGTAAAATTCATCCGAAGCGCCCGAATCCCGTCAACTCGAGGTGCTTTTCACGAAAATTCACAGACAATCCACTCAACTTTCACAGAAAATGGCTGCTATCGAGAGTGTCGACGGCGCTCGACCGACCGACCAGAGCCCTCATCGGTCGGCCTCGGTTTCAAAATTAATGCACGCGCCATCTGTCGTCGGAATGCTGAACGTGCGCTGGAATGCCACCAGCTATGCGGGATTGTGCTGCTACAGACTTGCTTGCGGTGAGCGGAAAAGCGCCAGCAACTTTCGTAAGGCCTTCATGCCAGCGCCGGCCACCTGACTCCTTTTCACCTGCACCTGCACTACTGCAGGCTGCAGCAGGAAACTGGATTTTTACAATCCATTTTCAGCTGGCTATTATGCAGATGTTACTCAAATTCTTCTTGACTGAAATTATTACCGACTATTTTAACCTCACTATTATTATTTCCTTATAAGTTAGCAGAATCGCAGAAGAAAAAATTATTAAATCATAAATAGTGTTTGCTTAAAAGATATTAAATTGTTAACCAATACCGGATATTATATTCTATGATGTTTAATAATTCTTTAGTATATCACATTGCCCAATCATTCATCAAACTATTAGAATCGCTCAAAGATACTTCAGCGCAAAATATTTTTCATTTAATGGTATATTATAGGAGCTATCTATATACAAACTAAAGCTTGCTGTATTCTAATGCAGGAGTTTTGGTGATGAATAAGGGTCAATTTTAGACAAAATGCAATAATTTCAGCATTTTCGTTTTAGTCATTATCTTTTTATTTTAAGAACCGTATCAAATAATCAGGTTTCACAAAATTAGAAATTTAAATTAAGGAAAAAAATGCTCCTTGCAGTTTGCGCCCACAACGTGATTTGTTTTTATAGTATTCTATTCTAAAGCTGTGGAAACGTTATTGTTCTTAAAATAGAAGACACACATAAGACTATAAAAATCCTGGAATTTTATATTGAGAATATGTCTTCTTTGGGACAAAAAATCAAATAATGTGTTTCAAAATATTTCAACGTAGTTGTTATATTATAATTTTAAAAGTTCAAGGGTTCAGCAAACTGAGATCAGAATTATAACAAACCCAATTAAACTTTTATTCATGCTTTTTGTTTGCATTTTCTTATTTATTATGCTGACCAAATTCTCCTTAAGATATTAGCACCTTGCAGCCGTTTGATTATGTTGCAATCTGTGTATTATTTTATAACGACGTGTGTGACGCGAGAAATATTCTGCACAAATAGTTCACGCGTTTAGTATTGTTTTCCGATCTAGACACACACGAATGCAAATAAATGCTCATGAAAGGCGGAAACAATAGTAGAAATGCGCGAGCGTCGGGTTTATATTTATTCTAGCCAGACAAATATTTGCACAGCGATTTCATATTTCCATATGCATTTACGCTGCCACGAGCAAAAATATAAATAAAGACTGATGACGGAGCGCCGTTTATTCGGCGTTGGAAACACATGTGTTAGCACTTAAAAGCCAATGTTTATGTCGGATTTCGCTTCAGCATGCACACAAACATCAAGCTTTTGACAAATGATGTTTGGTGTGAACATGCAAATGCTGAAAGCGTTTCGGAATGTAATTTTGCTCATTCATTACCGCATAGCTTTGAGGCATCGATTTGCACATATTTGCATTATGCACGATTTGCACTTTGTTCTGTATATTTTGCATAATATTTTGTTTAAACTTTGCACTGAAAATTATTACTCTGACCTAAATAAGTTCACAATGCACTTAAAACGAAATTAACTTTTAGTTATATTTAAGATCAGGATGAAAACTTGAAGAAATAATCGCTCAAGTATTAAGATGGGCACAGCCTCATTTACCATTATCAACCTTGCAAAAAAATTACAATGCGGTTTTGAGAATATTCTATTAGACGACTGACTGCACTAAAAAAACTAATGACTACGGACGAAACCCCGCCACTTACCTGAGACACAGTCCTACTTTAAAAAATAGCAAGTTTCAATTTTCACCTTTTTTTGCGGGAAGGGCGCGCACTGCACTAGCACGAATGCTGAAACCCGGCGGGTCCCAATAACACTGCGAACGGATTACATGGGCGCACCAGGCCGCACAAGGACCCAGCCCACTCAAGGGCCACTTGCCTCCGCACCGAGGACTGCATTGAAACGCTAGACATTCGTCCCGTGAAGCCGAATCACGCATGCTGGAAAGGTGCAAACCAGCAAGTAGCGAGGCGGCGCCGGTGCGCCTCCTAGCCCGTTGAGCAATTTGAGCATTTCGAGTCACTTCATTATTAAGCTATTTTAAGGGGAAAATTCTTGACGATTTTCCGTTTTCCTCGGTGAAAATTGCGCAAGCCAGGCTAATCAAAAATAAAATTGCAGTACAGAGTGCGGCCTTACAATTACAATTTCTTTTTATACTTTTAAATTTGACCAACCTGTCCTGATCAATAATTTGGAGAAGATCAGCAACTAAAAATTGAAAATAATTATTGTTAACGATTTTGCGTCGCTAAAACATTTGAAATCCACCAGTATATAAGGAGAATTCAATGGAGAAGAGGGTAATTTGTTATTGTTGAAGCCACACAAAAACGGTAGCATCTCCAGCAAGCAAGGTTGACTCTTTTTCAGGTAATTAATTCTCCAAAGGTTCCATTCCGTAAGGAAAAAAAATTTAAATCTTAGCGAATGAAACAACACTGGGATTAAGTTGATTTTTATTAT
The DNA here is from genome assembly GCF_949628265.1 of Cloeon dipterum. Lineage (NCBI taxonomy): Eukaryota > Metazoa > Arthropoda > Insecta > Ephemeroptera > Baetidae > Cloeon > Cloeon dipterum. Next base: position 28,883,042 of record NC_088787.1, on the reverse strand, counting down.
ATTATCGAGTTTTATTCATTCTTTTTGTTGGTATATTATTATCTGAATTATTATACATATTCTTCGAGATTAATTGTCCACGCATAACCCGACTAGCAGCTCGCCGCGTGAAGGTTTATGCGCTGAAACAATCGATTTCACTCCCCTGGCCGGTCTTCTTCGCAAGCTGAAAAACCAACCTTCGTCCGAAATGAATTTCTATCTTTAGGAGTGCCTGCTTTCACTCGTTCGATGACAAGGTTAAGGGTAGGGTGGGGTGTCTGTGGGTCGTCCGGGTCGTCCCAAGTTGAGATACCTGATAGTCGTTGCGGTGGCCGGTTTCTTGGAAGAAGAGCCGCATCCTCCGGCTAAAGAGGACTCCTCTTCGCCAAGACAGAGCCCCTCAGCGTGATTCTGAAATGTCGCGACCGAAAATTCGCAGGGTGCCGTCGGCGAGTTACTCTGATGCTTAATTGGTCGTTGCCAATGCTACTCTGTTCACTCGCTGGTTAGATTTATCATTATTATATTTTCTTGATTTTGTATGCGAAAAGTATCATCCTCCAAAAATTAATGTTAAGTATACTGATAGCAAAATTATCTGCGAGCTGTTGGTTATCACCGTTTGCTAAAAACAGCCGAATTACGCGAGCCACTTTTTTATAATGAGAGAAAAGCGTTTATCTGCTACGCTGGCGGCGGTCGTCGTTGGCGGAAAAAGTGGCCGCACACGAAGAGAGAGGGTTGTTGAGCGCAAACGGCGGTGGCGTGTGTGTATGTCCTGCTCGTGACACTTTTCGCTCATGTAGTGCACACACAAAACAAACAGAGGCACGACAGCCGCCGCCACTGCTGAGTGAGTGAGGAGAGAGCGCTGGAAATAATAAACAAAAGAGGCTGCCGCTTTTTGTAACACACGGCCACAGGTGGTTCCATTTTTTACGACCTTACTTGATTAAGAGATTTTGCTAATTTACCTGTCAACCATCGCTCATCCCTATGCCCTTTGAACATGCAGCCGCGCGACAAAGCCACTTTTTAACGCTGTAATTAACACCGGCGGGCGCAGTTTTAGCACACACACCGCATTTCAAAGGGATAAAGAATTTGCAGAGGCCATAGCTTTTAACTTAACTAAGAAATTGTGATGCTTCACTTTAAAAAATTTGCTTCATTTAACCATAAACAATCGTTATTTGCCATTTTATTGCATTTCCAGAGCGCACATTACTACATATTTAAATATTTAAATATTTAAAGGGTTTCAGCTTAGCAGAGGCCTTTGGATTATTAGATTTTGACACTATGACTGTCACACACAGCATCAATTTTTCATCTCCAACTGCACAGTTGTATATGCGCATTTTTGGAACACACCAGATCCGGGTACTGCCACATCTGCTCTTTTTTACGATTACTTTTACAACGCCAAATTTCAGCACATCAGTATACGAGGCGGAGCACGTTCAAGCTCTGAGGCCGGTGTGCGGAAGAGCGATGTGCGCGTCGAAAGCACATCGCCGACGGAATTCGCGAACACGATCCGTGACAAATTGGTGCCATAAGCGCCAAAATACAGGCCCAGCCGTGCAATAATATCGCGCGCGCCGCGTGAAAAAGAGCCAACGAACAAATCACACACTCGCATAACGCACGCCCCCGGCCGACAACTGTGCCGCGACGAAAACTTGAGCCGTTTTTGGCCCGAGCGCCGGCACGACTGTTCTTTTTTCCGCCGATTTAATCCATCTCCCTCTCGGCTTTATTTCCAGTGCGCGCACGCGGCGAATAAAAAATTCATCGTCCGCGATGAATATGAAATATTTTCCGGGCCGGCTGCGGCGATAAATTTCTCTCGTGGCCCGCTGCGAATGTCACTTTGTTGCCCTGTAATTGAGAGATATACGACCGCGAATAATTCCTCATTTTCGCGCGCTGCACCGTGCATTTGGGGGAAAGTGAGCCAGCGCAGCAAATGGAACGTTATTGCTCCTCGCGTGGGCAATCATGTTTGTGCGGCGCACAACCGTTTTTGCAAGCCAGTTATTGAACTGAGGAATCGATGTCGCTTTAAATGTCATTATATGGCCAATCTGTTTGTTTGAGCTTACACGATTTTCATTTAATTATGGTGCTCGCGTGTGTCAAAAGGGTCAGATTAATATTGAATGTGTATTTCAGCCATCCCACTGGGTTTTCAGAGTCCAGTTCTACTGAAATTCGATTTTCTCTATCATTCCTGAAAATAAATATTATGTGATGATCCTAACAATAAGTGGGTAAGTTTCACAGATTCTCTTTTGAAAAAATAGACTTATTGAATGAAGTAAATCTGAATATAAAATATAAACGCGGGAAATAAAAATAAAGGCAGCATTTCAAGGACAACAGAAGTCTCAACTGAAACCAACGAGGACAAGTCCGTTTATTTCTTCAACGTCAAATAAGAAATAGGTGGCACATATTAAAAAGGGAATAACAAATGCGCCACACATTTGCAGGTCTCATCAGCGGTACTAAACCTCCAAAAACAAAATTCATGCGACAGCATTAGTAGCCATTGTAAAATCCCCCCTAAGATTTCTTCCCATTTTTTTCATTAATCAGTTTTACGTACAAAATAATGTATCAGCAATTGAAAATTTAAATTTCCAAGGTTTCATTTAAGAAAAGCATTACCACGTAAATTTGATAACAGGCGTAAAGGTTGCTCCGCGCAAGCCTGATCCTTTTTTCTTTGGACAAAAAGCAACTTTGAACTCCTTTCCTCCGGACCTCGTAATTTAATTTTTCATTTTGCGGTGAGACGGTGCTGGCGCAGTTCTTGTTAGCAGCAGATGGCGTCAAAACTTTTGCACCAAAATATAATAACCAAACACAATAAATCACACGATGCACATAAATTCAACGCTTTATTTTTGTAACTTTCTTTTTTTCAAGCCTTGCCAGTCTGCTTGTGCCGCTCTCCGGTGAAGGAGACAGAAAAAATTAGGCCAGGATCAGCACAAAGTTGGTTAGAGGGCTTTGGAAATCAGTCGGTTTCACTTGGTTTACTTAGCAGTTTAGCAAACATACCCTTATGTCTGGCGCAAATTGAGTCTCTCGCAGGGTGGGGCTGCAACCTTTGCTAAACACTATCGGCCGTATTGATCACACTCTCCGTGAAGGAGATTGATGATCGGTTAATTTTGTGTTGCTTTCCTTCGCATACCAGTGAATTATGGCTTATGGCATTCAGCCTTTCAGCACGAGCAAGGGTTGGCAGTTTCCCCTTTCCGAGAGTAAAAAGTCCAAAAGACAGCTCCGGAAATTAGAGGCAAAGTGAGTCTTTTGTTATTGTTTGGCAGTGTCACCCATTGGCGGGCGGAAATAAAAAGAGACGAGGCAGGAAAATTTATAAAGTTGAATTTAACTTTCCCATTCCGGAATATTTAGTTTAAATGGAAACTCTCCTTCATTTTTTGAGACACGCTTCAAATATACTTGATTACATTAATATGTCATGCGTATAAACCTGGTGACTTAATAATTAATCAGAATCTGTGTGTTCCGGAAAGTTGTTCGTGGAGTGTAAGTTCTAGCGAGCGCCAATTGTTCGGCTTTCTTCTGATTGTCAGCAACACACGTCGCCTTGGATGCTCTTGAGCACAGAAGCAGGCCACTCAGTTTCCCATCTCGCTCCGTCAGGCTGAGTTTGTCGAGACGAAATTGGCTTCGTCGGCACTAGAGTAAAACTGCAGCTGCCAGGGAAGCAGAAAGCGGCCGTAATTGTAGACGAATAAAAAGTCATTCTGCGTATATACGTCTATCAACTCCAACTTTGCTCTACACATTTTATTGTTGGTACAAATCTCACTGCTTTGCTTTAACCTTGTTTGCCGACCTGTCGCGAAGACGGAGTTTGTTTATTTAGCGCGGCTAATTGCGTAGAGCTAATTGCGATTGATTCAATTTGCTTCAGTGAAGTGCTAATTTTCCGATGTTGGTGAGTAAAATTCCGCTTAAGGTGTAGTTCATTCGTCGATTCATCAGGAGTTTAATTTGCTCTAATTAATTCTAGTCAAATAATTATTTCTTTGTCATGTCAAAATTTGTAATTTCGGTCTGTTTTAAATCACAGACATTAATTTTATTAATTATATGCGATATTTTACTCAAACACTCGAGGCAGTAGAACTCTGTTTTCCTTGTATACATATTTCCTCTTGCTTTACTTTCATCATTTGATCGACTATTTGAATCAAATTTCATGGTTTTTATATTTAATTCTCCTTCACTGTAAGTAGAAGCCTTTAAAATCATTTTATTAAGAATTAGATTGGTCTTGAAGATCAGTAATAATATATTTATGGTCTGATTTTATGAGCTCTTTGATTATAGATATATTTTCCTGTTGAAAAGACCGCATACGATGATGTTTAAATCATACAATTCTTAATCTATCAAACAATTTTTATTTTAAATTTCGTGTCATGTTTATTTACTTCATTCAATTATTTTTCTTGTGAATTGCTTGTTTTTTTTATCAAATGGAAATTTTGATATCTTTAAATGTGATTATGATATAAAATCGGGTGACAGTGGGTCCAGTGGGAGTCCTACGGATGGTTTGTTTCGTCTATGTGCGCATATAGGGTCATATTTTGTACTGATCGTCTTACGGGGAGGATCTCCTTACCTAATAGCGGACGTTACCATGGCGCAAAAAAGGATCTTGCAGACAATGGCAAAGAAGGGAAAATACTGGAGACCAAGCTGACCCCTTGACTCATGCGGGCCATTTTGTTTGAAAAGTTTAATATCCTCCCGCAGTTTATTTACTGCATGTCGTTGAGTGCGTGAAATTTGAGAGAAAAAAGAATGAAAAGCTTAATTAGAATAATGAAACGACAGTGAATCACTATACCCTGATACACGAAGTAGACCTGATTGAGCGCTTGTTGAGCACTTTACTTTGCTCAATATATGTGCCCAAAGCCCTGATTTGATGATTTTTAGAGTGTATTAGAATTCAATCCATGTGTGAAAACTGTGAAGAAATTATTTCTCCAACATATTATGTGTTTTATGAGAAATGTTAATATTTTTATTGCCATTTTAATGTGTTTGACGGACAAAAACGTATTCAAAAAAATTTTTGATTTATTTTTTAATTTTTGAGGTTACTAAATCCTGTACGCCCCGTTCAATTGAGGCAAGCTATGTAGTTCAGCAACCCCCATTTTGCTAAAACTAATTTCATTCAATATTGCGCGGCAAATTGACACTGGGAAAGTTATTGCACGTGGACCTTGTTGCCAGAATATCGAGGATGAAAAATCATTAGGTGAAAGTGGCTGGGGAAATAAATTTTCGACGAGACGAAATTTATGGCTGGCCACGTTCGCCTGGCGCATTGTGTGTGCCTTTTAAATTTCGCCGGACTCCATGTATGTGCGCGCACTCAGCTGGCAGCGAATTATTTATTGCTTGATAACTGAATTCTAAACACTTTCATAGCCGGTTTATTGTGTTATCGGAAGGCGATTTATAGCCGGGGTCGCAAAAAATCGCCCCCGCCGACTGTCTTTCAAGTTGGCCAGACGTGTTGAAGGAAATTAAATTTGCAACGCGCACTCGCACACACAGCCATCAGCGATTCCTGTTCTTCCGCTAGTTTTGCTGCAATATTCATTCGCAAAAGGCTCGTTTGTGCTGAACTTTTGTTTTGCCGCTGGCGGTGTCGGGAAATTCTAGGTGCGTTCCGTCAGCTGCAAAAATAGCGTGTTCTCCGCTCTCACTGCGCCAGCTGCGAGAGGAATTATTGTAGTTTCAACTACTTGCTCGCTTTTCTTGCACTTTTTGTGAAATATGCGGCGAGTTAATGAGGGAATGGTGATCCTACATTTTCAGCATGTACTCAAACTTCGCTGAAAGGCAAAACCTCGAAATATCACTCACAGACGGCACACATTAGGTACAAAAACTCCGCATACCAAAGTCGCATACAGGATCTAAAATATACGAGAAATTCTCAGAATTATACACTAGCTCAAACTAATTATGATTTTAAACTGTCAAAGAATGAATTACCCGATGTGAAGTAATCTAGTAAATGTTACGAACATTCTTTTTATTAATATCTCCCATGATACCGTTAAGAAAATGTTGTAAATCAAATCAGACGGGATAATATACATACTTTAAATGAACTCTTCCCTCCCTCATCAAGATAATGACGAAACTGATTTGAATGGTTAAAAAAGAGAGAACAAAGTTTTTTACTGGGTGCAGACGCAGACAGTGCAGATTAATTACAACAAGATCAGCGCTTGGAACAAAGCAAGGCAGCGTCTTTAAAGGCGAATTTTATCAAAGGCAAGCACGCGCCATTTCACGCGTTCGCCATTTTTCGAGCGTGCAAAGTAGCAACATCAGGCGATTCTCCACGCAAAAATGCGCACAAAAAGCGCGGCGTTAAGAAAGCAACGCACTCTCTTTGAGTAATTGTATCTCTTTGTGCTTGCAGCGTGATTTAATTAGATCCTTTTTCTTTCCTCGGCGGCTTGAATTAAACACCAGAGAGGAGCTCGTGTGTTTCCCCTGAAGAATGGATAAAAACACGCGCGGTACGTCAAAAGAATCGCAGTCTAAAGGATGGTAACTGGCGTGCTCTCTGATTTCGCCGAGAACAGAATTCTTTCCTTATCTCCAGCGGCATCTCTTCTCGCTTCTGCTCCATTAGCCGCGGCATGCCAGGTGTGAAATTTCACGAGCAGCACGAATTTGTTTTCCAAAGACGCGCGCTCATTATCCCTTGCACACCGCAAAATGTAATTTGGCCTCTTCCTGCGTGCGCTTTCAAAATTTTCTGCCACCAACAGCAGCAGCCACTCGTCGGACTTAATGAATTCACAGAGCCATGCAGCGACCAAGTTAATGAGATACAAGTAGCTAAACTCAGCGGGCTTCCTCTCAGTGTGTATTATTGTTTTATTTAAATTTATGAGCGGCAAGAAATAGTAAGTGAAGAGAACTGCCGCAGACAGGCCTCTCCTGTACTAAATATTTATTCCAACCAACCGCTTTTTGCGACGCTTTTGCCTTTTCATTTCGCTATTCACGCTGATCTGGCATCGCGCTTGCCCTGCGGCGTGCGTTTTGATATTTAATGCCGTCTGGAAAGTTCATGCCATATGCTACACTTAAAAGAGAAGCAGATTATATTTCGTTCTCCGGTGAAATTAAAATGCAAATATAAGACGACTCATCTCCATTGGCTCCAAAAATACCTTTTCAAATTAGCGGAATGATATTTTCACCTGACTGAAGTTAAGGGCAAGGAAATATGCAATGAAATTTATATTTTTAATGTAAATATTCAATCTAATCTGATTTAAAAGACTTCTTCAAAAACAGCGTTTGCAGTTCATCGCAGCGACTAGTTAGTTGATGAACGTCCGGGATATAATATTGTTGTGCCCCAAAACCACGCAGTTATGAGCCATAAAATTCTATACTCGTGGCCCGGCCGTAAAAATTCCAATTTTCGTTTCCTATCTCGGGTGAGGATTAAGTCTGAGCTGCCATGTGCACTCGATAAATAAACCACTCGCAAAAAACCTCCGCACGCGTAGAAATTTGGAAAAATGCGTCATTTTCAGGTCGAGAGATGTCTTAGACATTTTTCGTTGCATTTCCCTCATTTCGCGCTGAGAAATTTCCTTCATACTCGATTGTAATTACAATAGAATAATAAAAATATATCTACATAATTTAGAATGACAATTTCAGGATCATTGACGTGTATGTTATTGAAGATAATATAATTTTATTGCCCTTCATAAATTTTGAATATTTCACTAGTTTCCTATATAGGTTCTACAGGACAGCGAGCTCAAACTTTTTGTCCATGAATTAATATGACTGGAAGAACCTGAGAATTAAATTTGTAACCATTTTTACATTAATTTCTACCTCGGTTTCCCATGATGTATATATTAAAATTAAATTCTGCGGAATGGCTATTTATTCTTCCTAACAAGTCATTTACAATTGAAATAAAATAATTAAGTTTTTGATCGTATCAAAATGAATACATACAAAAAAATAAAATTTAAATGATTACGTGGGCATAAAAATTTGGGTAAATTGATATCAAATGTAGGAAAAAGTAGGTTCTAAATCGTATGAAGCCAAAATTGTCGTTCATAGAATTTTGCTCAACATATATTGCACGCATGTTGTCTATAAACTTGTCCATTAAAAGGATCAATATTTCCATGATCTTTTATCAATATTGTCTCCAAGCCCTAAAAAATATATCAGCTGATTGGAATATCCAAACGGTAGAAATTGGATTCTCTGCATCTGTACATCTTAATCCTCCTAACAAACCATCTTGACCACTGACGCAAGAGCTGTCAAGACAAAACCATTTTGTGAGAATGATAATACCTTGGAAATGAGCCTTCATCTGCTCCGCGGCTGCAAAAAGCCAGAGCACAACTCGGTCAGCAATGCAGTAAATTTCGCGTATAGAGGAAGCCGGGCTCGTTTCACCGGTCCGCATAAAACTCCTGATCGCAGCACATCGCACATTTCGCGAGCTGTTTAATTAAGTTTGCGGCCAATTCTCGGGTGCAACGGTAGGTCGTAAAATTCGCCGGAGCAGACCGTTTGACAGCTGTTGCCTGTGTTTGCAGCCGAGCGAGCAAATGCACGAATTCATTGCTTATGCAACCGGCTTGCCGCGAGTGTTGCGCGGCTTGCACAACTCGCCACAACTGCAGGCGCCAGCGGAGGTGCTGCGGACGCCTCCAGATTGTGCCACTTGGGCGTGACGCAAAGAGAGAAAATTCATTCTCTCGTTTCACACTTTTTGTCCGGGAAGTAATAAGCCGTAAAAGGAAACGGGAGAAGTCCTGGGACGAGACAGCAAATTCGCGATTTATGACGTAGGGAGCAAGGGATTGCTGCATGCGGTGAACTAAAAGCGTACCCGTGCGTGAACCGTGCTCACGGAAACGTATCCTTCTTTTAAGAACTGTGAGAAACACGTTTTATATACGTATGTTTCTGGCTGCTAGTGAAATGTATTCTGCAAATAATACAACACAAAAAGTCACTTTTAATACTCGTGACATCTCTAAATATCAATGGGTTGTTTTCGTGGCAACTAAATTAAAAAAAATCCCTATTGCTTGGAATGATTTTATTATCTTGCGAGGCACGTTGATGAAAAATCCGGCCACAATAAAGTTCTGATAAATTATTTTCGAGATAGGAATCTTCTGTGGCTGGCGACGGGCAACGTAAGACGCATAAAACGACAGTAAATTGGGCGCATTTGGCGCGGATAAATAGGCGGTACATCCATCAATGGGCCCCGAGACGGCCGGCCGAGAACCGTAAAAAGAAAATGTGCTCAGGAAAAATGGCGAGAGCAGAGCAAGGCCCACCGGGTTTATAGCCAGGCTTGAAAAGCTCTTGTAAATAAAATTTATTAATTCAATGAGAAGAGAGACGTGCAGCCGTACCGGAATAAAAATATTTACAGCCGCCCGAAAGAGTTAAATCCGCGTCGAGAGAGCGAATCGGAGGCCCTCCCAATGCCATTTAATTCCGCGAATGGCCTTTTCTTTTATGGTGCCCGAAAATAAACTGGAAATTCAATTAGCGTAAAACAACAAAATACCGCCTCCATCTTAATGGAAGATATCGTGATGGGCTTATATATTTCAGGCCCTAGTTGAGCCCTTTCAATTTTTATCTGCGCATTGGCGGGCTTTTTGCTCCTCTCTTCAATGGAATACTTTATTGTTGTTCCTTCTCTCTCCTGCCACGACCAACAAGAAAATCCTGTTGAACCGTGACGACTATGACAACACCACTGCGTTGCTTTTAAAAATTGAAATATCTAACTTGGCTTTACTTTGATAAAGTATCGTTGTTTGCCAGAAATGTTGCTCAATCCCCACCTTTCTTATGTTCTTGACAAATTTTGTGTTTATATATAATGTTGACGTGTTACTTACATAAGAGATAAACGATTACATATTATAACGCATCAGTGATTCAGGTGGGTAGAAATGAGATCATGGACTTTTCTTCGTTTTTTCACTTTCTCTAAATGTCATCTTTTTTATTTTTCGACCAATTTCGGCTGACTGCTGCATGACTGCTGCAGCCCTATTCCAAGATGATATTGTGAAATAACAAAAATAAGTACAAGTTATGTTTACTTTTATTTATTTCTGTAATATTCTCTTGTCATGAAGTAGATCTGCAGCAGCCAGTCGAAATGGTCGCAAAATTTAAAGACGATCTTTTAACAACAGGAAAAAATGTTCCTGTTTTTTTTACTTGTTTGTAATCCTCATGCATCCTTCATTCGTCCCTTTCAATTGAAGGTTTATGAGAAGGTTCAAAGTCCATCCTAATTTCTCTTGGACAAGAGGTCGAATTATATATTGCAAATCATTTAAAATTTCAGGTGCATCTCAAATATTTTTGGGGCATTAGGAATGAATTGAGGGGTGGGGCAGTTCTAGTGCCAACCTTTTTAACACGTTAAAATAAAAAATGTAAATACTTCAAAAATTGCAATCGAAAATCATTGCTCGTTTTGCTGGTCTCGCAAACCTGGACTCTGGGCCCTGAAACACGCGGAGAGCATTATGACAATATGTAACGGCCAGGCATACTGAGCAGGCGGCGGAGATAAATGCCGGAGAGAGGAGGCTTCATCTAGGTGATCTCTCCTGAGGGTCGTTATAAGCAGCAGCGTGTGTTGCGGCGGCGGTTGCAGCTAAAAGTTTTCGGCTGCTGCCACTACTGATACTTATTCTTCTTTATAGCAAGCAGACATTAGGGGCATCTGTTGTCGTGGCCCGTTTCAGGGTTCGTTCCGTGCACGGCCGCCGACACGCCGCCTGCCTCCCTAATGCCGCCGCCGCCGCTTTATAAATTTACCCTCCCAACTCACGTGCGAGGGCGGCTGGGTGGAGCGGCAGATTTGCTAGCCAGCCGCCCCCGAGGCTTGTTTGCGATTCGCCCTTTGCTTGTCTTAAATGGGATTAGTCATGTAAAACATCGACTGCGGCGAGAAGTAACAGGGTCCTTTAGGCCGCAACACGCGCGCACCGGTCGCCAGCTTCTCTCTCTCTCTCTCTCTCTCTCTCTCTCTCTCTCTCTCTCTCTCTCTCTCTCTCTCTCTCTCTCTCTCTCTCTCTCTCTCTCGCTCTCTTCCTCGTCCAAGTCGCACAGGAGCGCTCCAAATTGCACACACCACAACAGCATAATGAGGTCGTTCTATTAAATAACTGCAATGAAAAAGAAATTCAATTCCTAAAAAAATATTAATAAAATAAAATAAAATTAATAAATCAATCAATAAATGAAAGTGATGAATATAGTCAACACAGAGTTTATTGGGACAACCGGGACAACAAAACCCACTAGAAGAAACAAAATCAAATTTAATTCACTTCTTCTATTAAATACATTGACATTAAGTTTTTCTCTAGTTTATGGTTATGTTTCATTAAATATATCAATTGATAAAAGATCATCCATTTTCTTTCTTTTCGTATGATGTAAATGTGTAAAAATCCTTTGGCAAAACTGTATTAGTAATAAATACTATATTATAAATATACCGAATGTTGTGTTTTGTTATTTGCAAAACATCCTCACGAGGTATGTATGTGAAGTGGCTGATAAGCGAAAATTGCATATTTAAGTTCAAAACTCATAAATAACATTTTATGTAAATATTTCCCTGATTATTTAAAATGTTTTGCTACAATACAGCACTAAGTCGATTTGTGGGGCAGGTCGCTGGTGCACCGAATGCGACTCCTGGCCCCTTTGTCAGTTAAACAGTGCCTGAATGAGCAGTGCTTCTAAATCATGACATGTGCAACCGTCTCTGGAAAAATCTGCCGATGAATCTGTATATGCAAACGAGAATTCTAGTGCTTTCAAACAAAAAATTACCTGAATGTTTTTCTCAAAATACTACTTACTGATTTTTCTCTCTGTTTCAAAATATGTTTTGTTGCTTATTTTTTGATGTGGGGATTTATGGGGTAAACTTTCCTTGCTGTTTTCCAAAAAATTAAAATTTTGAATATAAAAAAATTCTGAGAGTACATATTCTTACGATGCATGGTCAAAGTTGTAAAATTCTTCTTCTTTGGACTCAAAACTTGACTTGATAAAAGGCAACCTAACGTTTTCCACTCTTTCCCCTCTAAACAGTCATTTATCATCCCAAAGCTCCTGAAGGCTTCTTTTGTCGCCCCCTTTTCTCCTGCGAGTGCAAATCTGGACTTAACAATTTGAATTTTGAATGCCAACGCAAAGTCTGTCTTCTTTAAAGCCCCTGAAGTTCGCATTGAATCTGTGTGCAATTGTGCAACGGATGGCAACAATTTGAAAAGCCCAAAGAGTAAAAAAGCAGCCTTTCTGCTTATATGGCTACGCTCGTTCGTGACTGCGGACCAATAGGAGCAACCAAGGGCTCTCGCAGAAGCAAAGGAACTGCGATGTTGAGTGCGTTATCGTACTGGCTTTTGTGTGTGACCTCACTGCCTGCTAACAATAAGCAGTGCTTTCTCTTTGAAACGCTGCCCCTTTCTAATGCCACGACGCTACGATAAAAAGCTCTCTGGATTATTTGCATATTTTTGCAACCGGATTTCGATTTCATCGACTCTTTTTACGACCTTTATTTCTAGAATATGAGCGTCGTAAAAATACTATCGGTCTATTCACCACTTTGACGCTAGTATACATTCGCCGGAATTTAATTAAAGAAAAATTCGTCGCTCTTCTCGAAAACAGATCTCACTCGGAAAGAGGAAAAAGCAAGCTCGAGCTTGCTTAGGTGCGCAATTCGAGGCACGCTGGCGCTGAAGCTGACGCTGCGGTGGCTTTTTTTATTTTTGCGCGAAAATTTGCCCTCAGCCTCGACTGCCGGGCACACAAATCCCGACGCTCGTTTATCATACGCGTATTCTAGCTGCCACATTCCGTATTCTCGCCTGCTTTTTGACGAAAATAAACAACAAGCTTGACTTTCGTGAGGGAGCTGCCCCGCAGCCTATACCTTCAAAAGTTGTTTATTTTACATTTTGAAATGTTACTGGCGCAAGCAGAAAAATTAATGGGTACAATTTTCCCCTAATATCTCTCTCCTGAAATATTTTACTCCTCAATTTTTATTTTGCTTCTGAAAAAGACCAAACAAGTTTGAAAAGAGACCAGAATATGCACCAATAATTTATTCTTTTAGGTTATATTACTATTTTGCTACTTTTTGTTTTGATTTTTCATTTAGATATTATGTGAACTTGCAAACTTATAAAAGTTAAAAAAACATTGAAGTAAACATTTATGTAAAAAAAAAACAAAATGACAAGATTTTGCTGTAAACGTGTCTTCCAAATTTTTTGTCCCTCGTCTTGTCTGTTATTATGCTCTGTGGAACAAAAAAGCGTTTCATCATGGATCGTGTCTCTCGCGGCGAGCTGACAAAAGCAAAGGCCGTCACCACACAGGTTAGCCAGAACAAAGGTCAGAGGCGCAATAATCTGCCTAGTCGAGAGATAATTTTCTTTACAACGCGCTCATCAAAATTTATCTGCGGGCGGTGCAAAAAATTGTAAGCTACGGCCTATGTGGGCAAAGTTTAAAAACAGCCCTCGGCTGCCAGCCAGCGTGGCGTGTGCGTGGCTTTTGTTATGCCATACCTATACTCCCCTATACATACCGCCTGCGCTCACTCGCACATGGGATGAACGCGCCAGAGAGATGAAAGCGGCTTTGCAATTTGATGCTGGTTGCTGCTGGTAATGTAGAAATTTTTGTCTCTCTCAAAGATTTTTTATCGCCTCTGACACACGGCAATTATAATCTTTTGCACGCATGAAAATTTTTGTCACCTTCATTTCCCCTTTTAGATGCACCCATTGAGTTTTCATCCTTTAGAATTCGATGACCAGCATGTTTTGCTCTTGTGAAATTCAACACATTTGGGCGCATTCTTAACGCGACCCAAAGTTGATGACCAACTTAAAGAAAAACAGGCCTGGTTAGATTAATTCATGTTTTTGCTTAAAAGGGAATTCTATAGGATTAAGAAGCTTTTAGCTTAAAATAAAAAAATCTGAGGTTGGATCCAAAAAAAGTTATATTTTTTTCTCAAAACAACTTTTATTAAAAAAAGCTGCAGCTAAGGTCATGATCTACAACTTTGAGCACTCTTTCTCTAAAATTCATGCAAAATAAAATAACATAGTGCAAACTTGTGCTGACGGAGAAGTTGGAACAAAAAATCTGGAGCAATTCAACAATAATAAAAAGCTCTCTTGCGCACTCTCTCCGATAGCAGACTGTTGCTCTCGCCCTCGCCATCCCAAAAAGTTGTGTCGGCTGGCCTGGTATATTTTCTTTCTGCTTCCTTCTTACTTTCGTTCGTCTCATCCGATAACGCTGGCAAAAAGTACTATCAGAGTGTATTATTAGGAGGGATGCGAGAGCAAAAAGTTGGCTGGCGCGGGTAAATTGCCAGTCGAGTGCGAGTTTCATGCAAGAAAGTGTGCGTCGTTCTCTCCACTGTCACTGCTGCGTTTCGGGGCTTACTCGCAGACAAATTTATCCCCTTTTAAGCCCTTTTTATGCAAATGTGCTCTTTAAATTATTTATGGCCACTGCGCCGCGTCGACGAGTGAGCCGCCGACTTGCAGAACAAATAAAATGCGCATTTAGTTAGCACCAAATTTGAATATTTTTCTCGATTTACTTTACGAAACAGCAGCCTTGCCTCGTTTCCCGTAGAATTAAAATTATAGCTGTTTTTAACTGCCATAGCAGCAAAACACAAATAATAACAGATGTTCTGAGAAGAGGCCCCTGCAAGGTAATTTAATTTAGAAATAAATATTTATTTTAAACAAATCTTATGCTGTGCTCGCCCAAATTGTCCCTTGATGAGCTGGAAATCAAAGCTGATCACATTTTGATGCTTTTTGTTTGTGTAGGCAGTGCTGGGCGTTGTTTCCAAGCCACTACCTTTGACGGTCGGCAGCAAAATCTAGGTAAATCGTAATGAACTCCAGTCGAGTGTGTGCTGACGATCTTTTGGCCGTGCTGCATTATTTATAAGGGAAAGTGAGCCCACCGGCAAGTCTCAAGAGCAATCAGATTGCGATCCCTGCGCTGCGTGGCCTCTGCTTCCCACTCCGACATGATGGACAAGAAGAAGTTGCCGCTGCACTGCCGCCAGCTAATGGACAAACACCGAGTGTACACACGTCATTATTCGACGACGTACGCAACCCAATTTGTGAGACACGGCCCTTGAGCCTTTCTCCACCCAAGAGACATAGAAATTGGAGCTATTGTCCAAACGAGATAAAACTATACTCGATCAAATTGTCTGATTGGTATTGCATTCTCATTTATTTGGTCCAGTAGGGTAAACCCCAAAAGAAGATAGGTTTAAGAGGTTAAGTGTTGAAAATTTTGACACAATATTAATGTTTATTTTTATAGATTAAAAATTGGTATGAAAACTTTACACGTGCCTCTTCATCCTCACATTTAGAAGGGTAAAGTAAAAACTGTTTCGTTGTAATATCCCTATGTATCATAGTATAAAATAAATTTTCGCAGTTAATAATGGAATGGATAGGTGATTAAATTGATTGGAAGGCAACAATGAGACTCTTAACTTAGTACTTATGTAATGATTAATAAACTATTGAAATAGCTGATATAAAATAGTAGAATAGCTGCTCAGTCAATTTGCACAGACTTTGAATCATTACCACTTTGCTTGCGAAAGGACAAGAATCCCAAGTTTGAAAAAGCACAATTCGCAGACTTTGAAAGCTTCAAATAATGCGCATGTTTAATTGTAACTAGACAATTTCTAGGAGTTCTATACAAACAAAGAAAGCTTTCAAGCAAGGAAAATCGAGTGAATCAAAAGTTCTTTAATCCGTATGGAGGTCCTTCTACGGCACGAAAGTTGAAAAACAATATGAAGATGAAAAATTTCAACCCATTGATATTTGCATGAACTTCCTTGGATTTTAGAATGTGAAATTTGTGTTGCGATGGCTAAAATTCAGATGTAAAATCTAGTTGTATGTCATCTGCTGGTTCTTAAAAAAGGTTACACAAAATTGCTATAGTATAGTATGAAATGAGGTATAGTTGCGGGGTGGCCGGGTAGGAAAAAAGAATGAACTGCTCCGTTTGACTGCTAGAGATAAACTAACTTTATTTCACACTCCACTCTCTCTGCGTGTACAACATACATGAAATACCTGAGTGAATATTTGGGATATAACATAGTATAGTTCTCCTCTCTGTATTTCTCCCCTATTAAAAACTGTTAAAAAACGAACATCTGAACATACGATTATCATTAACACACTCACACATACAGAAAAAATTGTGTTTCCTCATTTTTTCAACGCACACATTAATTGTTTCATCTTGTTCTGCACGTGAAATTACAGAGCCGAGATGAAGCAATAAGAAAATGGCGAGAGTGCTGAAATAACAATTGAAGAGGAGATAAAACTGCGTCGCCGGCAGACAATAACACTTTGTGTAGTGCGCGCGATAAGGACTCGCGCTGCTTGCCGGCTTGCGATTTCCATCCGCCGCGCAATTAATCCACGCAGTGCAAAAAGCGCTAACGAGGCGCCGCCATGTGGCCGCGACTCTCTCGTCTTGTTCCTTTG
Source organism: Cloeon dipterum (assembly GCF_949628265.1). NCBI lineage: Eukaryota > Metazoa > Arthropoda > Insecta > Ephemeroptera > Baetidae > Cloeon > Cloeon dipterum. The sequence goes on along the minus strand of NC_088787.1, from coordinate 28,866,321 downwards.
ACGACTTCATAAAATAATTAGCCCGCACTGGTGCAAATAACAGCACTTTGTCACTATCTTTCGGATGCACTCGTGTCCCCACACGCGCCGAATGGGGTCAGCACATGTAATTAGAATTTGCATTCACCTCCGGCGGCCAACAGACACACAGTCGAGCTCACGATTTGTGGCCGCGCCAACCTTGCAAATGGCACCGACCGCGTTTATCACCGCCGCGCTGCAATTATCTCGGCGCATCAGCCCCGGCAGACATCGGCAAAAAAGACGCCGACACGTATGTGTAATTATGTTTCTCGCGAAATTAACGATTGGAATTCTGCTGCTCGACGACGATTATTAAAGGCATGCTCCACTATTTGTGGCCATTTAAACTGCTCGCTGCGGCCGACAATGCAATTTCACTCGGGATAGCGCTGCACAAGCTTGAAATTCTCCCTCTGAGCGCTTGCAGTTTATACATCCCTCCGACACATTCAATTACGAACCAACAAGATATTTGTACTTAATTTCTTATTTTTTTCTTCTTATAGAAACCCTCGGTTTATCATCTATTAAATTTGCTTGGGGAAAATATTTGCTTCAATTTCAGACCAAAGTTGCCTTGTATAAGATTTTAAACAGTGTGATATTTAATCTTTTAAACTCGGACAAGTGATAAAAACATGATGCAGTCAGTCATTTCCAACGGCCTATGATTTGGAATCCAATGTAGTCAATTCAGTGGTTATGTATTTTGTGTTGCGGGAAATCTAGTTGAGGGTAAAGAACTGCTGAGGAGGTTTTATGGGACCAAATAGCTGCTGTCCAGAAAGAGAACTTTTTAGATTAAATTTGTCACATGATACTGTAAGTCGTACAGCCGCCCACTCGAATCTAATTTATGCACAGTAATATTGAGTCTCACAATTAGTCAACAAATTGAGACGTATAAATAAAACAACGACCTTTTATCCAACGAGGAATATCCAAATTTTTCTTCTATAAATTTGTATACCTATCGAAAGCAAAAAATACTAATTTCGCCTGAGAAAGGATATCACTAATTTTGATAAACAAAGGGAGAAAGAAACTGCGCCGCAGAGCAGCCATTCAGTGCAGGTTGTATATCGTTTTACTCTTCAACTACATGAAAGAATTTATTTAAAAATTTGTGTGTCAGAGGAAATTTAATGCAGCTTCCTCTTTAATTTATTCTAACAAGTATGACAGCTTCGTGTGCTTCTGCCTTTAATTTAATTTAATTTTTATTTGTATTACACAGCGGTACACAAATCGAAGCTCCTCCATTTTTCTCTTCATTGGCATCTATTAAGAACTATTTAAAATTATTTTCAAAAAAAGCGCACCAACACCTAGTTCGTTTATTCCTCAGTTTCCACTTTCTTATAATTGTCAATAAATAAGCTTGAAAAAATGGTTTTGACAGGAATGAGAATTGCTGATGAATAACAATAAACTGGATTGCGTCGCAGTATAATGCCTGAGATACTCGTCTCAATATTCGTGCAGATATTAAAAGCAAACTCCGTTCACAATTTTAATATGTTCCATTAGTATACAATTTCGATTCCACGTAGGCAGATCTTTGTTATTTTTGTTTGGAGAAGAGAGCGATAGAAGGGAAGAGAGTAGGCTGAGTATATTTATCTGGCGCTGGATGGATCCCCTTTCCTTTTTTTCTTTTCCATGAGCTATTTTCATTCTGAGTTATTACATTTTAATATAATGTGACGTGTATTTTTCTCCATCTCCTCCTTTCTCTCGTTCCTCTTTGTATGAAATTCAAACACTTCTTTATTTCAAGCAAAAGAAGTTGAAAAAAACGAGCCAGCCATGCAGCTCCTCTCACAGAAAACGCGCGCTCTCTCTCTCTCTCTCTCTCTCTCTCTCTCTCTCTCTCTCTCTCTCTCTCTCCTCCGCTCTTTCAGAAACATTTCTATCAAACTTTTGAAAATTGCGATAAGGAGCAAGCGCACGCGGAATTCCGGCCTTGTTCTCCGGCTTGCCATTATTTCCCCGGAAACTTTTGTTACGCTGATTGGACTTGGCAATTCTGCCGACGAACGCACAGACTCTGACTTTGTGTCCTTCTCGTGGTGAATGTGCAGCTTTTTGTTGCTGATTAAAAGCCGATCATCAACAGCTCGCAATTTAGAACGTGCTCCGTGGAATTAGTGCATAATCACGCTCACTCTACTGAGCCATAAATCTCGCCGCTGTAGTGAGTTTGCGTGAGTCGATTTGAATCGCAGTTGAAGCAGGCGCAAAGTTCGTGATTTTGTTGCATAAATAAATTCCACCTTCAAGCGGAAAGTTTATCGCTGCTGCATCAAGTGAAACGCAGTTTAACATTACTTTTAGATTGCGTTTTCCGCGGCCTGCTAGAAACTGATTCTTCGAGATTACTGCTCAATCCAATCAACTTACAGCCCCAAGGCTGAAAATTAAAATTTGCATTTAAATTTTCTGTGGCTTTTTAAATTTTTGCATAGTGGGATTGAAAACAGTTCGCACTAGAGAAGAAACGACAAAAACCAAAATAGATAACAACGGTTAAAACTAGTAAAGATAATTTGTAGAATTGGTTTGGCTCTAAATGATGCTGGTCCGTGATAAAAATAAAAATTGAACGTCCGAATATTATTTAAAAAAAATATACACACGCACTTAATAACATAGAGGGTAGGCATTCTCAAGAAAAAACCACAAACTAATATAAGAAAAAATATGCTATTCATTAAATTTTTAACAAACCCCATTCAACCACTAAAATCAAAATGTTTTAAACCTAGGTAGAGGCCCTACCACCCACAATGCAAAATTAAAAAAAATCGTATGTTATATATGTTCGGCATGTCTATGTGTGTTTGCCCAACGGCGTGATAGCTTAATCCAATTATCTGTGGAGCCAGACAAGGCGGCGTAGGTTCTGAATGACGAGCCAGCCGCAACGAGCGAGCAGATATTTGTTCTGTGGTCCCATTATCTCAGCAGGCCCGGCGACCCCGAAAGCGCTTCAAGATGTCACGAAGATTTCCTGCTCTCCGCTGCTTGACCGCCTGCCTAATGGCCGATGAACCCCTATTATGAATCATAATAAGCCGGGATTTTGGCTCGAGAGGACTGGGGCATTTCCCTTCTGTTATTATTGCCCGAGCCGGGCGTTAACTCAGCTGGCCGCAAATTCGTTTAAACGCGCAAAAGTTTTAATGGAGTTCGAGTTGTTTTGTAATGAACAACATTTACAAGCATGCAGTTTCGCAAATTGTTTGTGTGGAAAAATTAAACACTGTGCTTATACAAACACGACAAACACAAATTCGTGAAATTAACTTAAACCCATCCTAATTTATCTGCCAGACAGAGAGGCACTAGCTATAATTTTTGCGAAGCAATTATACCAAAGCTTAAGTTTAATTAAATAAATTCATGCAAGTGCTTAGCACGCCTTGTCGTCCGCACAGTCGGAATTAATTTGCAGGCGAGCATGTGCGAAGGTGCTTTTCTTGTTTTCACACTTCGTTAGGAACGGGAGCAAAGTGCTCTCTGGACTCGGGCAGGCTGGCACGCAAACAATCCTATTTACTACACTTTGCTCACGGTATGTGTGCACTCACAAGTACATGTACATACACTAAAACTATGATACTTTGCCGCCGACTGAGCTCGCTTATTTGCACACTGGGACTGGCCTGCCGAATACACGCAGTATATATGCAAATCTAGCCGCCGAGAGACATTTCTAAACAAAACAATGCTAAATAAAATCATGGCTGGCAGAGTAGATTTATCTATGTTAATTTTCTTTCTTATTAAAATAAAAAATGGATATTTCAATTCATAAGAGATGGCAAAGGTCCAAAATGAAAAATATTTAGGAAAAAGATGTTCGGAATGATTTTACACCATCCAGTTTTGAAATAAATTTAAATTAAACTTTGATTCGGTACCTCTATTCAAAGTGTTAGAATGAATATATTATGTTGAAAATAACGTTTTTAATGTTTGTATGGTTAATATCTTGAAAAAGACATACTTTGTAAACTCCAAGTGTTACAGATGGCAGAAGGTTTCAGTCTTCATTGCAGTTTGCTTAGCGCAGTTTTTTTTGTCTACAGAAAACTTAGAAACAGTTTAATTTGCATGCAGTGAATAAAATGTTGAGTGAAGGTATGAAAAGGAGAAGGAAAAGCTCTCTGTGCAGCCTTATACTCGCTTCAATGAAATTACGCCTTGAACATGGAGCCAGGAGAAATTGGCCAAGAAGAAACCTCTGCAGGCGGCTGGAAGTGCCTCAAGAGAGGGGATCGTTATTGCAAAAGTCCTTTTCCAACCAGCAGAGTGCACATTTCGCTGGCTATTGTTCCGTGAGACCTATAACACCCCCGCGCACCCTGCTGCTCTAGCGCGGTTATTGGTGATTTAACTATCGTGTGTAGCAGATGGGACATTACAGAGATTGCAATCGGCGCGCGTCTATTGCCCCTTTTGCTAGCAGGCCATTAGAAACACAGCTTTTTTATTCCTCTTTGTGTGCTGGCACATATCTTTTTCCCTTGCAACCCTTTTTCCTCGCACTAACAGGTGCATCTTCTCTCTCGGCACGGCGACACCGCTGCAAACGGTGATTCATTGGGTTTTAAGAGTGCGCCACTAAAGCCGGTGCGATATTTCCCCGTCACCTTTAAGCCCCTTCTGAATGGGACCGCTGCACTTTAAAATATAGGATGCACAGTGCTCTTCCACTTCACTTCTGCCACTTCTTTGAGAGAATTCTTCAAATTCATTCCTCATTGAAGCGCACTTCGAGTTCTGGTAAACCTATTCATCGGTAATTAGAAATAAAGTCTTCCTATTGCTTCCGTCGGCATAAAAGTTAAATCTTATTAGAAACGCAATAAAACTCAACTTTTCTCAAGTCTCTTATCTGAGAAGGTGTTATAACAGAATCAATTTAGAAACGGAAGTGTCATGAGCGGAATGAGAACTTTGCCAAATCTAGGTCGGCAACTTGGGTGGAGGCAGCGGCTGTAAAAAGGAAATAAAAGTGTCGTCGGCCTGTGCTAGTAATTAGTGTGAGCAGGCACGAGTGCAAGTGATAGCCTAGTCCAGCTCGTATACCCCGATCCCGACGTCTCAGCGACCAGAGCTGCTGCAAACGTAGCCAGCTTATTTAAATTCAGCCACAACCACGCGCATTTTGCCAGCAGCTCGAGACGCCAGCACCTCTCTCTGATGACGATAATGAGAAAACCACACTCTACAAGGCGCGCTGCCGTGCTGCAAAGTTTGCCCTCCGTGCCAAAGGTGCCAAACGCACACCAGGCAATTTGCTTTGACTCTTGCCAAAGGCGCATAACACACAGAATTTGCACTTCTCGAGCTGTCGATGACGTTAATGGGTGCAGTTAACATCGTATTGGATCAATTAGTGATTTTTATTTACTACAAGGTGAGCTAATTAAATAGTTTGCGAGTAATTTGCTAAACAAACAAAAAATGTTATAAACAAGCATGTGAAATATAAATTAATTAATCTCTCTCAGTCATCTGTTTCATTCCACTGAACACGGTGACATTATAACAATTACGTTGATAGTGAAATTGGGCGATTCTATTAAGTAATATAAGTACTATAACTTGCTTAAACTCTTAATGTAAGCATTAGAAAATGTAGCTATGTTACTCTTATAAAACTCGAAATATAATACATCATTTAAAATCACAGATATTTTACAGCATTATCGAAGCTGGGAATTCATTTTAAATGCGAAAATCAGGAATTCTACTTTCCCTACAATTTTGTATTTTGAACAAGAGTAATATTAATTAATTAGTTTAACAAACACAAATAGATTTAATTAACTAACAATCTATGAAAAGCAGTTTGATGTGGTTTTCGCACCTATCCACCTTTCCAGCGGCTTTTGGGTTTGATGCCGTCTGACATTTCGATAATTAGAACTCACAATCAGTGCGGGGAAGCAAAAAGATGGGCACATTGGGCCCAAGCTCCTCTGCGGCAACACGGGCCCCATGATATCCACTCGGCGGTGTTATTGGGACCCGGGGAACTCATACATATATATAAAAGCAGGGGTTCAAAAAAACATTTATTTCATAAGTACAAGTTGCGTTAAAATGTATCGTTTATTTAACATGCAATGCTATATATAAAATTTATAATGTAAGCATCGCGGTGCCCTCAATCATCCTTTGTTTTCCCATTAAATTACGCTTCAAAAGATAGGACGGAAGCATCTCCATTAAAACATGATATTCTTTTGCTTTTCATCCCCAACAAACATGTTTATCTTAACTGCAGTGGAAATTATTAACCCAGTTTGCTGGAAAACAGCGATGCGTTTGCATCATCATGGTGCAGGGAGCAGGGAGCATGTGAACCACGTTTGTGGTACATCGAGTGAGAAAAATTCTTGCTTGCTAGCGGAGAAATATCGCAATTATAATAATAATATTTTGCAGTGAAGTACCTAGATGCGTTATTGCGTTGTGACGTCCTGTAAAAAATTTGCTTCCTGCATTCGTGGAATGAGAAGTTCCGGGGTAAAAAAAGGAAACACGATAGTCGTCACGTCTGAAAGTCGCAACTTTGGAGCAGAGGAAAAAGAGGGCAGCGAACGCAGATGTTCTTAATGCAGCGGTGCTCATTTTGTGCGAATCCAGCGTGTCGAGAGAGAGAGAGAGAGAGAGAGAGAGAGAGAGAGAGAGAGAGAGAGAGAGAGAGAGAGCCGAGCATGTACTACTTTTCTTGAATTATTTGATGGACAGAGAGCGCAAATAAGGGCTGCTGCCTCTAGCTGGCTGCTTCAAAAGAATTTTCCGCTTCTTGCCGACGCAAAAGCACAAAAGCAGCCCGAGAAGCAAGTGTGCAAAAGCTTTTCAATTTGCCGAGAACAAAAAGCCACGCGTCTGAAATATGCATGCGTCCGCTTGAAAAGATTAAAATGCAGCCCATTTGTTTTCGCCTTTCCGCACGCTCAATGCTGACTATTTATTCTGGAGCCAGTATTTGCACGAGAACGAATTAATGTTTTGTGCCTCGTCCCTTCTGCTTGCATGACCGCCAGGCGACTGAGCTCTACGTCTTGAAATGAATGACGGATGTCCTTCAGAAAATAAATTAAATGCTCTCTTCATTTCAATGTAAACTTTCTTTCTATCAGAACAAAGCGAGCAATAAAGAAAAATGTAGAAGCACAAGAAATAAAACAATTACTAGCATCTTTGGACGGATATTAAAAAAAAATTGCAGGGCATGATCTCATCTAAATCTAAAGACATAGAAATCAAGTATAAACATGTCATATCATCAAAAAATCAACTATTTGACAGAAAAATTCATGCACCTAATATAATAATTGTGCTGCAAAACCAATTGAATATTTTCAACTTGCAACATTTAAGTGCTTGACTTAACAACAACAATCATTGTTCTGATTTTCTGACCAACGTGTAGTTGCGGATTCCGTTTACAACTAACATTGATGTATTGTTCCTTACACGCCTGCCTGGAGTACACAGAGAGACTGTAAACACATTGTTGTTTGCAAAGCGAGATTGCTAATTACGTAATTTCAAGTCCAACAGGGTCGTTGTAGTCCACTTGAATCGAGACTTGATATAGCGACCATGTGTATAGATTAATCCTTCGGGTAGTTTATTTAGCATAGTAACTGGCTGGAATGGAGATCAGTCATGCAGCTCTCGTGTGCACAGCACAACCAACAGATGCAACGAATTCAAATCAATTGAGCACGGTCGCAAGTTGCAAAAATTAGCAGGACGCGCGCACTAAAATTTGAATGACGGATATTGAGTTTCAAAGCACTCTTTAATTTTTTTTGTATGAATCGAATCACGGGCATATTTCATGTGTTTTGGAGCGAGATACAGACACTCTTCACGCAAAAACACTTGGCAGTTCGTACTTTGCAAATCCAATTAGTTCGGAAATGATGACGTGAACAAATCGAGCAATCCGATTGCGAAGCAGTTGCTGCGTGAAAATCAGTCATGCAAATAAATCAGTTATTTCTGCAATCCGCTTTTGCAGCCGAATTGTGAAGAGTTGAGAGCTTCTTTGTATATGAATTCTAAGAAGTCTACAAATGAAATAGAGACACGTGCGAGGTTTCATGTTTTGATATATGTTTGTGCGTCTCGTACTGCGTAAATTTCAACTTAAATAATTGTTTCTTGAGGCTGTGTGCGCTGTAGGCAGTAGGTAGATGGAGATTGTTGATGTTTTGACGAAAACCAAGATTGTTTCCATCAAGTTGGCCTACATTCTACTGGATTGCAACCTACGTCTAAAACTAAAATGCAAAAATATTTTGAGTAACAATGTTATTTACCACACATATCAGGTCTGCTATACTAAATGCCTTACAACCATTATTTTCTTCTTTTCAATAATTGTTTACTCCAATTATTAGGGTTGGCAACCGGCACGGCACAGCAGTAGCGCACGTTGTTTACATTTTTAGTGTGCAGATGAGCTAATTAAATTATTTCGACATAGAGATTTCGAGAGTTATTCCAAACTATCCTTGCCTTCAAATTTATTTTTTTATGTGAAATATTCACTTAAATGGTCCTCACTTTCTTACATCTTATTCGAGGAAAGGCATGAAGATGTGACAGACGGAGTGACGTCATTTAGTCTGAGCGAGGGAATGATAGCGTACTTTAATAAATTATAATACAGGCGCTCAAAGGATATTGGCAGCCATAAGTTTTAAGTACTCGACCAGCTGTGGTCGTGGACGATTTTTTTATGAAATTTAACGTCGATGGCCGAGCTTTGCTGATGCAAACACGCGGACATGATCATATTGGCAGCAGCACGCCTCTCTCTCTCTCTCTCTCTCTCTCTCTCTCTCTCTCTCTCTCTCTCTCTCTCTCTCTCTCTCTCTCTCTCTCTCTCTCTCTCTCTCTCTCCTTGTCTCGAGGCTTTTCTTACATATTGGTGGCACGTGCTGATGAGGGACAGAATAAGGAGAAGCTCGCACAGCCACTTTGTAGCTGTGGAACAAGGTGGAGCAAGTTTCGCAATTAAAAACTAGATTAGAGAATTAATGATGTGCTCAAAAAGCCTTCAAAGTGGGGGCGAAAGCTCTGGGCACGGAGAAAGGATTTAGAAGGCGTGTCGAGTCGAGAGAGAAACTGAACGAAAAGAGAAAGCCTAATGCGGCTCGATCAAGACGACGGGATTACAATGCCTAATGCCCGTCTAATGAGCGTTTTAGTTTATCGCATTCACGAACTTGAACAAGAATGCACTTTTGTAAACAACTCGGTGAAAGGGCTGGAGAGACGCAGGAAAACATCATCATAGCAGGAAAATGCAGTGGTACAGGCCGGCGATATCTCACGCACACACGTCCGTGCTGATGAAAGATGAAACTGCCCCCATAACAATTTCCGAGAGCACCAATCTTTTATCGAGTGGAGCGAGAGAAAAGGCGGCCTGGTCGTTTCATTTGCTGCAAACTGCTCATTGCTGAGACCGACCGGCCGGGCTGGTGGTGCTACGCCGCCGAAGTGAAAACCCATCGGGGAATATTTTTCCGCAGTTTGGGAGGCGACAACGCACGCTGCACACAAGAAGGCTCACAAGTGACTCAGCAGCATTTAGGCCGGCCGGGCAAGGGTGGAATGGGGGGCTGGAACGCCTAGCTGACACCGCCTCAATTATATTCAGATGCTGTATGATTTATCACCCTGCTGGCGTGCATTCCAACACCTTTTTTGCTCACGCACTCCATTTTAAATGCAGATGCCGTCTCTCCGTCTGTGTCTTATCGCCCGCACCACGCCCGACCGATAAAAAAAAACTAACGAGACGAAACTTGCTTGCCTCCACCTTGTAAATCAACTGGTCGTGCGCTGATTTCATTTTTCTCCAACACAACTGGTTTTTCTTATTGCCTTGCAAATGTGTGCATTCTTATCTTTTCGCAGCTGGAATTTCTTCATCAAGCAACCGCAAAATTATCTCTGCTAAAGGAAAATAGCCCTGGATTTTACTTTTAATTGAAGAGTCTCTGTGCAATTTTGACTCTTCGCTGCTGAATTTTTACAAAAGAGAATCCTGGACTTTCGATTTTGTTGCGAGGCAAAACTCTTCAGAGCCTCTCTTTGCTGCCATTCACTCAGGCACACGGATGGTATTATTGCGAACCAAAAATGCTAAAAAGCAAATATTTGCCTGCACCACGATATTAAATCTGACAGAAGCAGCGGCGTCCTATTTATTTGCCCTGTGTGCCTTTTCCTTTGATGATTTACGTCATCAAACAAGCACACAATAAAATTTGTATTTGCTCGGTGCAAAATCGCGAGCAGAAGAGGAAAAGTTGCAAGCAGCAGGGACGGTCTGATTCAGCACTTTTTATTTCCGTGTCCTCGTGAACACGCACTGGGGACATTTGCGAAATTAAAAATCGATCGAAATCGGCGGCCGAGGACGTTGCGCTGCATTTAAATTCGCGAAAATCAACCCCGGGGGGTGGCACAGTGACCCTGGTGAGTGCTTTTGTGTTTCCTCGTCGCCGCAGAAGAATGAGACGGAATTCCGAGCACGTCTCCATCTTTATTATGCAAAGCGAGGCAAACAAAAATTGTTGCTTCGGGAGGTGCACGCGTCATTGAAAATCCATTCCCCATTCCCCTCCTCGCCATCTTGGGCGTGTTTGCATAAATTCCACAGGCAATAAAAACTTTTTGCGTCTCTCGATAAACTTGTCATTCAGCAGGCGAAATAAATTCAGACGGAGATAGGAGAATATAAAAAACAGTGGACAAATTTATTGCTCGTCAGCTCGGCGGCGGTCGCGTGGTTGTGTGTTGTCGGCGAATTTGTTGCCGCCGCAATAGCGCGCCCTCGCTGTTTATTTGCTCGCGGATTAGAGAAGGCATTAGCCATTTAAATGCATGCAAATCAAACTCAAATAATCGTTAGCCATTCAAAATGGTTGCTCGGCAGGTATTCGCGCGATAATCAATCGACCTGCTGCACACAAGCGCCGCTCTGCGTGCATAATCCTTTGGCAAGAATGTGTTGATGCGAACCGACTCGGCGAAGCGCTAATTGCACGCGCACGCTGAAATATTTGCTACCAGTGTGTTGCAAGCGAATTGTGAACATTGTGTCTAGTGATCTTTTGTGTTCGAGTGATATGTGGAACGCAGCCAATTGATTTTAACATATTACTATGCATAAACCTTAAGATTTATGAGCTCCGTTCCAAAAGTGTGAAAACGAGGCATTTAAAATTATTTCCTCAACATAAGAAAGGGTAAATTAACCAATGGCATCGCGTACAAACAGCATAAACACAGAAAAGTCCAGTGACACATTTAGATCAATTTTGTTTTAACTGCCCCAAAAGAGAGCAATTTTTTAATTGGAAAATGCAAACCAACCAAAATTATAAAAAACTAAGTCAATAGCCTACCTCGAAAAATGGAAAAAATATGGAGTTGTACCACCTTCTTAACTGTGATAATAACCAATCTAGTTTGACACAAGTAGCAAATTATATTTATGTAAATAAGTGATAACAATGATACGATAGTTGTACACGAATTGTGTTTAATAAATCCTTGATTGATTGAATAGCCTACCTGTCGATATACTTATCTAAGAATTTATATTGTTGTAAATTGAAGCATGGTCATCGATAATTTTCACCAGAAAGAAAAATGCTTTGAAAAATTAAAACGCGTGTGCTCCTCGGACTCCATGGAGCGTAGTTTGTGCGAGCGTAAAATGCATGAATAAAACATGAAGAAGCAGAGAAAGCTGTGTGGTGTGGCAGCGGAGAAAAGCAGCGACAACGCCTTTTACGCAGTGCATAAATCAACTTTTCCGAGCAGGGCACAATAAATTTATACGCGATTCCAGCGAAAATAAATACTCGCGGAAGCCAGACACCGACTGCTCCTGCCATGTGAATAATTAAAATTATGAAGCGCAAATTCCCAGCGAAGCAAAGAAATCTTCAAGGCGAGAATTTCCGCTTTGACGGATGGAGATCTTATGAAAATTTGCTCAACACTTAGCGTTTGCAATTTTTGTGAGTTACGACTGTTCCAAACTGATTGCAATATATTCAAATTAATCTACACGCACAAGCTTTGAATATAAGTGGAACATGGGCGAATAAATTCATTACTTTTTAATTATTTGGAGACTGAGTGAAGTACTCTTCAAATATTGGAAACACGTAAAAGCTACTCTCCTTTCCACCTTCAAACGTTGGAATGGATCCTTCTTTTGCTCGGTGGTGGGTGTTTTTTTTTTTTGAGCGAATATATTATTATTGCAGCCCAGTTTCTTTCGCCGCCCGCGATTTGTGAAGCTAAAGTGCAAACACTAGAGGAGAAAGAACCTGCAGCTATAAGCAATACTGCTATTTTCTTTGGCGCTTATTTTCGCTTGAGGAAAAGAGCAACTAAAGCACAGCAGCAGCGAGTGACTGAGTGAGTGAGAGCTTTCTTCACAGAACCACCGAGCAAGCGATCCATCCATCTGCTTCTCGCAGTTGCGAAGTTTATGGATTGGAAGAATGCAGCTCGAGTTTCCTATTATTTGAAGCAATATCAACAGCAGCAGCAGCAGCAGCAGCAACAACTTGCGCGCATTCTCGCCGCTGCTCATTCCCTCATACATATTGCATTTATTTGATTTCGCAATTGCCAAGCAGGCTGCTGTGAGCACTGCATAATATGCGAGAGCCGTGGCAAAAATTGACGTTTATTAAAGTGGCTGCGCAGCGGATTCTTTCTTGCAGTTCCGCGACACGTTCCTTTGAAGGAAATGCGATTCGGACTGAAAGGTCTGAGAGTGCTGCAGAAAATTCTATTGGCATAAGCTCAATAGCTTTTTCCCCCAGCGCACTCAATATCTAATGAATACAAAATATTGGCTTTCATTCTTGCACACTGTACTTGCTCCTAATTAAAATGGTTCAGTGAGAAGCCTAAATGTTGGCTTTTGAAGCTGTTGTATATTTGTGCTCTAGAGGTAGCCTGAGCGGTAAACCACACGCTTATCCGCCTCCAACCCAGCTCTAGACCACATCGATTAGCGTGGTCCAACTTGACAGATTGATCGAGCTCTCTTTAAATTAGAGCACTCGCTCGGCACAGCGAGAAGTGTGAGAAGCCCACCTGTGGACGTCAGAATAATGCCTTACCGCCAACTCAACAAATGACTGCACGGTCCATTGCACCTTTCACCCAAGCCATTTATTTTTTGTTTGCAGCTGCAATCGTGATATTTTTGGTGCGAATGTCAGATCATGCTTGTGTAAAATGGATCTTGACTCTCCACAGTACAGCAAAATTGCAATAAAATACTCCGATTAAAACAAAATGCAAAAACACGTTTAATTTTCATTTTGACCTTTATGTCCATAAAGGGAAAATATGTCTTCTTGTAGCTTTGCAAAACTAAAGACTTTAAGGATAAGGCCATAAAATGCCCTGAAAAAATGACAACTGATTTAAGAAAACGCAAGTTGAGTTATTGGCGAAAGATATGGGAGATACATTTTTAAGGGGAGTATGCAAGCTGTGGTACCGGCGTAAATCAGACAGCGGCAGCACCGTCATTACTTGAGCAAAAAAGTAGAGTACGGCGGGCGGATAAGGAAATAAGACGGCGAAGGAGCATTCCGCGAGCGAGCGAGCGAGCGTGTGTGTGTGTGTGTGGAAAGAGAGTTGCAATAAAATTGGAGCCACGGTTGCTGCTCGGCATGTGCATTTATGCATGAACTCCCCAGATGCTGCTGCCGGAGCCTAGTCTGGAAAGAGAGTCCACTCGAAAAGTATTGAGCAAAATGAGATCGGCAAGATCTCCGTTTGATTCGGCGCTTTTGCTCCCTTTCTCTCTTGCCTCTCAATAATAAAGTTTCTCTATCAATCCCGGCAGCAAAGAGAAAGGAGCAGCTCATTTCCCGGGCGAGTTTTGATTTGTCCGCGTGCAAGTCACTCTCTGGCACAAATAAATCCTCCCGTGACCGCTTTTTGTTGCTGGCCCGGCTTACTTAGTTTACATTTTATTGCTAGCATCAGGAGAAGGCGCTTTGATTTTTGTCCTGTCGATCTTGACGGCTGTAAAGGACGGCGTGAAATTTCGGCTGCCAGCCTTGATTTTGAGTGCACTGAACGGCGATTCGTTTGATGCTGCTCGACGAGGAAGGTTTCGGCAAATAAGGAAAGGAGACTGCTTTTCCGTTAAATTGTTTTTCCCTTCGATCACACTTCACCACGCGTCAAGACGCACTTTGTCGGTTTATATATATTGACCTTCAAAGTCAACTCTACTCATTGATAAAAAAAATAGTGTGAAATTCAGAGTGACAAAATGCCAATGTTTTCAATTAATTTATTTTTGAGTGGCGAACTTACTCTTTTTCCAGCGTTTGGATCCAATTTCTATAAACAACGAAAAAAATGTACGATTGTCATTGCACGCGAGATACATATTTCACGAATTCATGGGCGAACCGCGAAACGTGCTGCGGCAATAATGCTAAAAAAACGCTGAGCTGTCTTGTGGAATGAAACGGCAGGCGAATACCATAAAAACCATTAGGAAGTATTTGCGTTCACCTTTGCATAATTCACTTTATTGGTTTTACGTGACTTGCGCCGGGTGCCGAGGAAAAATCGGATCGCGAGGAATGTTAATGGGCTGCAGAAGGAAAGGTTTTGCGGAAAAGAGGCGTCCGCCTGAACAAACGGCGCCGAATTACCTTCAGTACGGGAGCGCGATAAGGCTCTTAAGTAAATGGGCCGCGACCACCCGGTGCCACGCTTATTCTAAATTTTCATTTGTTTGATCACGCTTCATTTGCATTTTGCTCCCCCTCTGCTCTCGTTTGTGACAATTAAGGTAGGATTCTGCGATTGAGCTGCTTCTTCAATTGAAAGAAACGTTGGGATAAAAATATAACATTACTCTTCCAGATTTCATCTTTATGTATGTTTCTGTCCTCAGTGAAAACGATGCCAAAAAATTCAAGTTTCCGATCAGCTTATGAAACGATCTGTGTCGCAAACAAAATATTCGTAAAAGAATCGGAGCTAAGACAGATCTGACTTTATTAGCCGATTCATTTTGCGTCATCAACTCAGAGGCGAACATTTCTTTGCAAAGCAACATTCGCGTGCTTGGTCACAGCCGGCGCCTTCCCGAATTCTCGCCTGCATTCAGCAGACTCTTTGCTGAGCTGGGAAATAAAGTTGGGCCGCAATGCGTCTCAAAGAAAATATTTCAGCCGCTGGCGAACGAACTACAATGCCTAGAGCAACGGCAGCTTCGTAATGTCTTCTTACGGCCGCCTCTAAAGATGTACCTTTCGGTCTAAATGAGAGCGGCAAAGAAGAAAACCCCCGCTTTTTGCCTCATCATTGTTTTTGGGGTGTAGAGTTTCGTAGCAACCAGCTCCCTCGACAGCAGAAAAAAGGAAAGGTTGCCGAGGCCATTCAGGCAAAAAATAGCAAACAGCGCGAGAAACCATTTTTTACTCGGCTGACTTTTGAGCACAGCTGGCCACTCTCTAGGAGTAAAATCAGTTGTTGCTTTCTTGCCTATATAGTTGCGGCGAATTGGTGCTCGAGACTGTTCCCAATTTCCGAACAAGCAATAAGGCTGGACACAGAGAACGTATAAGTCTGCGGAGAAATATGCCGGCGGCAGATATTAAAAAAGTTGGAAATTTCATTAACTGTGTTTCTATGGACAACAAGTAGCTAGCAGCGGCAACTGGCGTGCGAGTGTGAACGGAAAATCTGCACCCGAGCAGCGCCTTTCAAATCAGTCAACTAAGTGGGTTAAGACGGTGGAGCGTGGAGTCGGATTCAATTCTGCGTCATGTGCGCCGAGTCGGCTGCTTCTTCCGAATGCAAAGTCGGCGCATCGACAACCCTAATGGAACCTGTGTGCGCGAGCGAGCATGCACGTTTTGTGAGCTGCGGATTTGCCTAGTCAACAGCGCCGCCTGCAGAATAATTCTCTCGCTCTCCTTTCTGCACTTTAATGAGGAATATAGTTTCCCTACGTGCAGCTCTCACTGCTTTTCTTGACTGATTGCTCTTGTGACCTCTTGCAGGCAGCAAACATGGAAGAAAGAGTTCCCAAGAAAATTCTTTTACGTCGCAGAAGTCGAATTAATTGAGTTCAGGCCTCCCGTCGACTTTAATAAATAGCTAGTTTACAACTCTTCCGTGGCTCGCTGACTCAGAAATGTGCTTTGTTCAGTCGATTGATTTTTTCCCTAAATTATGCTTTGTCTCAAGCTAATTCGTAGCCTTGGGGTTATTGTTAATAAATAAATAAATAAATGGATTGTTTTAAAATCGTTCAAAATACATAAATCAATATCTTAGGACGAAGCACAGCTTTTCAGATCTTATATTAATTTGAATATCCACATGTATGTGACTATCATTTACCTCTTCATCAGACAGTCCACTGAGATTTGCAACTCGAAAATATCGAGTATCGGAGATAAAAGGCAACGTCAGAGCAAAGTTTCCTTTCTATATATACGTACGGTTTGTGTGCGCTCAAATCGTCTACTTGGAGCTCGGCGGCCGCTTTGGAGAGTATCACCGACGCGTCCCCAGAGCGCAGAATAAATGAGAAAGAATTGCAGGGAGCCGTTGCTGAAAGTGGAGCTCGACGGAAATGAAGGCAAAGGTAGAGAGCGCAGCTCATAAATCGCATTAAAGCGCGGCGCACGCCGATGGAATCTGGCCGTCTCTCGGGGGCATGAAATTGCGCTTTTAAAAATGCAAGAGATGAATGATCTCTTGTGTTCAACATTTTCGACACATCATCGAAAAGAGAGATTCAATTGTCCAGGGGGTGGGGGGTGAAGTTAAATTACCCAATGGAAGATGGAAGTGCAAATGTAGTATTTGGCGGGATTGTCGATTTTTGAAGGGCAATCCAATTACTAAAAAAATTCTGGACTTCTTGCAAGTCAGCGCATGAATTGCAACCGATTTTTTTGCTAAGATAAATCAGCAATAGGATTCAGTTACAGCCAAAATTGACCTAAGTGGCACTGTACATTTTTTAGAAAAGTGGCTGCAAAATTAGCATGCTTTTCAGATGGTAAAGACTTAAGTTTTATCAGGAGCTCTCCATTGTTTATCAAGTCTAAAATGACGTTCTCGTGCACCGTCAATGTCGCGTATACTTCCTGCAAAATAAATGCCATTGAAGATATGGTTATTTTGCTAGATTTTTTTATCTTTATGCTTTTTTCGTAAAGTTTACATATTTTGCACAAGATTGAAAAGAAATAAAAATGTTAAAACTTGAAAACTAACTAATCAAATATTGAACTCTATAAGGATCCCGGTTTCACTTTGTTTAATATTTTGCATTCAAGAATTTCGTGGAAACTCATCCAGCCTCGACTCATTGACCTTTTCTCACCTTTTGTGGCAAATTTGAGTGTGCAATCATTGGAGGGGAATATACACATATTATCTCGCTAAGCACCAATTAGCGTCTAGACGCTGTGACAAATTAGCTGTTTGTTCGGCTCTCATAATTAATGGCCAAGCGATTGGCCAGATCGATGAGAGTCTGGCCCGGCCAGCGCCCTTCGGTGGTCTCAATGCCATAGCACCAGATCTCCGCCTCGGCACACAACCCGACGCCACTATTAAGGGCTCTCCAGGGCTGATTGAGTTCTTGATTGACGCAAACCTATCGGGCCGCCCGCTCGACCGCCGTATTGACCGTTGGCCACTACTTGAACGGAATTATTTGACAGTCGGCCCCACTCTCCAGATACCTCTCTAAGAGGTTCATTGCTAATTCCACGTCAATTCTTTTAATCAATCGTTCAAATTTTCCAAACTTGAGCCTGCAGAGAATTATATAATTTGATCAAAATTCTATTCTTGAATCTATTTTTAGATCATAATTAAATTTGATCTGATGCTACTCCTGGATAAATAAAAAATATACTTTTCTCGTAAATATGACCATTAAAGTGTATTTTGAATTTTCAATATTAGCCCTGATTTGATTTGACTGGTACTAGAAAACGCGTACGACTTGACTTTAATTATATTATCCTAGATTGTGCTTGTAATTTAAGTGTATACCATATATTGCAATAATAAATATAACTATAAGTACTTAATATCTCCCAGATGTCCCCCTGAATTGAACTATTGACTCACCATTTTGTCTTAACAAATGGACTGAATTGCTGCGAATTTGTATCAGTTTTTCAAACATATTTATTTTCTGATAATCTTTCAGGCAAACAATTATTTTATTAAATAAAAATGGCGTCAATAGTTCAATTCAGGGAGGCCTTTAAAATGACGAATTCAGATTATGCTCTTTACTTCTTTTCTTTCCTCTAAACTCACAATTAAGTCACGCTTAAAACATAAGGTAAAAAAAATATTGGAACCTTCGCCAACAAGTCTTTAAAAGCTCTGAGTTGTCTTGCTTTGTTTCCTCCGCCTATACTATCAAGCAATTACTCACCATTTGTATATATATAGTGCTGGCTCTGCTGCCAAGTTCATTCTACCACATATAAGCATCACTAGCACCGCACCAGCACCAGCTCATAACTCTTCTTAGAAATTGGCTGGACTCTAAAAAAATTATTTTTTATCTCTAATCCATTTTAAATTTGACTGATGCATTGCTGAAGCCTTGCAACAGCATCTGTCAGGTGACCAACAGAGCAGATTTTTCTTTTCAATGCTTTTCAGGAGGCTCACGAGGCTCTCGACTGAGTGTTGCGGCGGACGTGTGGAAAAATCGCGGTCCGAAATGGGTCATCTGCATGAGAACGCCGGCCTCTCTTGCCCACCTGACTCAACGCGCGAGCTCTTCGCCGAGATAAATGGCCGCACTTGGGCCGCCGCCGCGTCCTGCCCTCGCCTCCGGGGAGCGTCCCCTTGTAACAATGCAGCACACACTCACAATACTCGAGCTCTAATGCACCCCAAGTCTGCGGCACTTTTTCTTCTTTTGCGCGGAGCAACGGACGCGTTGACAGCGTTTGCCGAAAGAGAGCAAGAAAAAGTAGTAGGCAAAGTTTGTCGCGAGCGCCCAGCTGAAAATAATAGCGCAGTGAAACTTTGCGTCACGCTCCAAAGTGGGATTTTCTGCAGCTGCAGATTTCTAGCCTGGTAAATATTTACTACTGTTGAGAAAATTCCGCTCGTGTGTCGAGTTTATCCGATCTCTCTTCTGGATATTGAAAGCACAGGAAGCGCATTCATTTTTAAATTATTCTCCTTTTTGTTATTTATTTTGTTAGCAATTTCCATATTAAGGAAAAAATGTATGCAGTGTGAACCACTAGAAAAAACAAATAATCACTTATTCACATAATGATAAGAATTTCTCTACTGATACTATATGATTTTGAGTAAAATTTTCGATTAATATAGACGAGGGAAACTTTTTACAAATTATTTTTCATCATATCAATCTAAGAAGAAAAATAGCGTGAACATACAGTGTATTTTTCACACGTATCAAATCCATTAATTACTTCTAGTAGCTACCGGGCATCACCACTGCATATTGTCAAAATAAAAATGATGAGACAATGCGGTGAAGCATAAAGAACCACAAAAAAATATTTAGTTGTCAACAGCATCAGTTTAAAATATAAATAAATTAGAATCGGCAAAAGTACGGGACATCAGGTTTGCACTGAAATGGGGATGGCCGACATTGTCATTTATAGAGTGGCTGAAAAAGACAAATGGAATGCATAAAAAATCTGCATGAAATAGGAATTGACCAAAGAATTAATGAAGGCAATAATGCAAACAACGTAACCACTCGACCACTGGCCCGGTTACATTTTCAGAACAAAAATGTTCCTAGTAATTTTTTATTAACTATGGTATTGCGTTTTCCGCTCGAATCAGTGTCCTGTAAAAATAAATACTAATAATTGCGTGCCCCTATAATTTATAGACTTTATTTATCACTTATCTATTTACTCCATACAAACAATTTACGAGTTTACCCTAACCTTTAATACTCTACACGATTAAGTAATATGATAACTAAGCCTAATATAAATTTTAATGTATTTTTGGTTCTAAAAATCGGTCAAAAATATGAGCGAGCGAGCTCTATAAAGGATAGAGTGTCAGTTGTGGTTGGAGATAAATCGGCAGCTTCATCGACATGCAAAAATGATGCTTAGGATTCACTGCACGTGCTGGGGCCTACACGTGTACACACATAAAACACAGCCGTAAAAGCAGAAGCAGCAGCCAAGGGCCGAGTGCAAATAATTGAAAAAGTTTAATACGTTTTCAATCGCGCGAACATGCGGTGGGGTGCGTGTGCAATGGCCTGGTCTGCCGGAAAGGATTGCGTGGGAGGAGGAAAGATGGCCGTTATTGGCGGGAGAACAAAACAAACACCGATTCCGACTCGCGAGGGAGATAAGGCGGGCGAATTTATCACTGAAGAGTGAGAGGGAGTGCAAAGCCAGGCAATTATTTGGCCGCAAATTTATTATTTCGAATGGTTTCTGGAAGTCAATTATTGGAGTCCGATGGAGCGGAAAACGAGAGGCTGCGCACGTAAATCATGCCAGAGGCGCGCAAATTTATTTACGGCCTGTTCGCGCGCCCAAGTGCTTATCTAACCCTCTCAGGCCGCGCGTCAACCCCTTTGGCCGGGTGCAATAAAACGCGCCGGCTGCGCAGATTACACCCTTGGCAGCAGCCTAATGGACGGGCAAAGATGCTTTCTTCCGCGATTTGTACTGCGCATTATTTGCTCCCCTGTCCTTCTTTCTCCATTATCGTTACCTTGAAGAGATCTTTTGTTTCCTTCACCGCACCTAATAGTCTTAAACAATCTGGCTGCCAAGGTCTAAGCTATCAATGTCATCAAAAACAATAAATTTCTCATAAGCGCCGCGATGAGTTTTGCAACCAGATCGCGGCATTAAATATGAAATTTATATTTAAAAAAAAATGCAAATCTTTCCCCTTTACCAACGTAGCGATCTGCTATTCTCTACCGGGGAAATCTTTCCATAAAAAAGTGCGATGTTTACTTTTGTAAGCAAGAAACTCAAACCTGCTCTGTAACCTCTTAATGAGAAAGCAACACACTACTCTCGTCATATGTTCTGAATAGTTCAAAGTATCTAGTGAATATTTTTTCATCTCTTATTTAACTTAGTTTAGAGTGTCAGTTGGTTGATTAATCATTTTGGAAGAAGAAATAAAATATTTAAATAGTTTGGAAAGTAATATATTAAACGCCAGCTGTATTCACGTAAATGATTTGTAAAAATTTTCCATCCAGGCATGCAAAACAGCAGGTGCTTGGGGGAAACACGCACAAATGCTTTTTTCAGCAATTCCCCAATGATTTCTTCGGCGTCCAACGCAAAATAAAACAATTTCATGCAAATTAGTAAAGGACGAAAAACATGGATAAAACGAGCAATAAGTCTAATAATTCACACCGAATTGGTAGAGGTAGCGCTAAAAAAAGGTAAAAGGAAATTCGTGTACTCATTGCCGCAATTCGGCGTCGAAATAAATTCAGCGCAACGCAATTATCGTGAGATGAAATATTGAAACTTTATGCAAATTTGATTATTTTCCCAGGCGGACAGCGCAAAAAGAGCGGTGGCAAAACACGCGCGCAAACTCACGTACAAACACACACACACAAGCACTCGGGGGAGGTGGAGGGCGAAAATTTTATCCAGCCTACATCATAATGGCCTTGTGCGTGCATAAAAATTGCTCGAGAGTGCGAAATATTTCACCGTCTCCCGGGAAATCTGGCCGTGAGAAATTAGATTTTCTGGTGCGACCGCAAAACTATCGTGCTTTCTCGCTTTGCTCTCGCATCTGAACTCACTCTCTCTCGGATTGCGTGTGTGGTTTTGCTTTGAAAACAAATTGGCTGCGGTTTAAAGCCGTCAAACTTTGCTGCACGGCTGCATTAAAAGGGAACGCTCACACACAACTGCTCTCAATGCTAATGGGAAAATATTGCACGCTTGGACTGTTTGCAGGGAATAAATTCCTCGATGTGAATAAATACACATACCTTTGTGCCATTTTCCTCCTCATATCATGATGCTGTAGAAATGTTTCTTCCGGTTTAGCTGACTGCAGCAGTTTTAAACTCGCTAAATACCCAGTGGGATGCTGGAAACTTCGGAGCATTTCGCTCGTGTCATCACCGCGGTGCGCTATAAATTCGTTTCTATCTTAGCTCTAATCACAACACAAAACGCCAGGCAAACTTTGCAGCAGCAAACCGCCGAAATGAGAGATTTATCGCGAGTAGCCCAATTAAAGTCGCTTTCAGCGGGCCCTGGGTGCTCTCCCTCTTCCAAATACAATATCCAAGGGGGATTAATTTTCATCTTGGCTGACGCGTTTTCGATTTCCGGCATTAAATAACTGCGTGCTGGCTGGCATAAAGGCCGTTTTGTGCGAAATAATAACCAATGGTAGCGAATTGGATTCGCCGGGCGCCGGCCGGGCGCCCAAAAGAGCAGCTTATCTCTCATCTTTCCATTCACGTCCGCACCACAGCCTCCAACACCCCGGCAGCAATCCTTCCACTTATGCACTGCGTGCTCCGCGGCCCAACTGTCGGGAAAGAAAACCCCAATTTTTCGCACGCTTGATTCTCTACATCAACGAACACTAACAACATAAGGTGTTTGTTTTTCGGCATCTACGCATGCAGGGAAAATTTTATTTTGTTCTCTTGATGAGAAAAATAATTGAATCCAGCTCACATTTTTTTCGTTTTGTTAATTGCTGCGCATCCGATTTGACCGGTAAATTACTTTACAAACAAGCTGCGTATCTTGTAAAACAGCTCTCCGATCGGCAGATTAATTCGCTCTATATCTTTTTGGGAACGGTTATTTCCACTTTCTTTTGTTGGCCAGCCGACCATTAGAGATAGGTCGGGCTCTTTGTGCCACAGAGAAATGTGTTTTGCCGCCCAAGTGATTTTTCCTTGTGAAAGAGAGGGCAGGCAATGCGAGGGATGTGCGCGACACCCTGTTTGTTCCATTTTTCCCAAACGCGATTATCCCCGCACTATATCAATAGAACTGCGCGATCGTGACTGGACTACGCGAGTGACTGCGAACAACTGGAACAAAAGACGCGATTCACTCCGTCAAAGGGAAAGGAAAAATAATAAATGCGTTTTTGTCACGGCCAAATAAAACTGAATTTGTTAAAGCATAGTTGAAAGTAAATTAAACTCGATAAAACAGATATTCGGCTCTCTTGTCGAATCTCATTACTTTTCCACCCGAGCCATTAGTTTAATTTGAATTTGCATGCGGAACAGGAAAGATGTGTTGCCACATGTGTACATATGCGATGTGTGTGAAAATTCCAGTGGCTGGAGCGTGCGCGGCACATTGCGAGAGAAAGGCCGCTTCACACATAAACTCTCAACGCACCGTCACGTCCGTTTGTTTACCCAAGTGCAAATTCACTTGGACCAAAAAGAGCATCAGTCGGCCTCTCGCATCCCTCAATAATAAAGTGTACACTGCGAGTGCGCCAGACTGGCATTAACGCAACAAACACGCACACACACCTTTTAATGTACATTTACGCCTGGGTTCGAGTGTCATGCAAAATTAACTAACTTTGATGCACGTCAAACAACGGTTTTTGATGACGCTCTTCCTATTCATGAGCCCAGTCCATCCGAGTTTCTGATTGAAGGGTAATATGGATTTAACCAAAAAAATATGGCGACAGTAGTCATCTGAAAATTGTAACTTCTTAAAACCCATTTTTTAATTGTTCAATTTTACACTTGGTGCATGACGTTGAAATATTTTCGCATGTGCATGAAGATCTAGTTATACTTCAAATTAAAAATTAATTGTACCTCACCTTGATGTATGCGAATATATGACGCACTGTGAAATTTACCATTCTATTTTATCCGAGCTGTGCGTTTTTGTTTAATGTTCAGTCCCAAATAGTTTGTTAATTGCATTTTAAAACAGTTTATTTTATTTATTTACCACGGCTTACTTTTAGTTTAAAACTTTAAAAAATAATTATGCATCATTGTGACAACTTAGAGTGAAAGTTTTGGTTGAAATTAAATGCATGGTCCTCGGTGTATCAAGCTGTTTTTTCCGTATTTCTGCAAAAATGTCAGCTCTCAGACGGGACAGGAAGCTCATGAATATAGTTGAGCAGGACCTTTCTGTGGAAGTATAAAGATCACTATACACTCCGAGGAAGTTGCATTTAATTTCAACCAAAAATTTTTGATGACCTTGTGGGCTCCTGCCTTTATTGGCATTATATAAAAAAAATTTCGGGATCTGTTGACTATTATAATTTCCCAAAGTAGTTTGAAGTATTGCGAATTTTAACAGGAATATTTACACAAAATGGCAACATTTTTGTTCAATTAGTGAATATAAATTAGATAATATATTAAAAAAATTCTAAGCAAGTTATAGAATGAGTGTAACAACATTCTCTCTTAATTGGATTTCGCTAACTGCATATAATTAATTTTCCTAATTTTCCGATTTATTTAATGTTCAATGAGATGCACAGACACGTTTTGATTGTTTTAAATGGTTTGTTTAAATTTGAGATTCTAATTTCTGATGCAACAAATAAAGTATGTAAAAATGTTGTTACAAAAATTTTACTACCGCAATCTATCGAAAATTGAAAGAGCGAAAATGAATTATTTTAATTCTACACATGGGTGCAGATATCCCGAAAATCCATGTTTTATACTCATTTCAAGTCCATAGGTTTGTACCATTCATTTTTAGTTTTTGTAAGGACTGGAAAGCATGCATAGAGTTCATAACCAGCTGACTTTTAAAATCGCCTCTCCTGCTACAGTTTTGCCCTTCACATTTATCAGTCTGGCAAAAAAGCGGCCACTAGATTAGCCAGACAAACCAGCCCAAATGCACGCCAGAGTGGCTAGACTTATCGCGCGGCCGCAAAAATAAAGGGCACGCTGCTCCAGCGGCATCCTCTTTAATCCTTTGACGGACCTGCTGATGATGGCGGGGGTGTAGGCGATGGCGAGTCCGAGTGAGCTCAAAGAAATATCGCGTCCCTCGGCCAGCCAGCCCAGCCCAGGCAGCCAGCAGGCAGGCGGGCATAATTACTATGGCCCGCCAAAAATGACAGGCATGCGGCGGCGTTTAATCATGGAATAATGAAGGTGGAATTTTTTCGTCGCCTGCGGCTCCAGCGCTCGCGATGGAGAGGGAGGCGGTGAGTGCCTTTTCTGATGATGATTATTTGTTGGGAAATGCCTGCCAGGGGAATTAGCGTCATCGCGCAGTCACGCCGAATTTAATTTCCAGCCACCACCACTCGCTTTGACTTTTCACCACGCACACGTGTGTTTTGCGAATTTATTTATGCCCGCGTATATCGGGAGCTGCCCTTTTTGCAATTCGATTAGTTGGTTGAAATTTATTATTCGCTGCGCCGCTCACCGCTTTTAATAATTAATTTTGCATCTACCGAGTCTCTGCTAAAAATCGACTGATATATGCGAAGTGGAGGGTCAGCAAAGGATAATTAATCGCAAACTGGCGAAAAATAGTTAGCTGTCTTTATGAACAATTTTTAAAAGAGAGGAATCAATTTTACATTTTAGAACTAATTTGTTTTAAACATTATTTGCAACATTTTCACCAGAGGGTTTGAAATTTAAATTGCTTTTGTACAAAATTGATCCATTTTTTATTATATTTTGGATCGTAGTCAGAAGTCTTGGGTGGCTACTTTACTGGCTCAAATTAGAAAGTTTTAAATGATTTTCCACGCATCTGTTTATGATTTAATTGATGTTTTAGCTGGAAAATCTGATGATATCTATCTTATATTTTTAAAGATTTCACAATCGACTATATTATACAATTATAACAGTTTTAATTTAAGTGTAGGGCTCTACAGGAAAACGATTAAGAACATTTTGAATTAATGGCAAGTATTAATTAGGACATGTTTGTGGAATTTAGCAACAGATTTTCTCTAAACAGTATGTGCAATACTAAAATCAGGCCTGCGTTAAGTTTAATATTATAGATAGTATGTTTTGTCAATGATATTTTTCGCTTGTTTTGATTCCTATATATCCAAGTCTCTGAGTTTAATTTACTTTCTTGATTAACATGCAAACTTTGGAGCCGATATTCTTGCAAACTTAAAGGGAAACCTTCGAAAAAATTTTGCTCTTTCCAAATTTTTAGAGAGTAATTCCAGTAAAGGTAAAAAGTAATTTTCACGATTATTCTGTAAAGCTTTACTTTATGCTATTGCCAGGATTTGTTTTAAATCGTATTTGCATTCAATTTATTTGTATATGTGCTGGGTTAAGAATGAGAAACAAAAGGAAAAGAAGGAGGAGGGAACTACTACATATATTTGCAGGGTTCGCCAATTTTGCAATGCGCAAAAATGCACCACTGGTTTTTTGCGCAAAAACCGGCTGGAAAAACCCACCAGTCTTGGGTTTTTCCGCATTTTTCCGAATTTAACCCGAAAATAGTCAATTTTCGCTTGAAAAGAGTCTGAAATTTCAGAAAATTATGCAGAGAGTTAAAATTTTCAATATCTTGGTGGAACCAGTGGCTCTAATACTGATTTTGGTGTTTTTGAAAAGTCCCTACTTTTGGTCATCCATCATGAGATTTTTTTGTTTTCCATAAGAATATGCATGTGTTTTGGAAAATTGCAGAAAAACCCGCAAAAAACAGTTTTTTGCAATGCAGTGGGTTTTTCCGGAAAAATGCGAGTTTTTGCGAACCCTGTATATTTTTCCTTTTTTGAGGTATTGAAGTAACATTGATGCAGACGCAAATCCTTATTCGTCTAGACTTGTAAAGTTTATTTCACATTCAAATAACAAGTTTGTAGCTCTCTTTTAGACAGAAATAGTTTTTCAAAGACAAAGTTTCAAGCCAAGTGGTCAAGTTGCGCGAGAAGCCGCGCCCCTGCGGCATTTTCGCTTCAGTAACAGATTTGATCTCAATGGGCTGTGCGGACGTTAATTTATCTGCGAAACGCGTTTATTAAGGTCGCCGGCGGGAGGACTAATGAAACATTGTCGAGAGCGGCTCTGCGTGTGATCATTTGGGCGTAAAAGGAAGGTTCTTTGCCAGCAGACTCATCCTTCATGCCAGTGTGACAAACCAACCACAAGGAATTGTGCAAACTTTTTTCATATTATGATAGCCAGCGTACTTTGTCTGCACCATCTTTTAAAACTTCCTAATTTCGACCGCAGCCGCATATCATGGTCGTGCTCAGTAATAGCCGGGTTTAGCTGAATGAGGAGCTGAAAAAATTCCACCGACGCTCTGGCTGTGTGTGTGACCAAGAGCCGGAGTGCTCTCCACTTCTTCTTCTTCTTCTTCTCCTACTTTTTCCTCATCACGGCAACTGCAGGCGAAAAAGTTTGCTAGAGAGCTGTTATTTGGGAGGCCCAGTCGGGGCGAAATTAGTGTGGATTACGTGATTCTGCAGACTAGCCAGCGGCTCAGCCCCGAGATTAATTGTTGGAAAATGTCTCAATTTATTCGGCCATTTTGCTGTTCTCTTAATTCATTAATGAATGCATTTAAAAGAAGACGTTTTCTTGCCTTTCACGACTCCTGCAATATAAGAGCTTTGCAACCTGCGAAGCATATGTGCCAAACGCGTTGCTTACAATTCGTTGCGATGCAAACGACATGTATGTACAATTTATTTGAGCGATTGTAAAATGCTATGTCAATACTGCAAGGTTTTCGAAAGTAAAACAAAATTAATTTATAATATAAAATATCAAACGTACTATATTATTGAGTTCAATAAATAAAAGATTTTTCGTATTTACATTTGAAATGTAGGTGTTGCGGAGTGGCCGCACGGGTAGGGAAAGGAATGAACTGCTCTATTTGACTGCTAGAGATTGACTAACTTTATTTCATACTCCGCACTCTCTGCGTGCACACATTCATTAAATACCTGAGTGAATGCTTGGGATATATAACAACATTATGGAAATAATTATCGAAACAAAAAATTTTTATAATTAAATCATACAAATGCTTTTTAATTAGACGTTTCACTAAACTTGCAAATGACATTTTTATCTTCTTAATTATATCTGCACGGTTGATAGAAGTTTTATGTATTTATTGGACAAAATCGGTGTACCACGTATTAATTACAATTTTGTTTCTTCTAACAGGATGCTTGGGAATAATGTCAAAGGTTTGATAGAAGTTTTAAAAAATTCAAAGTTCATTGGCAATTTGTGAGCCATGGCAAAAAGTAAAGGTATTTTGACATAGCATTTTCCTCTCATGATTAGACTTTCTCGGCATTTTTCCGCATACGGACGGCAGCGAAGCAACAGCAGAGCGACGAGAGATAAATCGGGGAGCCACGCTGTCTGCGAGGGCGGCTGCGCGCCCGACGCACCCCCTCCGGCCGGCCGGCCACCCACCCCTGAGGCAGACCGGAGGCTGGCAATTCTGGTGGGACGCTCTCTTCGCAGGCACAGTCGCCTTCTGCTCGTCCTCAAGTCCACTGACTGCGCACTATGCCCGCCGCGGCTGCCGAGTGCCAAGTTCGCGACTTCACCTAATCGAGCCGTGTTTGTAAACCCACACCTTAGGCGACGCACACTTTCGGACAAAAACACTTGCATTTTCAGCAGAATGGAATTGCTCGCCGCAATTGTCCTTCTTGTCATTCTCTTCCGTCGCGGGGATGCTGCAATTCAAGGTAAGGATCTTTAAATGCTCGCTCTGTAAATGTGAAAATTTCATTACTTACGCTCTTGTAAATAAGAGTGCAACCTTTGCGGTATGAAAACATAATTAAAATAATGCTGTTTGCGCAACTAAATTTAACTTTCAAGTAAGACAGTATTCAAATGAAAAGGTGGTTTTTCCTGACACTCAAAAATTTATAACTACGACGTTTTAAATGCACTGTGTTTGTTACCATCCAGCAGATGTTATATGAGATCAAATCACTTGCGTTACATAGAATTTTAAATACAATATAACATCAACCAGGTAATTTGATTAATTCGAGATAAACAAATCAAAATGGGAACGTTCTTCAATATTTGGTGTTTTTTCAAGCTCATTTATTCTTATAAGTTGTCCATAGCCTTTATGACAGAGTGTGAGCTACTCTCAATTAAACTGCAATAGTCGACGAAGAACTTCTCTCAATACCACTACAATCCTCTTTAATGACAGTAATTAAATATCACGTGAGTGCACTCACTGACAGAAAAATAAACAACATAAAGAGAGAGTTCAGACATTAAAATAAGAGTTTCCGCTACTTTGTGTCCGACGAGTTAATTAAATTATTGCAATGCTGTCAGGCACACCCTAATAGTACATTTTTATAAGTAGCTTCACACAGAGATAAAGAATGGTTTTTTAACGAGATTCCCAGCGAAGCTAACTCATTTTTTGCGTGTCTGATGGAGACAGAGCCAAAACGATGTCAGCGCATAAAGATTAGACCGGAATTTATTCCACCACGAGAGAGAACCAAACAAAGGTTGTTAAAATAAAAAGATGAAGCGCTAGAAAAAGAAGCGAATCCGAGTGCAAACACTCGCCGGGCGTAAAAGAGTAACAAATGGGGCTAATTACCGTGATAGCTGCTGGAGCAGTCAGGGATAAATGGCGCCGGTCGAGTTTGTCACGTGCGACTGCGAGAGAGTGTCAAGGGGTTGTATTTATTTTGAGTAGTGGTGTCACGCCGTTTGATAAATTCCAACCAACACACCTATGAATGCGTGCTACTGCGGCGTGAATGCTTCGGTGCGTGTTTCTATCTCTGCGTCAAGCCATTCGCTCTTGCTGGGGCTGTGAGGAACAGCCAACGCGACATTTTGAGGAAAACGTTATTAATCCAAGTGATAAGGACGTAAAATAAAATAGAGTATATCTCAAGCATGACAATTTTACAGAAATCATTATAATAATTAGTTTTCTCATTTTGCGAGGTTTTTGCTTCATGTAAGATAAAAATCAACAGATCTGTGCGCATTACTGTGACTTGACATAAATACAAAACTTAGCGTGCTAGAAGCTTATTGAATCATAAAAAATAATTGTCAATATAATCCGTGAAATGCCCTCAGTAAAATAGATTTTATATCACATTCTTATTCAAGCTTTTTTACTAGAAAATATAAGTTTAGGTGGATCTGATTATGCTCTCCTTAAAATCTCAATCTATATAATTTTCAAAAACGTAAAAACACCCCTATTTTGCTGTTAGGGTTCAACCGCTACTTAAAAGAAATTAGAAAGTATCCCCAATTACTACCCATGATTGAGAAACAAAAGAAGATGGAAAATACGAACACTAAGCTGAAATTCATACTAAAATAAACGAGTTGACTATTTTTCACGTCCCTAAGCTTGGAGCTATCCTTTAATGCGTATATAAAGCGAGTGCCTCTGGGCTGCCATCGCTCGCGTTGATCTGATGCCAGGTGTGAAATATCTCTCTGCTAACTCTGTCTCGACCAAGAGATGCGGCACTGGAGAAGAGACAGCAGACTGGTGGAAAAATGCCCCTTTGGATTGAAATGCGGACGAGCTCTCTAGGTGTGTGCTTGTGCGCGAGCGATATAAACTTTTTATGAAACGTCTCATAGGGTGCAAAAAGTAGCAATTTTTGCTTTGCGGTGTACGAGCACGGCTGGGTTGTTTTTACAGCTTGAGATTGGCAATACAGAGGTGCAATTGTTTCAGCGCCTGCCTGCAAATTGCTTCGTTTGTACGCGAGAAGGTGAATTTCGATTGAGGAGTAATGAAAATAATAATGTCTGTAGGTGATTTCTAAACTTTGATTGATTGCACAGATGGGACCGATTATTTATTTTGCTGAAATCAATTATCGAGTTGATTTGAAACATGAAGAAATATCGATGATGGAAACACTGCAGTGTGGCAATTATTTCTTTGACGTCGTCGTTGAAAGCCCAAAGAGAACATGAACACATATAGCGTATGTAATTTTAGCGAGAAATCATTGAGGAGGCAATTCACTTACGTCTTTTACCTGTCACCAGGTTGATGAATATCAACTGCGCTAGAGAGCTTATTTCATCGCTGCGTAGACCCGTTTGTGTTCTCTTGTTTCTCCATGGTTAAAAGCCTTTTTGCTAATAGTTTGAAAATGTAATTAATATGTAATAATTTGAGCATTTTGCGAGTGAGTAATACGGGAAAGCACTCAGTGATTATTGAAAATTTCCAAAGAGAAACTTGTATAAATGATTGGTTTGAATTTTTGGTCTTTAACCCGCTGCTCTACCCTATCTGTGACTGGTTTTATTTGTTTGAATCTGTGTAACTCCCTACAGAAAATATAAATTTAAATATTTAAATTAATTTGAATTTTTTCAAACAACTAGCAAAAATTTACAAAGATGAAAATAACAAGTGATAATTTCCTGATTTATCGTGATGTATTTAGATATTTCATTCACAGATAACAGCTTGTTTTTAAATGATTTGTTATTGTTGCGAAAAGTTAAGAGGTTTAAAATATGGCAACGTCCAAATGATGGTGAACCTTCTCAATTAATTCATTCACTTTTTACGTTTGATGTCTTCTACCAATATATATAGGACTCATAAGATATCAATTAGTTAAAATTAACATCTCATTATTTAAAATCTGTTTCATTCTGATACAAGAGATTATATAGCAGTAACAGTTACTGTCACATTTAAAAAAAATGCAAAGCATTCGCTGGATTTGGTGATAGTAATTTTGGGCTTTATCCTTACAAATTCAAACTACCAATCCGTTAAATTAGTCAATTAGGCAAAATTGTCAATGGAGCCAAATTGTAATTCATGAATTTTTTACACCCACATATGAAAGCATCAACTCACTGTCAAATGTGTAGCTAGCGGGTTAACGTCGAAATAGAGAGAGGCTTTGCACAATCAAAACTATCACGAGCGAGAGCAAAATAAAACAAATGTGCGCAAACCAATTGCGAAGCAGACACCAGGCAAATAAACGGCGTGGGCGTCGAGCCAGCAGCAATGAGAGAGGAAATTTCTCGCTCGCTCTTCTTCTGGCAGACGCGCACCATTTGTTTACTTATTCACTGCAGGCCTGGTCGGAAGAGCACGTCGCTTTTTTGTACGAGCGCGTGTGTACCTACTCTTGATCACCGCGTGTTTTTATTTTTCCAAATAAATCCGGTGTCAAAGGCGCGCGTGTACTTACTCGTTCCGAAGAGAAACGTCGATTGGGCGGGTAATCCATCAGGGTTATTTTGAAAGTGCCAGATCAACCAGTTTGTTCGGCCTAATCGACAGACTCGTTTATTCCGAACTGAGATGGATTGAATTTCGGCCGCGCCGAGCAGCGGCTGACAAAGTGTCGTATTTACACGTGTGAGCCGCTGATCATTGCGAGCAGAAATGGAAATCCATTAGCTCTCAAGAGGAGTAAGTCGGCAGTTTGTAAAGAGACTCTGATCGATTGAAAAAGTCGGTGAACGCGGTGACTTCTAGACTCACGTGAGTGCTTTCAACGTGTGTAATTGAATTAGGATTTATTAAGCGACATTGACATTAAAAAATAAAAACCCAAAAATACAGAAAAGCCCGCGGGTCAACCTATTCTGCCTCCCTGAGGAACCGTTTTCATTTCTAGGAGTGGCAAAGAGGAAAAAACTATGACTGCTGCTTTAGCATGCAAACGCTCTGCCGGTGTGAAATATCGCGGGCTCGTCCATCTTTTTTGCCGGCAGCGCACCGGCGCGGCTGTATTTTACGTGAAATGGCCTGTAAAATCGCAGTTTTACGCCCGCCTCTTTGTGGAAATTGAGACGATTTGAATAAAAACGGTGCTTTACGAGCGGCGCGCTTCCCGGATCATCCAATCAACCCTCATTCGGGCGAGCCGTAAAATTAGGAGGCTCGCGAGTTTGTCGGCGGCCGCCGGAGACGACTGTTTCACCGCGTCTGATCGTTCTCATCGGCGCGCTGACGGTTTAAATTTTACGGCCGGCACACGTCAGCACAATTTGTTTGGAGCAAAAAGCTGCCGCAGTCAGCGCAAAACGAGAGCGAAAGCAGCCCAATTGCGCTTGATTGAGTGTAATCCTGCGGGTGGCCGACGAATCAGACCAATCGCATTACGGGCCGCGGATGAGGCATCACTTGGCCGAAAATTCCCTTCATAGCAGCAATCACCGTGAACCAGCCAAGTGACTTTCACGTCTCAAGTTGAAGCAGAAACTTGCCAGACTACAGAGTGTCCCCTGAAATGTTCCAAACTGACTAAATGACTTCTATGGCAAAGTTGGGAGCTATTGTCAGAAGGAACAAAGAAAACCTCCGTGCGTCGTCGCGGACTTAATTTTACAATGTTAATTGTGTGTGTTAAAGCAACAAGGTGCAATAAAAAGTGCTCTGTCGTTCTAAAATTAAAACATTGAAAGCTTGTTGATTGATCCAGTAAAATGATAGAAATAGATTCTTGTGGAGGGTTTGAAACTTAGGATACAAAACCTAATAGATTGATTTAATTTATGAAATTGATTTTACAATTGCTACTCCCCTGTGTGAATAAACAAGTAATAGGTGGCTTAAAAATTGAAATACATTGTCAGAGAAAAGAAAATATTGCACACTCTCACATTGTACAGCTGCTGTTTCGGCCTCACGAGCCCAATCAGCAGTACTTTGCCTCTAAAACAAAATTCATATCACAGTATTAGCTGCAGAGAATTCTGAATCAGCGATCTCAGAGCACAGACGAGAAGGAAAGCAAGAAACAAAATCTTGAAACTCCGTTACCTCGCTGTTTTTCGCCTATGGGAATAGCCATCGTAAAATCAGTTTTATAAAATTAAGACCGCTTAATAAAAATAAAATGCTCACATTGCCGATTAAAAATTGGTATTAATTGTAACTGAATATCGAATTCATAAAAATATTTGAATTATTGAAATAAATATTTCCAAAAATCATCAGCGAATTCGGAAATAAAAAAAGAGCAAGCACCTTCCAAGTGATCTCATTGTTATAGTTTTAAACCCTTGGATGAAATTTCAGAATCTCGACCTTGAAGTTATACAGACGGGGACATTATTTATATTTTTTATGTTAATTGGCCAGAATCGGTATTACATCAAATATGCAATACAGTGGCTTTCCAGCGCAAGTTCTGACACCAGTTTTGCCCAACGCCCTCCACCATAATTATTTTTGAGGGCACGCATCCGGTGGTGAATGAAATTCCTGCGAGCCAAAAACATTCTCGCGCCTGACCAAAATAGCCGACCGCAGATTGGTACGAGTGGCCTCACAATATCACGCGCATCACGTGCACGCGTGCACACACGCACATGTAGCGCGATAGGCGACAGTCGCTAATAGTTAGCGTGTCTAACAGAACAGTAAATCAGTCTGCGACAAACAATAAATCACGCGGGCGAACAAGAAAATAATATTTGCACAGCCTAAATTAAACTTGGCGCTTGCAGGCGGCGAGAATTGCTTTGAAAGTCTCCATCTGGCTGCGAATATTCTCCAGCGGAGGCGAAAGCGAGCCAAAAGATAAAGTGCAAAGGCGTTACAACCACCGGCCGACGACGACGGCGCAATTGGAGCCGCTCCAACCCACTAATAACGTCGTTAAGTATTTTTACATCGACGACAGGAAAAGAGATGAGCGCGTGGTCGAAAAAGCTGAAATATGAGACAGCCGGTGACACGATCGCAGAGATGGATTTTGCCTCTTTTTCGGTGCGCGCGGGATCAAACAGAAATTCTTTATTGGGACGAAAAGCTGCCGCCGCCGCTTGTCTCTCAAACTTTGCTCACAGCGCTGTCATTTTTCCGGCCGCCCAATTAGGCTGAAAACGCCGCACAAGCTTTTGCAGACGCAGGCAAATTTGTCAAGCGGTTTTGAGACTCCCGGGACGCTCTAGCTCTCGTGACACGGAAATTTCCCCTCATACCTAGCTCTGCAATTCTGATGAAGTGGATATTACTAAAATGAGGAAGAATTTTTTTTAAATTATTAATCTGGGCCAAGTCAGCAAGAATCTAACATTGGATGTTTCTAAATTAATTTTATAAGACACATTTGGCCGTGCAAATGTTTCAGAATCCACTTACTTCTAAATCTCGTGAGATTGGCTAGTATTTTAGGCATCTGATATTGATTTTAGCCTTGACCCAAACACATTTAAATTTAGGGAAAAGTTAATTTTCCCATAATTTGCCTCAGCTATACATATATGCTTCACTTCGTCTATTTGGTATACACTTTAATTTTATAATCATATTAAAATACTTGTATTAAATGTGCGAGGATAAATAAACCCTAGTGCATTCAAACAAAAAGTGTGGCAAATTTTCCTTGTCAAATACTGAACTTACTGACTGATTTTCTATTTCCCTCTGTTATAAAAAAACAAAAAACAAATGTTTTGTATATTTATCTGTTGTGTTCTGAATGTGGGGAGGTGTGGAGCATAGTTCCTCTGCTGATCCGCAATAAAAAATCACTTTGAATCTAAATCAAATTATTCTAAAACAAATACGAAAAATATATTTTAATGAAATCAGTTACAAATTTGTAAATTATGTTGACCATGTTTTTGGAAGTACATAATTATAAGCTTAATATTTTTTTATATATATGATATTTGCTTTAATTTAAGTGCATTCCCCGAATTATGCGTTTTTAATGTATATTACTAAAGGAAATAGAGTTAGCTCGCACCAAATCAGAAATCAATAATTTGTTTTTATCTCCAAAACCCCAAATCGAATTATTATACTTCAAAATTAATTCCCCTCACACTGCAAATCAGGGGTGAGAAAATATCACCCCGCCGCATGTCACTGCTGCGCGGTGCGAAAAACTCACCTTTGACACCCTAGGTATAGTAACATACGGCGGGGTGAGATTTTCTCACTGCAGCGCAGTGACATTTTCTCACCCCTGACTTGCAGTGCATTTGAAGCACAAAGTGGTTTACAAAGAACACGAAAAGACGAATACTCAGTTGTTATTTAACTCGTCTTAATTAACCGCTTAACCACGATTTCACATCGGCATTGAATTCAGTGTAGACCAATCATTTTTCATCAATTTACTGAAGAGATGCTAGAGATGATGCTTTAGCTTCTACCAAGTCTCACTACTTTTACCACCTCGATGAGTACATGGTGGGTGAGGAAAAACGCCTAATCTGAGCGTAAACAAGCACTGGAAGCTGGTGGATCCGCAGCGCAAGCTTAAACAAATTGAGTTGCGCGTGGATGGGAAACGGGCAAAGTTGTGCTTTGCTTTCTGTTTACTGTGCGAATACGAAATGCAAACACCTTTTGCTTTAGTCGAGTGATGAAACAAAAGCAAAACAATTTAGATTGGTAAATTTAGAGTAAATTTATCTCTAAATTTGGCAAATATAGAAATCTCTTTTCCACCTGGCCTACTCGAAAGAAATTAAACAGAGACATTTATTTATTTAAAAAAAATGTAAATCAGTCAGGCATAAAAACAATTTTATGAAATCATGATTTTTTTGTTTTGTGATGTCGGGATTATAGAATAATAAAAAAAATTAGACATATTTTGCTGTAATATAATAAAATAGGAAACTTTGACTCTCTAATATTATTGAGGTACCAATGACCTAATTAAGCTGATTATATTATGAAGGGTGCTTTTAAAACTACGATTTAATTAGCACTAAGCGTTAACAATGAGTTAACATTGTAGAATATATGATCGCACCCACTTGAAAAATCAGCGCCTCCAAATCATACAAAAACATTTTGTTGGTATACAAATTTCTCTACAAGCTTGATCACTAAATCAACTTCCTCAGTCATGTGAGCTGCAGATGTAATGTATCAACGTGCGTGCCAAAAGAATTCGGGTGGGATTTGCCCGGTCGACGACATTTAACAGGTTCTCGAGTGATGCCAAAAAAAGCTCGTCGTCTGCGCGTGTAATTGCGACTGAGTACTTGTGGGAGCACGTGTGTGTGTGCGGCAAGGTAATTTCGTTGGCGGGTTGCTGCCACGCCGCTGTTGTGTTTGCCTTGCCGAGGGTGCTTAACTGAACCATCACATGCAAAAGAGGCCTGAGGGGGATTGTGAAAAGCCAGGCGGGCCTTTACGGCCTTTGAGTGCGCGGCAAAAATTCCGCTCTTAAAACAATCAACAGTGAGAACGACTCGCACGTTAAGTTTCATTGTTGCCGTTGTTTAGCGTGCGCTCGCAGGCCCAATCTGCGTGGAGGGCACTCCTCACCTACCCTTTTGATTTCCGCAGGTCGGGTGCAGAGAGGAATATGTCTGGCCTCTTCGCAGCTACGTACTTGATTGGGTTTGCGCTATGATACATAAATTAGGTTTTATGGGTTTGATCGATTTATATTCCCTCTTGGACGGGTTATTGATAGAAATTGCTTCTTGGGCAAATAAGGTTTCTACCCACCTCAGCAACTCAATATTATTCAACCATTACGAAGTTTTGAATATAAAATTACACCCAATAGAGAGACAAATTAATTGGTCCATTGAGCAGTTGGAGTTAACCCATAGTATCTTGAAGCCTGAGCCGAGTGATTTTATACTACGACGAGGTGGCTGGTGGCCATTTTCAACAGAGGCTACCAATCATGTTTATTTATAAATTGAAGATTTACAGTGCTCTGCTCGGCTGGTTGAGTATCTTTAAATTACTTTACATTTTACCTGTATAATCTAAATACTAATTTTTTAATTTGTATAATAATGTACCTACAAACTGTTTCGGAATAATTTATTAAAAAATATTGATATGAATTAAATTATATTAAAGAAGCCACTCGAAGAGTGTTGAAATAAATTCCGGACAAAACATGATACTTCCTCGTTGTCAAGGACGTCAATTTATTTCCCGGCTAGTTTCGGCTTCTGAAGCCCTTTTCGTGATAAGGAGGAAATACAATATTCGGATTTTATTTCAACATCAGAATTTAACTTCAATGAGGAAATTCAACAACAAAAGTTTATCTTAAATTGATGTAAAGAACTCATAACTGTTTCAAATTTGTAATTCAAACTTCAACTCTTATACTTCTCTGCACCAAGACGAAGGAAAAATAAGAGAGGCTTTCGTTTACCGAATTGAGCTACAGACCACCTTGTAGCACTGCCGATTCTGGAAGTGCAATGGTGGAGACCTTGCATTCGGATTCATTTCTTTTATTAAGGTTAAAAAATATTTGGTTAACTTGGAGCTGAGCTTGCATAACCAGTTTAACGTGTAAAATATTTCTCTGTCGGTGTCAAACTCTACCTATCAAAGTAAAAGGTAATCAACCATCTATATCCATGATTTTTTTGCGGGCCAATCCTCGTGCAGGTGGCACCAGGTTTCGACTAAACACACACCAACACCAGCGACTCCCCCAAGGAGCAAAAGTTTGGAGAGCGAGGAAAGAAGTAGGGTGTCCGTGGCCGACACACACACAATAGAATTTTTGCCCAAGCACTCTCTTTTACCAGGCGCAAGCAAGAGCGAGAAGCATCGCTATAAATTGTTGTTTGAGTGGGTGCTGATGGAATAATATCTACGAAAAAGGCTTATAGGCTGGAGCGAGTTCTCCAGGGGGCTGATGCGAAAGTGATGAAGCGATTCTCGCAACAATCACACAGCCAAATATATTTCATTATCAGATGGCGCGCGCAACAACTCCATTCGCCGGCCTCGGGGGAATAAATTGCTGGCTGGGCGCGGATAAAGAACGCGCGTTTCCACATCAAGTTTCGGGCCCAAGGATTCAGCGTGTTGCAGCCTTTGTGTGCAACTCGAGCAGCAAACTCGCACCGCACCACTTTGAGCGCTGCAGCACACTCTAATACACTGGCAAAGCGTTATCTCGCAGCCGCAGCACTAACTGCTACCGCGCTTCTCTGCTGGAAAATTTTAATTACGCTCGCGCAGTTTTGCTTGCGACGAGTGCATGCGGCTCAATTGCGTCTCCTGCTTGTTTTTACCTCGATTCACGCGCACTTTGTGACCAAACAAAGGAGATAACTTGAGGAGACAAAAACTGCTGGATCGAATTAACGCGCTTCCTCTGCAACCAAGGCTGACAATGAATTAACTAATTTGAAACTAATTCTTCCGTATCCTTGAACATTCAAGGATTTCGGTTTAGAACAGATTTGTATAGATGCGAGGAAGAGAAGCTTAGTAAAGTACGCATTGCTTTTTCCTCGTTAATTTTTTCAAGGAATATCGCTAGCCAAATTATATTAGAGAATCTAGATAAATTTGAAGTTACATGTTAAATTTTTCTTTAGCAAAATCAATTTAACGATGAAAAAATTATATTTATCATTTAATTAGTCCATTACCTCAAAATCAGTAACCATGAATTGAGCGTAGATTTCTGTTTACAAATAATTTTGGACGTCACAGGCACTGCCTACGCGTTCAATTTTAGACAAGTTATTTTTCGCAGTCTATAGCAGCTGGGAGTTTTACAAAACTGAACAGTCATTAAAAAATGGGTCATGTGTTGCAATTATTATCATGCACAATTTTACACTTGGAAGCAGTAGGGACTTCACACCACTCAGAAAGCCGCTTTAGAAGTGCATCTCGCAGCTCCCTCCTCACATAATTTACTCTGAGCGAGGAGAGTATCAAGTCTTCAGATCGGCTCTAATTAAAATCAAAGAAATCTCAGTGAAAAGGATTTAATCGAATCTCACTCTGCTGACACGAAAGGACGAACGAGGATGAAACGGGAGCGTTGGATTGCTCGTCGGCAGAGCATAATGACTCGCCCGCGAGAGCAGAGGAGTGCGAGAAATCGACGCCTCTGGAGCTGTTTATTGTGCACCAGGCCTTTCATGCGACGCCAGAGAGAAAGTGAGTGAGAGAGGGCCAAGTATTTAATAAGGGCCCGCCAGCAGCCAACTTTTATAAAGTAATTTGCGAGGCAGAGTGGCATGAAAGGGTGAAACAATAATAGGCTGGTGAGAGCTTCCGCGGAATGTTGAGAATTTGTTGCGGCTCAACTTCATGTGCTTTTTCTGCTTGATACAGCGTGTGAAGCAAGATTTTAATTCCAAGTAGTGAAATTTGACACTTTGTAGAGGAAATGTAAACATTCGTCCATTTTGGTAAAGTATTTTGTAATAATCATTCCAGACTCTATGAGAGTCCACTCGTTAGTAAAATTGCCGTTTGCGCCTTTTTATTTTTTCAAACGATTAATTTACTGAAAGACTAAAATCAGGTTGACGTTTACTGCATACAAACTAAAAAAAATGCTATTGCTACAAAATTAACAGGGGATTTATCGGATTTAATACTGGATATTTCCAATAAGCCCAAACGTTTACTGATGTCATCGGTTTAAAATTTTATAAGCTGGTCGACTTATTTGTTTAACTGATAAGGGTCCTAATTACACACGGGCATAGAGTCATGATAAAACACTGGCACGTTAATACTATGTACATTCAATGACCTACATATATGCAAAAAAAGAAAAACCAAACCCCGTTGACATGTCAGGGTAGGTTTGACGGAAGCTATCGATCAATTTTACTGTAACCGATAACTGAATGTATCGATTTGGTGGCGTTCAGGGTGCAAGAGGGGGTAGAGAATTAACAGTCAAGGAGAGGCAGAGGAAGAG